>NC_137789.1:17953283-18405783 GCF_963383645.1 Muscardinus avellanarius | reverse complement strand
CTGTGTGGTATTATCTGTACTTGTGCCACCTGTAGCAATCTTCCCAGGAACCTCATTATTTCTACTTCTTCTCTATGCTCTATCTTAAATATCTCCAGGGAAGTTTTTCTGGCACTCCTGAAAAGAGCTTGGTTTCTGAAGTATCCTGAGGAATTGAGAAAGGTATTAGTCATTAAGCACAGCACCTCATCTTTCCCTTTTTGGTAACAACTCCTTTCCTTTGGGGGGAAATTTTTTCCTTTTCCTTTGGTTGGGGGTGGATGGGGGTGGTTTATGGCAGTTCCTTTGTCCCTCCCTACAGGGGTTGCCAAGTAACAGGGGCAACCAATCCCCTCTGATACAGTGATTGGTCCATAGGTGGGCATGTGGCCTGAGCAGGACCAATCAGAGTCTTCTTTGGAATCATCCAGATAGATGGGGAGGGAAGGAGAGTTCTCTCTCAAAGACTGTCTTTCTCTTTACACAATTGAGGAAAACTGCAGTATTAGGAGAGAAAGGCTAGACACAAAGGGAATTGATTAGGAGGCCGGAAATAGGAGTGATCCTTCTTTTGAAATATGAATCACATACATAGAAAGCTCATCATTTTAAAGCGTACAGTTCAGTGGATTTTTAGTATATTCATGGGTTTGTGCAACTGTCACCCCTATCTAATTCCAGAACATTTCTATCATACCAAAAGGAAACTATAGCCATGAGCGGTCACTTTCCATTTTGTCCTCTCCTAGCCCCAGATACCACTGATCTTTCCGTCTCTATGGATTTGCCTATTTTGGACATTTCATAGAAATGGAATAATACAATATGTCGCCCTTTTATACCTGCCTTCTTTCTCTTAGTATGGTGTTTTCAAGATTCAGCTATGTTGTATCAAGTACCAGTACTTCATTCCATTTTATGACCAAATAATATTCTACTGTAAGACTATACCCTACTTAAGCAGGGTGCAGTGGCCCACGCCTGTAATCCCAGTACTTGGGAGGTGCAGACAAGAGAATGGCGAGTTTTGAGGCCAGCCTTGGCAACTTAGTAAGACTATATGTCAAAATAAAATAAAAGGGGTTGGGGGTATAGCTCAATGGTAGAGAATCCCTGGATTCAGTGCCCCCTTCATACATACAATAAATAAAAAGAAAGCCAGGTGTGATGATGGCTTATGCTTGTAATCCCAGTACTTGGGGAGGGTGAGACAGAAGGATTGCAGGTTCAAGACCAGCCTCAGCTACTGAGTGAGGGCCTCTGCAACTTAGTGAGACCCTGTTTCAAAATAAAGAATAAAAAATAGGGCTGGGCGTGTAGCTTGGAGGTAGAATGCTCCTAGGTTCAATCCCTAGTACCAAAAAAAAAAAAAAAAGACTACTACATTTTGTCTCATTTTCATCAGTTGGTGGATATTTGGGCTCTTATGAATAATGTTGCTATGACTTTTTATAGAACCTTAGGTAATTGTAGTACATGATTTCTGTGATGGTTTGTTAATATCTGTCTTTCCTCTGTATAAATCTATGAATGCAGAAGAGCCGTAGACAGTGCCTTAGCACCTTTTAAGTGCTCAGTGATACGTATTTGCTCAGTGGGTAGATGAAAGGCATAGGAAGATAATCTCATTTCACAGACATGGAAAGTGAGAGCAGGAGCGATTAGGTAGCTTGTCCAAATCACATAATAGGGCATCCATCAGATTCCTAGTTGCAAACAGCAGAACTAAACTCTTGATAATATTTTTAAAAAGGATTAATTGAATGGATAGTGGGGAGCTCACAGAATCACCAGGAAGACACCAGCTTACCAGCTTAGAAAACAAGCTGGAACAAGGGAAGGGGGATGGCAGTGTGGGCCAAGGCTAAACCTTGCCTAAGAAGCAGCTCAGTGAGGACCTTGGTGACTTCCCCTTGATCGGAAGCCAGTACAAAATGCATGCTGTGGCCATCACTGTTCCTGGATATTGGCAGTTGCTGCTACTGCTGCTGGCCTCACCAAAATGCCTTTCTTATTGGCCCTGCTTACTGGCACCATCAGCTTCTGCTGTGGGTCCATCTGTTTGGCTATGACCTAGCTGCAAGGGAAGCAGGGAAAGTGATTCTCTGGCCTTTTCGGCTTCTATCACAGAGGTGGGTTTGTCTTACCCTAGGATACAGAGTGGGAAATTCTTCTAGGGCAGGAAGCCTTAGTGTTGGGTAGAAATTCTTTTTCACTTTAATAACAGACGGGAAGCCAGGCCTCTCCAAATTGACTATAGTTGTGTGGTAACTTCTGATAAAATGCTCAGTTCTCTGATCTTTTTTTTATTTTTTATTTTTTATTTTTTTGGTGGTACTGGGGTTCCTGGAAGCCCTTCTATCTCCGGACTACACTCCCAGACCTATTTTTACATTTTTATTTAGAAACAGGGTCTCTTAAGCCAGCCCGCGAGGCTGGCTTCGAACCTGCGCGATCCTCCTGTCTCTGCCTCCCAAGCGCGGGGATTACAAGCGTGTGCCACCACGCCCGGCTGGTCTTTTTAATTGAAAGTCTTATATCACTTTCTAACTACTCCCCACTCTTGAAAAGTCAGGGGTTAAAGCTATGACAAATTCATTATATACTCAAGAGGCCTATTAATTTCTTAGCTACTCCTCCTGTCTTTTTAGTTTTTAAAGCATAGCTTGCCAGAATACAGTGCCCTTTTAAAATGTAAGGAGAATTGATTGCCTTAAAACACAAAAACTAAATCAAAACAAAAATCCTGGGAGAAAAATATGAGGACTTCATCCTGGCCTGTTATCCTGGAGGTAGAAGTCTCTCTGCTGCTCCAGACCTTAATTGATGGCCCTGCCCAGATCCCACCCTCTGTGGAAAAGGGTACTCTATGGAGAAACACATGGCTTTTCCTTGGTTAGTGTTCCAGGACTGCTCAGGAGTGAGCATACCTACATCACCTCAAGGAAGGCCTTCTCCAGGCACCCATCTGGTGGTCATGGCAACAGAGATGGTGCCCGGTGCAAGAGGCCCCATCCTGAATTAAGCAGGCTTTGATTAAATCAGCGTAAAAATGTACCCTGTCCTTGGCTCTTGGGTCTACGGATAATTAAGCTACATAATTATCCATAACTATCAAGGAAATGCCAACCTGCCTCTATTTAAGCCAAGAGAACTCAGGTCTGCCAGACCATAAGGGAAGGACAGAACAAGACCATCTCTTTTCATTATCTTGAGTATTTGAGCCGGAGGGACTTTAGAGAGGATTCCAGTTCCAAACCTCCCACTCGACAGAGGAAGAAAGTGGGGCCTAGAGAGGTAGGGAGCCTCAGGGTTCCGTAGCTCAATAGTGGCAGGACTTTTGGCAACACTTTGGCTCTCTATTTCTGAAAGGGAGGTGTTAAAATAATAAAATAATCCTTTGTGAGTCACAAGCTCGGGAAAGCAAGTAAGAAAACCAATGTGGGAATACTGTTATGTAAATATTAGGTAGGTTCAGTGGAACTTGAGCAAGTGCCTAATCTTTCTGTGCTTCAGTTCCATGACCTGTACAATGAGGATACAGATATTAGTCCCCTCATCAGGAGGAATGAGGATTTAACTAAGTTAAAACGTGTGCATTGCTTGGGACAGAACTCAGAACATTGTGTAGGTATTATGACTCTTAGCTGTTATGCGATTTATTGAATCTTAACGCCCAAAAGAACTTTGTATTGGGCCCTGCTACTTTCACTGATAAACTAAAAAGTTTAATTAAACGATTACCTTACTTCTCTCTAGTTTTTCTTATTGGACATCTGAGCCAGGTATGGTGGCACATGCTTGTAATCCCAGTATTTGGGATGCTGAGACCGGAGGATTGCTGTTTATGGACAGCCTCAGCTACTTAGGCCCTCCGCAACTCAGTGAGACCCTGTTTCAAAATAAAGAATAAAAAATAGGTCAAGGGGTGTAGCTCGGAGGTTGAATGCTCCTGGGTTCCATCCCCAGACCCACACACACAGAAAAATATTGGACATCTGTCCAAGAATCCAGATCTCACTGTGCTACTTTTGACTTTTTGTTTGGATCCTCCTGTCTTGGCCTCCTAAACACTGGAATTATACACATGTGCCACTATACCCGGCTTCACTGTGCTGCTTTTCATGAGCCTGAGAGCAGTAGGGGAGGCTGCTAGGGAGATGAGAAGCTAGTCCGTGTCATCTTTCCAAACACAAATCCTTTAGGTGCTGCCCTGAAGGTGTGACCTTGTTTGAAGTCCCTAGTTCTGGTGGTTGCTGGCCAGGGGTCCACAGGCTGACCCTGTTCTCTCTTTGGGTGTTCACTTGCTGGACTGTCAGAAGATGGGGGGTGAAGATGCCCCTTCTAGCCAGTTCTAGATGTATCTGTAGAAGTTGAAGTCGTTAGGTCTCCTTTTATTGATTTCCTAGAACAGTGTACAGATGCTCCCAACTAATGATGGCTAGATTTAGGATTTTTTTACTTTAGGATGGTAAGGTAAAGTACCCATCAACTTTTCTTTTTTTCAACATCAGAACAATATTCAATAAGTTACATTAAATATCAAATCCTAGTACTTGGGATGCTGAGACAGGAGGACCACAGGTTTAAGAACAGCCAGAGCAATTTAGCAAGATGATATATCATCATCATAATAATAATAATATAAACATTAAGATTCTGTGATAAAATGGGCTTTTTGTTAGATGGCTTTGTCCAACTGTAGGCTAATATAAATGTTCTGAGTTCATTAAGGGCTAGAATCTTTCAACCTATGATGTGTTTATTAGAATGTAAGCCCCACTGTGAGTTGAGGACCTTAAGAGAAGCTCGTTAGCTCTGAAGTCAGAATCCTGAGTTCAAGGGCAGATTTCTGTGAGCTGAGGCAAGTTATTAAACCACTGGTTTTCTCATCTGTAAGATGGGTTGGTGTGGAGATTCTATCAGATAATGAATACAAGCTGCTTAGTACTGCGTCTGGTACTTCATGAGCTGGTAGGGACTGGTTATCCTCATAATAGCCACTGGAAAGTTTTTGCTTCTGAAGCAAATCCCCCAACATCAGCTTCTTTCTTCTGTGCTCTTCGTCTTTCCCTTGGAAGTCAAGCATAGAGTTTTGGATAACTGCCAGCTCTGGTGGGTTGATAGTGGTTGATCAAAGTTTGGCTCCACTCTCAATCTGTCATCCATGTGTGTTAATGGACAGAATCTGCAAGGAGCCCACTGGACAGCACTTGTCTCAGCCATATTCATTCTGAGGGAAGGAAATAGGTCTGGTGTCCCAGGCAGTGGCCACCACTCTCAAACTGTGGAGGATGAAGAGGCCCCTTCCAGTCATTTCTAGATGTATCTGTAGAAGTCGATGTCGTTAGGTCTTTTATTGATTTCCTAGTACAGTGTACAGATGCTCCCAACGTATAATGGCTAGATTTAGGATTTTTTTTTTTAATTTTAGGATGGTAAGATAAAGTTCTGTTTTTCAACTTCAGAACAATATTCAGTAAGTTACATTAAATATCAAATCCTAGTACTTGGGAGGCTGAGACAGGAGGATCACAGGTTTAAGGATAGCCTCAGCAATTTAGCAAGACCTTATTTCAAAATAATAATTATTAATAATCATAATAATAGCATCAAGATTCTGTGATAAAATGATTTTTTCCAACTGAGAGAACAATTTATATTAGTCTACAGTTAAGGTAAACCAGGCACTGGGAGATCCAGGTCAGACAGTATCCTAGCAGAAGTAAAACTTCAGAAAAAGAAAATAGAGCTGATAATCATGTTTTATCTGAATGTACCAGGAAATATATCTTTCTTGGAGAGAAATAAAAAAGAAGCAACCTCCCTATCCTCAAAAAAGTAATAAATGGTAATAAAATCTCCGGTGAACAGCCACTTCTTAGGAATCTGAGCCTAGAAGATGAGAGTTAAAAGTCATGGGTAGCATTTTAGCTGCATCACATAAAAACAGAAAGAACGTGGAGAACTTGGGTATAGATTTATGACGTGCTTACGAGGTTGAATATGTACTTTTTAAAGAGCCGGCTCGCTCTACCTTTGCAAAGGGAAGGTGACTTTAGAGAATGCTTCTGCTTGGCCTCCTGGAGAGCCATAGTGGAAGGGGCAGAAGGAGGCAGAGGGGCTGTTTCTCTGGTGACAGAAGAGCCAGCAAGCAGAAGTCTCAGCCCCTTTGCATAGGAAGTTACCTCGAGGCTCCAGGCGTCTTGATGTGACCACCTGGGAAGCTGGTCCTTCTGGAAGAGCAGTTGTGGAGGCCTTCTATCTCAGGCCCGTTGAAGGTCCCAGGCCATGGAGCCATTTGTCTTCCAGGCTCTCGGTTCTCCTTCACAGTCTCCGGTCCTCCCCACCCTCTGATCTTGCCTGTCTGGTGGCCTCTGCCCCTTGCGGAGCATCCAGGGTGCAGCATCCCTAGCAGACACTTCTCCTTGGCCTTCTTCTAGTGGTTTCTCTGCCCTTCCCGTCCTCACATGCATGGAGCTCATCCCTCTGTCAGCCAATTATGGTTACCCCAGTACTCATAATACCACGCGCTGAATACTCTGTGAGCTCGTTGTGAGGTGCTTACAAATATTACCTAAAATCCTTACACCACCCAGAGAGATAGCTATTCATAGGTCCATTTACTCACAGGAGAAGAGTAAAGCTCGGTTTAGCTACTTGATGTCTTAGTCTGTTTGTGCTGCTATAACAAAATATCTTAGATGGGGTAATTTACAGAGAATGGAAATTTACTTCTCACTCTTCTGGATTCAGGGAAGTCCAGGATCAAGGTACCGGGTGCTTTGGTATCTGGTGAGGGCTTCCAAGATGGTGCCTGCTGTTGTGTCCTCATGTCGTGGAAGGTGATGAAGAAATGATTACTTCCTCATGCCTTTTATTAAGGCACTAATCCCATCCTTAAGGCTGGATTCCTCATGGTCTACTCAACTCCCCAAAGGCCCAGCTGTTAATACTGCTGCATTGAGGATTAAGTTTCAGTATGAATTTTGAAGGAGACACAAACATTCAGACCATAGTTCTTGATGGGTCTAGAGTTTCTCAGTTACTTGGGGGGGGGCAGAATTTAATCCCTAGACATCTCCCTCTCCAAAAGCTGTGCTTTGCTATAATCCCAGTAGTCTTCAAACTCTGGGTGGCCAAGGGACTTTTCACAGAATAAAGTTATATTTAGAAGATAAATAAAGGTGGAGTTCAGGGATAGGCACTCTTGTCACGTGTCTGTAGTGAATCATTCATTTTCAGTAACTGCTGGCTAAATTACTTATTCTTTCAGTGGGACTGAGTTCTTTTTGAGCACATGCCTTCTTGTTGTGAGACCTGGGCAACTCACTTACCCTCTCTGGTTTTGTACAATGCAGTTGATGAGGTCTTCTTGGCAGATTTGGTTAGGTTTACAGGAGGTAATGGTGGAGACTACTGGGGAGGCACTATGTAAATGGGGGTTATTATCATGGCTCCCTACTTGACTTCTGTCCCATGCCAAGACCACAGGATCAACTTCTCACTTAGTAAATGACATAAGTGGGTGTTGGTTTCTTTAAAGATAGTGAAATCCACATGGATCTCTTCAACCCTGAGTGGCAGAGAAGACCCCATTCACTGGGAGAGCACAAGGGTGCTGGGACACGCATCTGTCTGGAAAGAGGTGTGCAGATCCGCTCTCCTGAGCCAGGAACTGGCAGGAGGAATTCTGAAAGGGGACACTTAATATTAGTGAAGCAGCTTCTTAGTGTGTTGTAAAATTCTTCAGTTCCAGGCCCCTTCTGGCAATTCCATAGGGCTCTGATTCTGCTATTACTCTGGATGGGTGGCTAGGAAAGTATTCGTTTTTATCTCGGCCAACATTCTCACTGAGATAATCCAAAACAACTGACCACCCAACATAGAGAAAGGAATATTTATTTGCTCAGAGATTTTTGGTGATTTGGGGTTCAGCCCATGTGAGACTGAAGCTCTGAGTGTGGTGTTAGGAAGTGGAGGGGGAAGAGAGTGAGTGTAAAGCCCTATTCTTACACTGTGAAGGCCAGAAACAGATGTGCAAGCAAAGGAATTCAAAGACACAAGGCCACACCCCCAGGGACCCACCTTCTCCATCCACACCGCACCTGCTACGTTACCACCCAGTAAATCCATTACTGGGTGATGAGATTACAACACTCATGACTTGATGATAGCACTCTGCGCTCCTCTATATCTGACCGTAATAGTTGTCTTACATTTCTTTCTCAATGGTGGAGTTCTCTGAAGGTAATGTTCCTCCTTCAGGATATAAAGCAAGGTGTTTCTTTCACTTGGAACAGAGGCAAGAGCTGGACTGCACGAGGGACCTGGATCAGGAAGAGCTGTGCTAGGGATGGGGCTGGGGTGGGGTAGAAATACCTTCACTCTCTTTCAGCAGGGCTCAAAGAAAGCAAGCTGCCTCTTCTTTCTCAGATCCTCTTCCTCCTGCCGCTTTCAAATGATGTCCTTACAAGAGCCATGGAGATGTGCAGTTACCTTGGGAGTATTTGTTACTTCCCAACCAGGTGCATAAGGATAACAGAAGGTGAGTCTTGAGGAAGGGGAGGGAAGCTGTGGTGACACGAGGGATTTCCCATGCAGAGTACAGACTTGGAGACGTGTGTGCCTGTGAGCAGAGCTCAGCCAAAGGAGGCCAAGGGTGTTTGAGTACCTAGTAGGGCATATGAAAGCTGGAATGGAGCTTGGCATGGTCAGAAGGCTGAGGCAGGGAGATTGTGAGTTCAAGGCAACTTAGTAAGACCCTTTTCAAACACACACACACGACTCACAGGTGCTGATTATCATTTTAGATCTGTGACTTGGGAGACACTCCAAGGCTTTGGGTAGCTGAGACTTGTCCCAACTTGTTTTTCTTGGATATGTTAGTAAAGGAATTTGGCTGCAAGGGAAAGAAAGTCCAATTAGTTTAAGGAGAAACAAAAGAACAGAGGGGAATTGCTGGCCCAGGGTTGGGGCTGACCGTGGCTACGAGGTTCTGGGTCTCTTTCCATTTTACACCCTTGCTCAGTTCACACCCACTTCAGCACCCCACTGGAGCTTCCTTCATCGCTGTCCTTAGAGCTGGTGACCCTAGAAAAAGAGAGCATCCAAATTCCATTCCACCTGCCAGGAGTGACGTGACTGACCCAGCGTGGGTCGCATGCCTGTTGCCTGAAGCGATTGCTCCATCCATGAGAATCCTGATTGGCGCCATCTCTGCCAGGTAGTCTTGTTGGACTGGGGCATGTCCTCCTACTCTTTTTCTATTTTATGTTTTTGTGGTACTGGGGATTGAACTTAGGGTAACACTAGCTCTGAGCTACACTCTCAGCCCTGTTTTATTCTATATTTTGAAACAGGGTCTTGCTAAGTTGCTGAGGATGGTCTCGAACCTGCGTTCTTCCTGTCTCAGCCTCCCAAGTACTGGGATTACAAGTGTGTATCACTATGCCCAGCTCTGCCGCTCTTCCAGAGTGGCAGGACTGTTACCATGGTTGCCTGTGGTGGGTAGACTAATGCCCCCTCTCCCCAATCCCAAAGCTGTTCACACCCTGATCCCTAGAATCTAGGCATATGTTGTGTTCTGTGGCAAGAGAGGAAGTCAGTTTACAGACTGCATTAACATGCTAAGCAGGCGGCCTTAAAGAGACTATCGGTCATGCAGCTGGACTCCATGCAGTCACAGGGGTCTTTAAGTGAGGGACCAAAGGTGGAAGAGTCAGAACTGGGGAGATGGGATTGGGGGAGACTTGACCAGCCACTGCTGGCCTTGAGGATGGAGGGGCCATGGCCCAAGGACTGCAGGCAAACTCTAGAAATCGAAAAAGGCAGAGCAGTGGGTTCTCCTGTCGCCTCACCTCACTTCAGCTCATTCTAGATGTCTGACTTTCTGAGTACAAGGCTATAGACTCAGCTGTTTCAGCTACCGAGTTTGTGGTCATTTATTCCACAGCAGCTGCAGGAAGCTAACGTGTTGCTCAGGCCTCCTCGTACCCAGGTGGGGCCATGGCTTGGTTCTGGGCTCATTGATGTGGCAGCCCCTTGTAGCTTAGTCTTCTTCTTGTCCATCCTGCTGCCTGGACACGGGTACCCACTTGGACCGCCAGGCTGAGGTCACACCCCACAGAGGTGGAGGAGCAGTTGGAAGGAGCCCAGCCACACTGGCCCTGGATTGCTTCCCTCCACACTTCAAGCAAGAAATGCACTTCTGTCTCCTGTAAGGCAGCCTTCATTTGGGTGTGTAATCAGTTCTAATGATGGTAGAAAGAAAAGACATTTTATGGATGTTTAGGAGGCTGCAGACTCAGAGGCTACAGAGCCAGGAGGTGTCCTGAGGGTGTCTCAGTGATGGGACAGAGTAGCCCTGGTCCCCAGCTCTGCCCCCAGTGCCATTCCCAGAGGGCGCAACCTGCATCTGTATCTTGACTCTTGCCTCGGCTGCTGGTGCTTAGACAGCAACCCCATCCCTCCGGACTCAGCTTGACCCTCAGGCTCTCTGGACTCTGCCTGGCCTTGGAAAGTAGCCCCAACTCAGTTCTGACCCCATGGAACTCGCCCTCTCCCCACCACCTCACCCCGAGAAAGGTAAGAATATAAAATTTAATGAGCACAGAAGACCTTGTCTTTGGGCTCTATGTGAGATTTCAGATGAAGTCATAATTATAATAGCTAACATTTATTGAGCGATTACCATGGGACAAATTAAGCACTTTATGTTTTAACTTCATTTAGTCTCAGAACACTGGATGATGGGGACTAGTGTTACCTCCCTTAATCAAGGAAACTGAAGCTGTATCAGCAAAGATGTTGATATATCTAAGGTCACACAGATGCTAAGTGGGAGAGCCAGTGTCTAAAGCAGGCAGTCTGCTTCGGAAACCCGCACTCTGGTAAGTTGGGTGTACTACTCCCCAGTCCAGAGACTTCCATCTGGGTAGTACTTATCTCAACAAAATGTTTAGACAATCATGATGGTTCAGGGTACCAGGCAGGGCTGCCACGTATGGTGGGGCGAGGGGACTGCACCATCTGACTCAGGAGGAGCCATTCACATTGTCACCTTTGTTAATTTTAATGCCTGGAGTTGGGCAGTGCACACTTTTATTTTATTTTTTTGCAGTACTGGGCTTGGCCCCCAGGGGCATTCTACCTCTGAGCTACACCCCCAGTCCAATTTTTTATTCTTTATTTTGAGACAGGGTCTCACTGAGTTGCAGAGGGCCTCACTAAGTAGCTGAGGCTGTCCTTGAACTGTATTCCTCCTGTCTCAGCCTCCCGAATGCTGAGGTTATAAGCGTGCGCCACCACACCTGGCTCAGTGCACACTCTTCACAACTTTACGTGGCCACTTGGAGGTCACATAGAAATGCCAGAAGCTTAGCTAGGAAGCTATTAAAAACTATGACTGGGAGTTGGTGTAGAAAACTAGAAATCAGGGAAATAAGCCAGGCCAGTGGGAGACAGGAACGTAGAGGACTCTCGCCAGGCAACATGGCAAGACCTGCTGGATGGTTTCTTTCATACTCAGACCTGAAAATGGGCTGGGGGAGCCGGGCATGGTGGTGCACACCTGTAATCCCTGTACTCAGGAGGTTGAGACAGGAGGATTGCAGGTTCAAGGCCATCCTCAGTAATGTAACAGACTGTCAGCAACCTAATAAGACCCTGTTTTAAAACAAAAAATAGATAAAAGGGCTAGGGGTGTAGCTCAGTGGTAGAATGCCCCTGGATTCAATCCCTGGCACCACTCTCCCCACACACATGGAGTGTGTATGTGTGTGTGTTTCAATTTTGTATCATAAAAATAATATAGGCTTATTAAACTTAATAAAGAACATTTAGAAAATATAAAAACATTTAAATAGGAAAATACCTATTGTCCCATGACCCAGAGAAAACCACTGCTGGTATTTTACTGTTTTCTCTCTCTTTCTTTCTCTCTCTCTCTCTCTCTCTCTCTCTCTCTCTCCCTGCATATACTCAGATATTTACATAACTTGGTATACAAAGAGATAGATGTTTTCCTATCAATATATCTATTGATCAATTATATAGTCATTTCTCTGTATATCTATATACAAAGCAATCTATATATCATCCATCTAGAGATCTATACCTCTATCAGTTGATCATCTAGATTTTTCTCTCTTGAGAGATCAATACCTTACATGCACATGGCTGATCACTCTTATTACTACGTGTGCAGTTTTCACCCGGGCCTCTAGAAGTTCAGGTTGGCTTTGTGCTGTCCATTGCTTGTCCCGGAGCATCTTAGAGGATTCACCAGGTTTCTGTCACAGGCTCGTGGCAACTCTTTGGAGAGCTATATGGAATGAGAGGCTGGTATAGGATTGCCAGGGAGGCCAGGAGGGATCCTTGGGGTGGAGAATGAGTCACAGCTCGAGGGGCAGGTGGGCCAGCCTAGAGTCATGAGCCTGCGGGTGCAGCGGGGCTTGCGGACCTTCCAGACAATAGAGTGTTCTTCCTGAAAGAGACTTTTGAGGTAGCACAGTCCTGTGTCCCCCTCCTCTTCACCACTGTGCTGTGATGAAACACAGACACATTTTCTAGATGAGGAAATTGAGCCATGGGGAGGTGACTTGACCTACTTAGTCCCTACACAGTGATTCAAGGCCATGATGGGACTGGAACCTGGGCTTCTGACATCAAGAATCCAGCATGTCTGAACACGTGTGCGCAGAAGGCCAGTCTTAGCACACACTTTGGAGTAGTGTTCCATGGCCGCAGCAGCATCAGGAGGCTGCACAGTCATGCTCTCTTGGAGAGTCACAGTGCCTTAGTTTACACAAATCCCTGAGAAGGCAATGGCAAAGAAACTTATTTAACTTGCTTCACCCCACTGTTTGTTGAATTTATACAGACAAGGACCTCTTCTCCCACTGATCATCTAGCCACATCTTGGGGCACACGGTTGGGGAAACAGAGGCTGTGTTCCAGCCCACGGCTTGTCTCTAAGCTGGAAAGGATACCGAGGACGTGAGAAATGCCACACTGCGTTGGGGTCAGTCTTTCTATCCCAAGATTTGGCCTGTGCCAAGGTTACCAAGAAAGGTATTGTCATAGCACATGGCTACCCTTTGCTGAAGCCAAATTCAGAGAATGGAGACTGGGTTTTCCTTAATGGCCTAATTCCTCTGTCTGATGCTATTGTCTGCATAGATTTACATTTAGACATTTCCAGGTCCACAAGAGCTAGTTTTCCCATGGCTCATTCATCTCTGTATCCTCGGTGTCTAGACTTGGTGCCTGGTACATAGTAGGCATGTGGTAAAGACTTGCTAAATAAGTGCAATTAAATTCCCGATGATTTTTTTAGGGGGTTGCAGAGTTCCTAAATCATTTTTCTCTGAATGACATAAATTTTTTCCTCCTCCCAGATCCTGAAACTGACTTACAACTTATGGTTCAGATTTAACAAATGTTTGTTGAATGCTTAAGGCACGTTGGCCCGGTGAGAGACATATTCCTATAGACATATTCTCGTATCTAATGTTTTCAGGGGCCCTACAAAGTCCTGTCATCTTGACTTTTCAGCTGAGGAAGGTGAGGCTTTGGAGGTGTCCAGTGACTTGACCAAGTGACCTTTTTCATAAGTGGCAAAGCTGAGATTTATGGCTTCATGGCCAGAGCCAGGTGTAGTTTATTAATGGAGCTGGATGGGGATGATAAAAGTAAGCTTGAGATGAATTAAAAGGTAGAAGGCCCTAGATGGGGTCTCCTGCCAGGTTAGAAAGAGTAGTTCCCTTTCCCTAAACTCGTCTGCAGCAAGGACTGGGTCTTAGGCTGTCCTGGGGTGTTGAATGGTGACCCTAGGTCACCTGTCATGTGTCTTTGTGGAAAGTGATTCTGCTTAAGGCACAGTACTGAGAGGACAGAGAGACATGAATAGCCCCCAGCTGATAGAGGAGTCGAGGTGCTAAGCCTCCCTGGCCCTGGTTACAGCAACACAGTTCATGACCTAGCAGTGTGGCTTCAGATTGCTCTAAATGCTCACCAGGTCGATATTTCTTTTCCCTTCTCAACCCTTTGGATGCACAGGCATTGGCCTTATTAGTGCTATGGTAATGTTTTCCAGTTTAATGTAAGAATTAAAGAAAGACAGCCATATGGTACCTGGTTGTCCACTGGAAACGGTGTCCATTCCTTTGAGCTAGCAGAGTGCTGCTAATTGGACTTTGTTCGAGAGAGTGTCCGGTTGGATGGGAAGGTTATGTCTCAATAGATTCCTAAGATGTTGGAGCTGGGAGGGCCTCTGAGATCATCTGTTCTCTTATCTTACAGAGGAGGAAAGCAGAGGCTCCAAGGTCACCCAAGGTCATCCAGCTATTGAATGGTGTGTTAGTCAGCTTTTGATCTCTGTGGTCAAGATGCCTGACAAGGGCAACTTAGAGGAGGAGAGATTTGTGTTGGCTTGTGGTTTGAGCTCATTGTCGGCTGGCTGTTGCGTTGGGCTTGAGGTAAGGCAGAACCTCATGGTGGAAGGGTGTGATACAGCCAGGAAAGAGAGAGAGAGAGAGAGAGAGAGAGAGAGAGAGAGAGAGAGAGAGAGAGAGAGAAAAGTAAAGTAGAGGCAAATTCCACCTCATGGAGTTATGTTAAGGAATAAACGAGATTTTACTTTCTTGAGTGTCAGGCACACATAATTTTTCAGTAAGTTAGAGTTTTTTTAACTTTAGCCAAATATTTATATTTGTAGACAATTAAAAATTTGGTTACTCTCATTGTCATTCCTCCATTTCCACCTCTGTGTTTTTTTTTTTTTTTGGTGGTGGTGGTTTTATTGGTGCATTGTAATCTCACATCATAATGTAGTTCAGAGTGATAGTGACATACATCACACAGCCTCCCCCTCACCCCCTTCTTGCTCCCTCCCCTTCCTGGTACATGCTATTGAGATTGGCATTGATAATTTCAGTGACAGTGTGTCCTTCATTGACTCTTCAGCCCCTCCCCTGGTCCACTCCATCACTCCCCTGCAGTTTCTCCTCTTATTCAAAGTCCCTCTCGTATCCTGATTACTCCATAGCTTTCATAATGAGGAACAACACGACCCTTCACTCTCTGTGATGGCTAATCTCATTTAACATAATGTTCTCCAGGTCCATCTATTTTCCTGCAGCTGACATAAATTTCTTCTTCTTTATTGTTGAGCAGAATTCTTTTGTGTATATATCCCATAATTTTGTAACCCATTCATCTGTTGATGGACACTTTGGTTGGTTCCATGAGTTGGCTATTGTGAATTGTGCTGCTATGAACACGGATATGCATGTATTGCTATAATAGGCTGACTTCAGTCTCTTTGGAAAGATTCCAAGGAGTGGTATAACTGGATTGTATGATGGATCCATTCCCGGTTCTTAAAAATCTTTGGATAAATATGCTTTCTTTGTGTAAGGCACAACTGTGACTGGCCACTTGCCCAAACTTTATGCCCGGCAGTTACATGTCATGTTTCTACAAGAGGTGTCCTGCAGGCTGCAGAACATGTCAGCATTCTTGGGGTACTTTTATGTTTTGTGTGCTCTCAGGACATTGCAATATAGTACAGGTTATATCTTCTTTTCAGTACTGGGGGTCAAACCCAGGGACATTCTACCTCCAAACTACACCCCTATCTCTTTTTATTTTATTTATTTTTAAAAATTCAATTTATTTATTTATTTATTTATTTATTTTATAAAACAGCATCTCACTAAGTTGCCAAAACTGGCCTTAAACCCGTGACCTTCCTGTCTCAGCCTCTCAAGTACTGGGATTGTGGGGATGGATCATGATGCCTGGCTGTAGGTTGTATCTTCTCCCAGAGGAGCTTGCTCATGGAGTGCATTAGTAGTTCTAATTAAAAGAACTTAAAAAAATGGACAAGCAACTCAAAAGGGTTCCTGCCTCACATTTGTAGATAGAAGACAAGCAAAAGGGGAGGAAAGCTAGTGTCTTCACTGTTCACCTCCTCTGAGGGGCTGTAACTCAGCCACTGAACAGACCCGTGATCTAGTCTGACACTGAGTTACCCCTGCATTGGAGATTATAAAAAATACTGGGAGAAGTATGGACAGATACCTGCTCTTGTTTAATAAGCTTCATCCTAAGTCTCTATTGTGCTTGAAGTTATTAACTAATGATAGCATGTAGCCATCATCATTTTAAGACTTAAAGAAGACTTCCATTGGAGATATTTTCAAATATATACAAAATAGAAAATATGATGAAACCTCATATGCCTATCATTTAGCTTTAATAATAATGATTATCTTGTTACTATATGGATTTAAAAATGATTTATTGTTAGCTCCTTTTTATTTTTATGGTATTGTGGTATTTTTCTGCATTGAACCTAGATCCTCACACATGCCAGGCAGAGTGCTCTACCTCTGAGCTATATACTTAGCCCTTTTTATTTTATTTATTGTTTCCTTTTTATTTTGAGGTAGGGTCTCACCAAGTTGCCCAGGCTGGCTTTGAACCTGTGATCCTCCTGCCTCCACCTGCCTCATAGTTGAGATTACAGGCGAGCACCACTGGTTCTGGACTATTAACTCCCTTTAAAACAAAACACCTCTGTTTTATAATGTACTTGAACGATATAGTATATATAAATACACAAAACAAATTTACATAAGTCAAAGTTATGGGTTTAAACTCTTTCACTTCTAAGGGCGTGTAAACAAATATTTAGAGACATCTGTTCACACTTTAGTCAAGAGCCTAGCTTCCTCTGCTCGGGCCCCAGTGCCAGTTTACAGTGCAAACTTGTGTACAGCACATTTTTAAAAAATTTTTTATTGGTGCATTATATTCATACTGCACAGCACATTTACCGAGCCACGTTTCCCTTGGCCAGGGCCTTTGCACATTCTTCCTTCTCTGCTCTCCCTTTTCAGTGACAATCCCACTTTCTTAAGGAATCCTTCGGTTTCCTTCCAACCCTTTAAACAGTTTGGCTAATGGCTTCCTAGTGGCCTATTTTCGTGGGAATTGAACCCTTCTCATTATTGCTCTTGATTTACTCCGTCACAGTAGACTCATCTGAGTGATGGCTAACATTTCTCCCTTCCTCTAGACTGTAATCTCTAAGAAGGAGGTGGCCTCTCCAGCGTCTAATGAAGTACCCAGCGCGTAAGAGGTATTCAGACAATCGTGGACTCACTGAAGACCATGTTAGAGTTCAAGGTTAAAACAGTACAGGGTAAGATGTGATCCTTAAAGCTGTTGGTGGATGAATCATCATTGCATGGGAAGCTCAACCCTGGAAGAGATAAGGAACCATGTTTGAAAACAATCCGAGTTCACGGGGCAGAGTGTGGTTAATTGCCGAACAAGCACAGTGGATGTCAAATGCGTCAGCTTCAAAGAGAGTATGCTGTCCGTGACGTGGGCTGGGTTAGCTTCAGACTGTATTATCTTTCGAAATATAAAAGCCACATGTGAACAAACACATATCGCCGTCCTGGAAGCTGGAACCTTTGCTTAGGGATACTGAAAGCTTAATTTAATTTTGATGTACAAGAGTCTCCAATTCGACCCTGAAGTCATAACGATAATGTCATCTTCGCGGATCATTCCAACACGAGTGAAATCTGCCCTTTCCTCGGGCTCTGTGTCCATTTTGGCCTTGGAGATGGAACTGTGGCGTATTAGCAACATCTTCCTTTGGTCTTGCAGTGGGCCCTCCCAGCTTGACTTTTGATTGGGTTCTCATGTGGCGTTTCTTGTGGTTTTGTAATAAAGGGACTTGTTTTTATATTATCTAGTGAATAGAGAGCCAACGCTTGGTATTAAATTAGAAGGCTGTGGGCTGATGTGCGAAGCTCAGCTTGACTTCCGTAGGATCTGAGTCTGTTTCTGCCCAAGAGAAAGTCTGTTTGTATCTGTCTCAGTTTCACCACACACTTGTTTATTTCACTGATTTCTTTCATGTTTCTCTCCATTAAAATGTAAGCTTTATGAAAGCAAAGACCTTAACTGTCCTGTCTCTGCTGAAACTTTAGCACCCAGCAAAGGTGTAGAGCAGGTGCTTAATACATGTTTGTTGAATGAATAAGTTTTAGGTGATTCTGAAGGAGGGTAGAGCTACTGGTTGTGTTTGGAAGCACAGAGGCCCAGAAGGCCATGTATTGTGATTCCAAAATCTCTCAGGCTCGTAACTTGAGGACAAAGGATAAATTTCCCCCATCTCTTTATTTTCTATGACATCACCTGATGCCAGAGGCATAGTAGAGGACATCCCCTACATGGAATCGAAGAGACTCTTGGGTAGCCATTTGCCTGCAGTCTTGGAGAGGAAGATGGACAGGTGGGAAAAGACTGGCTTTGAAACAGAGTAGACCAAGGTGAAGTCTCCTTCTCCCTCTCACTCACGGAGCCTTGGATAAGTCATGGACTTCTCAGCCACAGTCTGCTCATCTGTACAGTGGGATATCAACAGCAGTCATCCTTATCATGAGCTGTGGAGAGGCATCCTGTCTGGGAAGTGCTCTATGAACAGCGAATCGCCTAGAGATGAGAGTCCTGTGGACCCTGGCCGAGGCAATTGGGAAAGGCTGGGGATTCCCAGAGGGCGGTTGGCAATGTCCTTGCACCCAGATGGACAGTGCTTAAAAGCTGAACCTGCAGGGTCCAGATTCCCAGGCCTTTCTTCCACAGGCTCCCATCACTTGGTCCTCTTCCCAGTCTCCCTTTGTTTGGGCTTGCCCAGCCTACTTGATGTGCCAGGCGAAATAGCCCCAGTTCCCTAGAATGACATTCCAGAGGCCTCTCTGTTTCTTTGGGGGATGGAAGAGAGACAAGGACGAGGGCACAGCAGGTCATGGAGGATGTGCCAGCCACGCCCTACTTCTCCTTCCAATGATTTGGCCTATGGTTTCCTAAAGACTTTTCTAATCAGTGCCTGCCCTGTAGGCGGGATAGGGAGTTTTCAGTTGGGTAGTATTGGAGGGGACTAGAAGCCCCTGCCCTGATCTCTCTTCTAGGACTAAAATGCTTATAGTACTGCAACTTTCAGGTTTTTTTTTTTTTTTTTTCAGTACTGTGATAGAACCCAGGTGCTTTCTACTCTGGGCTACACTCCCAGACCTATTTTATATTTTATTTAGAAACAGGATCTCACTAAGTTGCTGAGAGCTTCACTATGTAGTTGAGGCTGGCTTCAAACCTGCGTGATCTTCCTGTCTCAGCCTCCCAACTGCTGGGATTACAAACGTGCGCCACTATGCCCAGCTAACTTTCAGTTTTGAAACCAGTATGTTCTCACTGAAGCATCATTAACCATAACTAGCCCCTGAGGTACAATTTACTTTATCGCAGACTCCAAGTACCCTGGAACAACAGAAGGGATAACTTTTGGTAGAAAAGACGCCATCAGGAAAGTTTCGTCTTGAAAAATCATCCTGTAACAGAATTCAGGGCCTCAATATATGAACCTGGGGAAGGGTGGAAAAACTGAGATGGGGGAGTGAGAGGAAGCAGTGGAGGGCTTAAAAAAGAGAATCGATCAGCCGGGAGTGGTGGCACACACTTGTAATCCCAGCATTCGGGAGGCTGAGACCGGAGGATCGGGGTTCGGGGACAGCCTCAGCTACTTAGTGAGGCCCTCCACAACTTAGTGAGATCCTGTCTCAAAATAAAGAATAAAAATAGGGCAAGGGGTGTAGCTCGGAGGTTGAATGCCCCTGGGTACCATCCCCAGACCCGTAATAAAAAAACAAAAAAAAAAAAAACAAAAATGGAACAAATTGCATCACAGATCTGAGCAGAGTAACTCTGCTCTGCCTTTTCAATTTTCAGCCTCAGCTAATGGGTTATGTTGTTAATTATCATTAATGAATATAAATGGAACTACAGTTATGTTTATTTACATTTCAATGTGCTCTTCATTTTGTTGCAGTGGAAATAGTCCTGTTGAATTAGTCAGATTTATCTTCTTAATAATATTAGAATTTCATCCTAGCTTCATTATTATAAGACAATACAGAGACAACCACCGGCCCATAGGATAGTAGCGCCTGGTTTCTCTGCCCTAGGTTCCCCCGGGCCTGGATCCTGCTCCCTGTCTCTGCGGTCTGTCATTCCTGCCTCTTTGCTTACTGAACCTGTTGTCATCCTTCAAGAAGGAGTTATTATTTCATATTTTATTATTTTATTTTTGCAGTATCGGGGCTCAAACCCAGGGGTATTCTACCTCTGAGCTACACCCGCAGCCATTTTATTTTATTTGTGGTACTGCAGATGGAACCCTTCTACCTCCTGGTAATACTCTCAGAACTATTTTATATTTTATTTGGAAACAGGGTCTCCTAAGCCAGTGAGGCTGGCTTTGAACCTGTGTGATCCTCCTGTTTCCGCCTCCCAAGCGCAGGGATTACAAGCGTGTGCCACCACGCCTGGCGCCATTTACATGTTTTAAAAATTTAAAACAGGGTCTCACTAAATTGTTGAGGGCCTCGCTAAGTTGCTGAGACTGGCCTCAAACCTGTGACCCTCCTGTCTTTGCGTTCCAAGTACTGGGATTCCAGGTGTGTACCACCATGCGTGGCTCAGAGTTACATTTATCAACTCTGCTGTTTCTTGAGTTTTCTGAGCTACATCCCAGCAGCATTTATTTGTCTGTCTCTTCACTCTTCCCTGCTGTAGAGCTGAGGTCTGCCTATTTCTCCACTCCCTTGCCTGCCTGCTCCTGGCTGTGCGAGACACAATGGGGACCGTCTTTCTCATAGTTGTGGCCTCCGGGGGTGCATAATAATGTCTGTTGAGTCCAATGGTATGCAACTGGTGCACGGTGCATTTCTGTAGTGATTCAGGAGCCCCAGGAAGAAAGTACCCCACTCCCTGGCTTCTGTCTGCTTGTGTCAGGTTTTTATCAAGGCGAGGCTTGCCAGAGGGGCTCTGAGGGTTCCAGCTGTCCCGGGATCTCTGTGTTCTCAATCTAACATCCTAATCACAAAGAGCTCAGAAGGCCTATATTGGAATGTTTGCCACTCATCTAAAAAGACACGCTGCTCCCGATTCCATACTCTAAGCGGAAAGGTCGTATGGTGTGGAGATGGATCAAGATTGGGTTCTGGAACGAGCCTGGCTGGGTTCTGATTTGAACAGATGCATTGCCCGCCTCTTCTGTACTCTGTACTCCCCTTGAGACCAGACTCAGCACTTTTTTGTACCCCTCCTTAAATCAAAGCGAGTGTCAGACATTTTAGTGAATAAGGCAGACATTAATGAAGACTTCTTAGTGAAACCTGGAGAATAACATTGTATACCACGAAACAAAAATCCAAGAAAATTTCCTTTCCAAACACCTCTGTTGAGCCGGGCGTGGTGGTGCACGCTTGTCATTCCAGCATTCAGGAGGCTGAGACAGGAGGATTGTGGTTCATGGACAGCCTCAGCTACTTAGGCCCTTTGCAACTCAGTGAGACCCAGTTTTAAAAAAAGTAAAGAATAAACAATAGGGCTGGGGTGTAGCTCAGAGGAAGAATGCACCTGGGTTCCATCCCCAGCACTGCAAAACAACAAGACACCTCTGTTCTTTTCCCCAAAGTTATTCTCTTCAACTTCATCCTGCCTCCGTCCCCGTATATTCTCCATCCTTCAGTGGTAGTTCCTCCGGTGATTTGGACCTCTCTTCGATTTGGGATTCTCCCCTCCTTGGAAGGCAGTGAGAGTAGAGTATACATAACCTCTCCTTGCCCCCTCACATTTAGAATGTTAATTAAGATAAAATGCTATTTATTACATATGTCACAAAACAAGTGTGAACCATGCCTGGGGTCCTGGGGGACCCAGCTGACAGAGCTCAGGCAGGTTACTCGCTGCGGCCAGTGTGTACTGGAGCCAGTTCACACCAGCTCTGAGACCCACTCTGCGTGTATCATCAGCTCCAGTGATGTCAGGTTAGT
Source organism: Muscardinus avellanarius (assembly GCF_963383645.1). Lineage (NCBI taxonomy): Eukaryota > Metazoa > Chordata > Mammalia > Rodentia > Gliridae > Muscardinus > Muscardinus avellanarius. The sequence continues at coordinate 18,383,887 of NC_137789.1, read as the reverse complement.
GATTTGAAATCTACCCTTGTGGGGATATTGATGCCCTTGCAATCAGTACAAGCTACAAACCAGGGTTTTTGCCGGCCGGACAGTGGGTTGTAAAACATTTGTCACAGGAGTCGTTGACACCAGGTCTTTGTCCGGCTGTCATGTGAGGCTCCAAAGGTGCGCTCGCGTGGCTTCCTGCCGCCCCCCCTCATGGCCTCCTGCCGCAGGCACCGAGCGCAGGTGGCCGGCTGGAGAAGGTGCTCAGTTCTTTAGGCTCTTCCTCCAGTTCAGCTCTCTTCTCTCGTCCTTTCTCTCCTCTTACCACTATTTTTCCTAGAGTCTGAGCTCTCTGTTCTTTTTGCTAGTTGATGCTAAGATCACACCTTAGCCTGGCTCAGGGTACCCCCCTTCTAGTACTAGGGATTGAACTTGGCGGTATTTTACTTCTGATCTACACCCCTATTCCTATTTTATTTTTTTGTGGTACTGGGGATGGAACCCAGGGGCATTCAACCTCCCAGCTACACCCCCAGCCCTGTGTTTCATTCTTTATTTTGAAACAGGGTCTCACTGAGTTGCAAAGGACCTCACTAAGTAGCTGAGGCTGTCTACAAACCCTGATCCTCCTGTCTCAGCCTCCCACATGCTGGGCTTACAAGCGTGCGCCACCACTCCTGGCTTATTTTTCATTTTGAAATAGAATCTCACTGAGTTGTTGAGGCTGGCCGCAAGCCTGCGATCCTCCGGTCTCAGCCTCCCAAGTACTGAGTTTACAAGTGTGTGCCACTGTGCCGGCTCCTTCTCCAGTTTTAGCGTGAGGTCCCGGCAGGCTGTGTGGCAGGGGCCACGCTCGTTATGCACAAGACTGTGCAAGCCTCGATGGCAGGCAGGAAAGCATCCGCGTGCATGGATTGGCGTCGCTGTGACGTCATGGTTTCTGCCAACACTGAGCGTCTCGCTGCCGTGCAGTGGTTCTAGGCCAGCTCTCAGCTGGGGAGACACACACTCCCAGCTCCCAGCCCTCAAGCTATTCCCCAGCCACTGCATCAGCCAAGGCCCACGGGGCATCTGGCCTCCAGAGAGCTGTGTTAAGACTGGCTTGGACTCCTCCTTCTCCTTGGTTTGTGGAAGGCCCAGGACCTTCATTTTGGGGTCACCTCTATTCTTCATAGACTGCATTTGTAGCGCTGGATTGACTTAACCATTTTACCCTCCCTGGGTTTTCCTTAGTTTCATGAATTCATCCAAATGTCTCTTCCTTAGGGAAACCTTCCTGGAAGCTCCAGACTGGGCCAGGTCTTGTTTCAATTTTTTTTTTTTTTCAGATACTGGGGATGGAACCCAGGGACTTTCTACCTCTGAGCTATACTCCCAGCCCTATTGTTTATTTTTTATTTTGAAACAGGGTCTCAGTGAGTTGCAAAGGGCCTCACTTAGCAGCTGAGGCTGTCCAGGAACCACAATCCTCCCATCTCAGCCTCCCAAATGTTAGGATTACAAGCGTGCACCACTATGCACGGCTCTTATTAGGAATTTTTTAAAAAGTTGCCCTGTACTTTTCTTTCATAGCAGGTAAACCAGTTTGTGATGATATATATTCAGTTTTGTAATTGTTTGATAAACTGTATTGCATGCTGAACGAGGAGAGGAATCTCATCTATTTTTTAGACAAGAGTCTGTAGACCATGAGTCTAAGACCATGAGTTAGACCATGACCATGAGTCCTTAGATCATGGGTCCTTAAAAAGTCATGCCTGGCCCAGGAGAAGTGCTCAGAGGCAAACTGCTGAATGCTGAAGAGATGTCAACGGGAAGGGAAGAGACTGGGCCTTAGAAAGAGGCTGCAACCAGGAAGAACAACTAACCCACACACTTTGTTCCTTTTTCTCTCTCTGCCCACAGGCTTTGGTGCTTCCCAGTCTACTTAGGGAGAGAAGCCACCACAGGGCTCCTTATTTACAGCAGTTCATTGAAGAGACCCACTTAGACTCTGCAAGACTCTCTTGGTCTCAATTGCTAGGTAAGAGTATAATTGGTTCAGGTGTCCTATCCTGGTGCAGTCAATACTGGAGAGGGTATGAGATTGAAATATACCTACCAGGAGCCTTTTGGGTAAGTGCTATACCTACGCCTTCGTAGTAAACTGGGCAGACCCCCAAAGGTGTTCAACAATGGTTTATACAGAGTCACTGTCTAAAATAGAAATCAGTCTCGGAATGGTGAGAAGGAGCCAGGAGAATGAGTGGGAAGTGGCGGCGGACCCAGGGAGCTGGGTGAATGCCAGGGACCCCACCAAGTGAGAGGGGCTGGGTTGTGAGCTTGTCTCCCTGTATCAGATATGAAGGCTCTAATCCCAAGGGCCTGGAAAGGCCAAGACTGGTTCCCTGGCTGCCTTGGGCCTCTCATGCCAGCGAGGGGAGAAAATCAGATGGACGGGTGCCCAGTCTGCGGAGAGAAGGAGAGGAGCTGGCTGGCTCCGGAATGGGCTGGCATTACCCAGACCTCATCAGACTCATATGAAGCTGTTGACAGTGGGGGAGGGGAGAGAGGAGCGAGAGCAGGAGAGTGCTAAGAGGCTGGAGCTCTCCAGGCAGAGTCTGCTGTGCGGTAAACACACCCTGGGCTGTGGGACCCACCCTCCGAGGGCAGGGACCTGACGGTCTTGCCACCATTTTGTAACCAACAACTCCTTGAGTACCTACTGAAGCCTGGATAGGATGGGGATAAGATGCAGTTTCTGCTCTCACAGAACATGGTCTAACAGGGAGAGAGAAGCCACGGAGCAATCACAGGAAATGTGCACTGGGTGTCAGGGCGGCATATGGGTGGGGTAGCGACCCATGGGTATGCGTGAAGGATTCCTGGAGGAGGTGAGGTTAAAGTTGGGATTGATGAGTAGAATTTGGTCAGGTGAGCGAGGGTCACAGTGTGGAGAAGAGTCAGGAACAGGATTTCAGGAATAGGATCAGGCAGGGGGAATGGCGTTTATAGAAGCCTACTGATAACCGGGCGTGGTGGCACACGCTTGTAATCCCAGCATTCGGGAGGCTGAGACCTGGAGGATCGTAGTTTGCGGACAGCCTCAGCTACTTAGTGAGGTCCTCTGCAACTCAGTGAGACCCAGTTTCAAAATAAAGAATAAAAAATAAGGCAGGGGGTGTAGCTCAGAGGTAGAATGCCCCTGGGTTCCATCCCCAGACCTGCAAAAAAAAAAAAAAAAAAAAAAAAAGCCTACTGATGTCAAGAATACAGTGTTGCCCAGAAATCGCCAGTTACCCCGCCACCTGTGTGTCTAGTAGTCATGCTATGCACGAAGCACAGCCTCTCTTCATGTCATGGATGGGAACCTGTGTTCTCCACAAATGGAAGGTATCCCCAGATTCCACAGGCGGCTGTTCCCATGCGAACGGGGCACCAGGGGGGCTTAGCCCTCTCTGCTTCGTCATCCTCTTTTTTATAAACTCTCTGGGATGAGAAATTCTAAAGCAGTTTGCAGATGGCAGGGGTGTCACTACTTTCCTGGTTTCTGCTGTCGTTCTATGGTTGAGGCCATGCTGCCCTAACTCTGGACTATCTAGCTGTTGATTTGACCCAAGGCTGCACTCTGACGTCCCGCTCTGTGGTATTCATGGCCTTTTCCACTGGTGTTGAAAGTGATAGTATCATGGCCTTGTCTCCATGCCCACAGCTTGTCAAAATATTCTCCTGAAGCTGGGCGTGGTGGTGCGTGCCTGTAATTGCAGCTACTCAAGAAGCTGAGGCAGGACAATCTCTAGTTGGAGGCAAGCCTGGGCAAGTTAGTGAGAGCCTGTCTCAAGTAAAAAATAAAACCGGATGTGGTGGCGCATGCTTGTAATCCCAGTACTTGGGAGGCTGAGACGGGAGGATCACATGTTCACTGCCAGCCTCAGCTACTTAATGAGGCCCTCCACAACTTAGCCAGACCCTGTTTTAAAATAAAGAATAGAGCCGGGTGTGGTGGCCCTCGCTTGTAATCCTAGCATTTGGGAGACTGAGACAGGAGGATTGAGGTTCGCAGACAGCCTCAGCTACTTAGTGAGACCCTTTGCAACTCAGTGAGACCCTGTTTCAAAAAAAAAAAAATAGGGCTGGGGGTGTGTAGCTCGGAGGTAGAATGGCCCTGGATTCCATCTCCAGTACCGCAAAAAAAAAAAAAAAAAAAAAGAATAAAAATTAGGGCTGGTGGTATAGCTTGGAAGTAGAATGCCCCTGGTTTCAATCTCCAGTACAACAAAAATAAAATAAAATAAAGTAGCTGGTGGTGTCATTCAGTGGCAGAGTACCCCTGGATTCAATACCCAAATACCCCTGAAAAATAAATGAATAAAAATAAATGCTCCAGATAGTTCTGAAGACAGGTACAAATGAGCACTGTGCATACTTTCTCTGGTGTGGGCATATTCCCACTGCGACCTCTGTGCCCGTGGCTCACCAGGATGGGCGGGCTGGGCGGGCATCTCCTCTTTGGTACTGCTCTGTGCAGGCTCCGTCCTCACCTGTGCGACAGGTGTTGAGGGACCCGGGGTGGAAGAGGACAACCTTCCTGGCTCCAGGAGGCCTCTCTGTAGCGAGAGGTTGTAATCCCTGCCAGGGTCGCAGACTCTTCTGGGCTCATTTCCTAACCTGGAACACAATGAGATTCGGCAGGTGTTCTTTGAATTGGTCGCCCACGTGCTGCCCAGGAGTGCAGGACTGCTGGGCGGAGGGTGGAGGCATGGGTGGGGAGAGCTGCCTGCGAGGAACGCCCACCCTGGGCAGGCTGGAGGGCCACGCTGGAGTCACAGGGACCGGCTGATGGAGGGAGGGGTGGGAGCATCCTGGCTACTCCTTTGAGATGGGGTGTGAGCATTCCATCCTCTCAAGGTCCCCTCCGGAGCCCCCAGTCTTTAGTTCCATCTGGCCTCCATGGCCAAGGCGCTGGCTGCCTCTCTCCAGCCCCCATTCCCTCCCCAAGCCCTTGACATCCCATCTCCCATGACCCGGGCTTTCCCACACTGAATCACAATGGCTGCCCACATCTGTTGAGTAACTTACATCTGTTGTGTCTGGTCCTGTACTAAGATTTCCCACACTTCATCTCACTCAGTCCTGACGAAACAGCCTCCGAAAGCAGGTTCTGCTGGGAGCACGTTTGCCTTTCCTGGTCAGCACGCAGCTGGCTTCTCCTCCTCCTTCCTCCTACCTCAGCTCTGTGGTTTTCCCTAATGTCTTCTTGCCGTCTCCATCACTTTCCATCACACCACCCTGTTTTATAGCATTCTTGATGGAAATTAACCCACTTATTTCTTAATTGTTCCCCCCTTCTCCCTAGAATGTGAACCTCCTGGGGAGCAGGGATCCAGTCAGTTTCACTCACCATTGCTCCCCAGTGTCTAAAAGAGGGCCTGGTGCCCTCGGTGTTCAGAAATGCGTGTTGAAGGAATCAATGCTGTCGTCATTGCGTCAGGTCTGAGGGGAATCAAAGCCAAGGGAGGCTAAGCAACTCAAGGCCAGTACAACGATGGGACTGATGTTCAAGCCACTTGTCTCCAAATCAGGCACCCTGGACCCCCTGGTGCTGTGGCCAGCTCTCGCCTGGCTTCCTTACCAGGCTGGAGTGGGCAGGATCACTCTGGGCTCTGGCATGCCACCCGACTGGTACTTGGCCTTGCTTTTCTTGACTTGAAACACGATTTCCCAGAACTGTGCCTCTTATTTCTCCCCTCTGTGTAAATATTCCCCGGCGAGGCTGAAAGTTTCTTTTTTTCACAGGCTCAGAAACTGCAGGAACCAAGGGTGTCCTTCTCTCTGGCCCAGTCTGATTTTCAAGGGGGCTTCAGATGTTACCACTGCTTTGGGTCTTCTCTCGCTAGAGGTCATGGCCCTGAGAGTGAATAAGGACATTGAGGTTTAATTCCTCAGGGGGAAAAAAAAAAACACCAAAAAAAAAAAATGTTGGAGGGAAGAAAAAGTAAAAATGTGGAGTCGATTTTTCTTGGTCATTTTTAAAGGGAAATGTAAAAATAGAAAGTCTTGTTCTACTGAGAAACTCTCCAAGAATGAACGTACAGCAGAATCACATATAGAATGGGGCAAAACATTGACACATTCTACCCTAATTCTGGGGAGAAGAAGAGGCAAAGGGATATGTCTAGTTCTGTCCTTTCTCAGACTTTATATCTGTGGTATATAAATAAAGGAACTGAAAGATGGGCGATGGGAACAAGAAAAGAATCTAAGCTTCAAAAAAAAAATTTGAGATGCAATGTATGAACTTGTGACTGCAACCTCAGAATATTCGTGTCTCAGAAAATTCTAGGCTAACCCCAGCACCACAAGATCCAGTGCCATAACTTTAAAAGACTGTCAGGTGGAGCTCAGACTTTCGGAGTGCCTCCCCTTTCTACTGCCCAAGTTTTTCCGTCATCTTAGATAGCATGCATCTTCCGCCCTCTGCAAAAGCCAGTCTTGATCATTTAAACCGAAATATGCATTCATATTTAGAAATGTCTCCCACGCTGAGACATGAAGCTCTTAAATAAGAGAAGATAAAATCCCAACGAAATTTGATTAAAAAACACAAGGTCTTACGCTTTTGTCTTTCCTTCTTTATTTTTTTCGCTAAGAGAACATTTCTTTAAAAAATTAATTTTGTTTATGTTGTTTGAAAATAAAGGAGGCAGCTCTGCCGCCTTCACGGGAATTCCTTGGAGACGACAGGCAAAGCCTAGCACGTCATCTCCTTGCTGATTGTGCTGCTGGAATTAGTCAGGAGCTACTTGGTTCCGAGGCCTGGAAAGAGCTTTGCTTCATGCAGGGGGTGTGTATGTTACACTTGAAGCGTCAGTTAAATAAAGGACGCACCCTCGAGTCAGATGAGCCCCTAGGCAACTTCCTTTGACCTTTCACACTTCGATGGAATATTCTCTTTGAGTGAGATGAAGGAGGAGCCGGAGCTCTCTATGCTTTATATCTGAGAATATGCTTGGTGGTTCATGAAGCCACAGGATAAACTTGGGTGCCTTCCCAAAGTTCACTAATTATGATTCAGAAAATATACTTTTGTTAAGGTAAATATATTCATCTAATATAGAGCAGAAAACAGAATGAAGTACAAATTTCCCCTAAAGAAGGATGTGCTTGCGATGAGGTGTTGAGGCTCTGCCTCCCTCAGGGCCATCTGCTCCCACGGGTTTGTGCGTTTCTGCCATTTGAGTTCTTTGGCATGTTCAAGAAGAATCCACACAACTGACAGTACTGGTGGCTCTGGAAGAAGATGTCCATCAAAGGGGAGGAGCCAGGCAGTGCGGGCAGAGAGGAGAAGGCTGGTAGGTCCTGACCAAGGCCTGTGCAGGGGCAGGGACTTCCCTAGAGTGACAGATGACTGTCAGACTACCACAGCTAATGCCATCAAACACTCACATCGTATATTTTTAAGAAGACCATCTCTGTTCTAACTTCCTGCTCTTCCAGCAACCTTCTGTGGGGGGATTTGGCTATTTATGTAGATTTTCTGTGGTCATAGCACCTGATATTCTTTTTTTTAATTTATTTTTTGGTGGTACTGGGGGTGGAACCCAGAGGCTTCCTACCTCCGGGCTATACTCCCAGACCTATTTTTTTTTATATTTTATTTGGAAACTGGGTCTCACTAAGTTGGTGAGAGCTTCATTAAGTAGCTGAGGCTGGCTTCGAACCTGTGTGATTGTCCTGTCTCAGCCTCCCAAGCGCGGGGATTACAAGTGTGTGCCACCACGCCCGGTAGCACCTGCTATTTTTTGCAGTTGCCTTTCTCACTATAAATCGCTGTTCTCTGTGTCCCTATAGAGGGCATTTGGTAATGCCGGGAAACATTTTTGGATGCCCCACCTGGAGGAGGAGCCTCCCATGGGTAGAGGTCAGGGAGGCTGCCAGACATCTTACAACGCACACATGCACAGGACCCTTTCCCCTCCGTCTCCAACCATGCGTCAGTCCAAAATGTCATTACACAAAGCTGAGGTTGGGGAATACTCATGAAATGACAAACTGATAGTCTGGTTTATCCATCGGTACTTGTGAGTTTAGTTAGTTTGAATTTGCTGCCAAAACGAAGCCACTCTAGGGTAGGATGTAATGAAGCCTCAATCTGATTGGGGGTAGGAGACCAATAATACCTGGGCTGTGTCCAACTCACAGATTAGACCTCCTGACAACCAGCTGGCCTCCCTGGACTTAGAAATTCTTTCAATTCTCTATTATTATATTTGAAACCACTCTTAGTTTTCTTTCACTTTAAAAAAGTTCAGTAAGCTGCGTGTGGTGGTGGACGCTTGTAATCCTAGTTCTTGGGAGGCTGAGACAAGAGGATCTCAGGTTTGCAGCCAGCCTCAGCTACTTAAGTGAGGCCGCTGCCACTTAGTGAGACCCTGCTTCAAAATGTAAAGAATAAAAAATAATAGAGCTGGAGATGTAGATCGGTAGATTGGAGGTAGAATCTCCCTGGGTTCAATCCTCAGGACCGCAAAAAAAAAAAAAAAAAAAAAAAAAAAAGCAGCACCAGACTAATGTTATCTTGGCTACTAGGGAGCTTTGCACAACTTTTTTTTTTTTTTTTCACACGTATAGAACTTTTTTTTTTTTTTTTTTACACATAGGGCCTTCTGTGTGCCTCTTATTTTCAGAAGCCTTCAATTCTTTGTGTGTGTGTGTGTGTGTGTGTGTGTGTGTGTGTGTGTGGTACTGGGGGTAGAACCCAGGGGCTTTTTCTTTCTCTGGGCTATACTCCCAGACCTATTTCCTACTTTATTTGGAAACAGGGTCTCACTAAGTTGCTGAGAGCCTCACTAAGTAGCTGAGGCTGCCTTCTAACTTGTGCGATCCTCCTGTCTCAGCTTGCAGAGCATGGGGATTACAGGCATGCGCCACCACGCCCGGCTAGAAGCCTTCAATTCTTAAGAAAGAATAGGACTCGTCAGCCCAGACTTCCAGGACTATGGGCTCTAGGAAGGCTAAAGCTGTCCCATCGTCTCCTGGCCCCTAAAATAGTCCAGCAGACCAGAGGCAGGCACAGGATTTCTCTCTCTGCCTGGACCCCTGGGCTGTGCTTTCATCTGCCCTGGTCAGACTGGGGAGAACCAGAGGAGGCTTCTAGGTACCAAACCTTTGGACAAAAGCAAATAACTACAAATTCTGTGCCCTCCAGACCACAGCCCCTGTCCCTTTCCAAAGGAAGAGATTATACCTGCAGTCTGCGCTTCTCTGTGGAAGTAATTGACCCTTACTTTGACTTTGCCGCTTGCCACGTTTGAGTTGTAGTATAATCAGTTATGTTTCTCTCCCTGTCTTAGTCAGAGGCCCTTGAGCTATTCATCCGGGCACCGTGCGGCTCCGAGCTGTCTCAATAACTGTTGGTAAAAGGGTTCTCTCTCTCCCTCTCTGCCTAAAGGGTATTTGATTAAAGGTTCTCAGAGCCACATCTTGATGGTCAGCTGATGTAGGATAATTCTTGAAAAGCAGGCAAAGCAAATTCCTGGTAGTCCAAGGCATTAGATCGACCTTTCAGTGGGTCCCCACTTTCTATCCCTGAGGATTATTTTTGTTTTAATTTGATTTGCTTCTTGCTAGAATGCAATCTAACTCAAAATACCTCCTGTCTTAGGCTATTGTTGATAAACAAAATTCTACTATAGGCATGCATACGCTTGGCTTTATTAAAATAATTTCCCTTTATTAAGTAATACAACTTATTTGACCATTTCCTTAGATCCTAGTAATGGTTCCACTCTGTTTCTTCTATGTAGGTTTAAATTTTTTTTAAGTGAAGGGATTTGAAACTTTAAAAGTTCCTTAAAAAATCTAAAAATCATGACGAAGGACAACTTTAGAGGATGAGGCAGATATTCAAGCTGAAAAAATAAAAAGCATGGTGGCCACTTATAAGAAGGTATAAGATTTTAGAACAATTAATTTTGTAAGTTACAAAACAGAATTTTTCTTGTACTAGGGATTGAACATAGGGACATCCTACCTCTGAGGTATCCACCCAGCCCTCCAACCCTTTTTATTTTGAAACAGCATATGGCTAAGTTGCAGAGGGTCTTGCTAAGACTTGTGATCCTCTTGTCTTAGCTTCCCGAGTCCTGGGATTACAGGTGTACACCACCAAGGCTGACTATAAAAAATCTTAGGTTGGTGAGCAGAAGCTAAAGAGTGATGTTGGTTGGGGAAGGCTAAGAACTGTATTTCTTTTGTTTCACACAATATATGTATAGATGGAGCAGTATGTAGGGTAACAGGAATTAGCAGAAGGCTGGGGGTTCAAGTTCAGCTCTACCACTATTAGCTGTGCGATACAGGACAGCTTGTTTAGCTTCTCTGTGTCTTTTTCTGCATCTGATCTTGTGACTATTAGAGAAAATAATGAGTTTGGTACAGCGGCTGGCACATGATGAGCCATTATTGTTATAAATCTCTTTATCAAGGCAGTAACACCAACAGTCCCTTATGCACAGCTCAGAACCAGACGGAGCAGAACGGAGGATTAGTTAAACTTGGCTGGGTAACTATTCAGTGACAAGGGTAAATTACTTATATGAGATTTGTTCTAACATTTATTATGCTGTTGCAAGAAGGAAAAATGAGATTAGTGAAAAGCTTGAATTGTTTACTGAGAAAAGAGCAATTCTATATTTGGTTAGAAAATGTAGGCATCCCGGGGCAGGCGGCACACACCTGTTTTACTGTGTTACATGTCCTGAAGTGCTGGATCTATTAACAAATACACCCGCAGCAGCTACTTGAAGTACCGGTGGAGCCTACGTGGAAGGACCGAGTCTTAGGAAATCACGGGTTATCATTCCAAATTCACATGGTGGGTGATCCAAACACATCCAAGACATCTCCGTCGCTGATGAGTATGAATGAGCTGGTCACATCCAATGAGGAACACCCCTACCCAAGAGAGTACCCTCTTAGAAGTGTTTCCTGTGGTTTGGGGTGAGGGGGCAGCCAGGCTGGGAGTCTGTGAAGACGTGGTGGGAAATTTAGGATGAAAGAAAGGGATTAGAACCATGGGGCAAAGTGGGGACCTGGCACGTGGGACAGGAGGTAGTAGAGCCTTCTTCCATCCTCATCTCACTCGATGAGGAAGGAGATAGGAACACAAAGTGTCAGGGCACAAAGCAAGTGTCTCTAGCCTCGGAATCAACCAAGAACTCTTTGAACCCCAGACTCAAATATAGCAGCTCCTGTGCGTGCTGACACTATCTGATTTTAATTTTACTTTTGCATTTTAATCTTATATTTCCTTTCTCTTGATCAGCAAAGTAATATTGACTCATTGTCACAAACAACAGAAAAGTTACTGAAAAGAAAAATCATTCCATGATTTCATTGGGAAGAAAGCCATTGTGGGCGCCTTGGTCATTTCTTTTCAGCCTTTGTTCTAGTATAGATTTTTTTTTTTAAATTTGAGATCAAGTGCAATACTATGTTCATGGTTTTGCATGTGACTCATCTTTTTAGGATAACACTACATCACCACATTTCTTCATGTTTTTTGTGAATACGATTTTTTATTTTTTTTGTGGTACTGGGGATAGAACCCGGGGGGCATTCTAGCTCCGAGCTACACCCCCAGCCCTATTTTTTGTTTTTTAGTTTGAAACAGGGTCTCACTGAGTTGCAAAGGGCCTCACTAAGTAGTAGCTGAGGCTTGTCCTTGGACTGCGATCCTCCTGTCTCCACTTCCCAAATGCTGGTATTACAAGTGTGTACCCACCATGCCTGGCTCTGTGAGTACAATTTTTAACAGCTGTCTAATATTCTATTCTATTGCTGGGACATGTTTTACTCAGCTCTTTCTAAGGCTAGACATGTTAGTCGATTTCATTTTTCCCCTGGTTATCAGTTACATTGATATGACTATTTTTTACATTAATTCTTTGTGCATATTTTTGATTGCTTGCTTAGGACAGAAAGCTTGGAAGTGAAATTATGGGGTCAGAGGAAACACCAGAGTGGAGTGTAGAAGACGTATACCGGTTTATATTCCTAGCTGGTTCCTATAGCACTGTTTGTGTGCCTTCTCAAAGCTTTCATCTCTCTCTCCCTAACCATTCAGACCAGACTCCTTCCTTTTCTCGCTCTCTCAGCTCTGACCAGGAGTCACATCATTTTAGAAAGAAACGTTGATTGTCAGTGTACTGCTTGGAAGGTATTGAATACTAGTGATTTCTCAGGGCTGGGATGGCACATCTAATCATATTCTTAAGATTCAGTCAGTGAAGAGGGAGGATCCTGATGCTAAACAGAACTGAGGCTCTTTATACATACAGTGGTCCATAGTTTTCCAGCCCTTCCCTCCCTCTGTCCAAAGTAGGCAGAGTCAGGGATAGGAGTGACCATCTTTTCTCCTCTCATTCTTTTATCCATTCATCCACACACTCCTTACCTATTAGACACCAGGTACCTGCTAGGTGCTGGGCTTAAGACAGGAGAAAACTGGGCACATCAGGGTTCTTGGTTCAAGTTCCAGAGGCTGACTCTCGTTAAACTCATTCATGGGAGAATCTGGTGGTCGCTTCTCAGAGTGGATGTAGGTCCAGCCACCACCAATGGCTGGAGCGTGAAGTGGCTCTGAATGAACCTGCTTCTTGGCTTCCATCCTTCTGGCTCCTGAGTTCTGGGTGGAAGTTCTGATTGGGCGGGGGCAGGTCATGTGATCATGACTTCAGGGAAGGGTATTTCCTGCTCCCTTGGCTTCTGTAGGGGCAGGGGAGGCCCGGGCTCTGGCTAACTCTCACTCAGTGGAGGATTTTCCCTCAAATAAGAAGATAATGTTCAGATTCTGGCATCCTCTTCTGCTCCACAGGGGAACGGTGGTGCCTTAGGTCTCAGTCATCCCCCGATTCACTGCTCAGCTGGAGAAGCAGTGGACGGTAGAGCTGGTTACGAGTTAGGATGATGGAGCCTCATTCCTCATTACTGGGGGTGGCAGAAAGAACACTGGGCAGGGAAGAGGTGCCAAGAGGAGGCTTCGGAGACCCCTTGAAAGTGGGCGTCAGGGAGAGCAGAGGGCACAGAGATGACACCTGGATTGTAGGACCGAGGAAGGAAAGGGTTAGGGAAGTCAAAAAAGCTGGGACATAGGAGGAGGCCTCAGTTCTTCAGGGAATTCCAAGCTTTGTTACAGACGCTGAGTCCCAGAGAGCCCGGGCAGAGGCATCCAGAGGCAGCCACACGCAGGCCCATTCACCGACTCAACAGATATTTACCCACGGTCTATTATGCTCCAGGTGCTGGAGACACACCAGAGAACCAGAGGGCCAGCTCGCACTCATGAAGGGAAGGGAGCGCAGGCCCGTGCACAGGGAAACAGTCAGCAATGGACAGGTGGATTTGGGGCTCACCCACACGGGTGGTCATTGAAGCCTTGAATGTGGATGGATGACCTCAAAGATTGTAAAAGGGAAAGGAAGAAGAAAAGGGATCCATCCAAGGAAAGGGCCTTGGACGGATCCAGGACACGTAGGACTTAAGGAGGAAGGAATGCCAGCGAAGGAGGCGGAGGCTGAGCTGCCATCTCCCATCCGGTCCATGTCCTCTCTATTTCTGGAGGCTGTGGTGGGGATTTGCTTGGAGAGTGTAACAGAGAGGCATGTAAGGGTCCCCAGGGCATCCAGGGAACGGCTGGCACTCTGAGTTGCTCTGGACCTTGAATGGATTTGGGTATCAGGACATTTTCCCTCTACCCTTCCCCACTCTCTCCACTTAGGGACTTAGTCTCCTGCACAGCAGTGGCTCTGCTTGGTGGCAACACCTCATTACTCGCCAGGCTAGAAGCCTGCCCCTGCCTCTGGGATAACGGTGCTGTAACGTGGTGAGGAGCTGGGAAGGTCCCCACGGACTGTGGCAAGCCTGGTGGAATGTGAAGCTGTCCTTAAACCTCCTATTTTGGAGTTCCTCTTGGCTGTGTTCATGCCCGTTTATCTCCCTCCGTCCCCCCACGGTACTGGGTGTACCAGTTCTGGAACTGCTGGTATTTATTGCTGTGCCGAGGAGGTCCGTTGCACAAGTCCTCTTGAAAGAGGACATTGTCCTGATCCCTTTAACGTCTCTGCCCTGAGGAGCTGCAGGCTGAGAAACGAGCCCTGTCCTCCCCCTCCGCCGCCGTTCTCAGAACTGGAGAGGAGTTTGGGGGTGGTAGTCATCAGGATTCCCCAGAGAAGCAGAACCTATGGGATGTATGGGCACACACACACACACACACACACACACACACACACACACACACACGAAGGGACTGGCTCATGTTACTGTGGTGGCATGGAGAGTCTCTGCTCTGCAGACAGGGGCCTCGAGCTAGGGACTTAACTTGAAGTTCAAGTAGTTGAAGTTCAGGTCCAACCCAAGACTGTCCGCTGCCAGAATTTCTCTTTCTTTTTTTTTTCTTAATGCAGTACTAGGGATTGAGCTCAGGGGTGCTCTACCACTGAGCGCCATCTCCAGCTCTTTTTAATTAATCAATCAGCTAATTAATCATTAGCCAATTAGTTAGTTAGGTAATTAATTGTGGCACTGGGGATCGAACTCAGGGGGCATTCTACCTCCAAATATTAACCCACCCTCCCAGCCCTATGTTATTTTGAAATACAGTCTCTAGCAACCAAACTTGCTGGCTAACACAGGCTGCCACAGAGAATGACCCCAGCTGGGGCAGCTCCAACAACACGACTCGTTTCTACGTCCTGGAGGCGGGAGGTCGCCCTCCATCACATGCTCTGTCCTTCACAGCCTCTTGGCCATAATGCTGTGGAGAGGCTCCATCTCTCCCCAAATTACCTCCCCCGGCCCCACCTCCTGGCACACCACCTTGGGGGTGGGGTCGTCTTGGGGGTCGTGGACATTCAGTCCACAGCACTGATTTTTGTGTCACATGGACTGAGATGCGGTGATCTAGAGCATTCTGCCATCTGGACACTGGTAAGAGCCAGGGCAGACATATGCACTCTCACACACTCAGGTGCCAGGCCCATGCACACACTTGCCACACTCGCAGACACGCACTTTCTTGCACATGGCCCATCTCCAGGGAGGGGGATCCTAGGAAGGGGATCAGGAGACACTGCGATCCTGGGTGTCACTCACAGTGGGGAGCTGACTTTTGTCCTGGTTCCTGCACCGTGCAGGGTATTTTGCTTTTTTTGTTTTTTGTTGTTGTTATAAGTGTTTGTTTCCTCACTTAATATTGAAAAATTCTTAATAAAATTCTTAATTAAAATTATTTTGTTTTTGGTGATACTGGGGGTTCCTGGAAACCCTTCTACCTCTGGGCTACACTCCCAGACCATATATATATATATATTTTTTTTAAATTTGGAAACAGGGTCTCTTTAAGCCAGCGAGGCTGGCTTCAAACCTGCGCGATCCTCCTGTCTCCACTTGTCAATTAATTAAAATTCTTAATAAAAAGTCTTAAGAAAAAAGGAAGAAATATGGTCTCATCAAGTTGCGGAGGGACTTATTAAATTGCTGCAGCTGGACTCAAACTTGTTTGTATTTATTTTGAGACAGGGTCTTGATAATTTCTTCAGGCTGGTCTCGATCCTGCAGTCACCCTGCCTTAGCCTCCTGAGCGACTGGGTTGTAGGTGTGCGCCACTGCAGGACAGAATTCCTTCTGGTTCAGAGATCTGTTGACATTACAGAGGGTCATCATCTGCTTTATTGAAGTATACCGATTTAAACCTCACTCTCTTCCACAAAACGCCTTCACAGAAACATCCAGGATACAGTTTGAGTGCCTGTGTAAGCACTGGGGCCCAGCTGATTTGACACATAGACTTCATCATCGCAGGGGCCATCGAGGCCAGTCCCCTCTCTAGGCAGGTGGAGAAAGGTCCAGCGAGGCTACAGAGCCGAGCAGCAGCACAGTGGGGTGGGAGGCAGGTGGAGCCTGAGGTCTGACTGCAGTGCCCTGCTCTCTGCCCTATACCACTCATGGCCGAGACTCTGTGGATGAAACCCGACGTATGCAGCTAATGGCTGTGGCACCACAGAGAGGTGCGTCCCGCGTGTCTTTATTCAGATCAATTTGTTTGTAGAGCTGCAGGGTACGTTTTGGAGGAGAGCTCAGTTGGAAAGCATGGTGTACGTCTTGGATTCAGCTAGCATTCTGGGAAAGAGGGGCTGAAGCCTGAGGATATTTTCCTGGAATGAGTGCCTTTCATCAAGTACATATCCCCCCTGCAGTGTGTATACTCTGGTCTGCCTTCCTCCTTCCTTCCCTCCCTCCCTTCCTTCTTCTCTTCCTTCCTTTTTCTTTCCTTATTATTTGTGGTACTGGGGATTGAACTCAGGGATATTTTACCTCTGAGCTATACTCTCAGCCCTTTATATTTTTAATTTTGAAACAGATCTAAGTGGTTGAGAGTCTTGCTAAGTTGCTGAGACTGACCTCATATTGTCCTCCTGTCTCAGCCTCTCAAATATTGGGATTATAGGCATGCGCCACTGTGCCTGGCTCTCCCTCATTTTCAAGGGGAATTTTTCAAAACAGTTTTGAGCACCTGCCACGTGCCTCAGTAAATACTTGTTGGGTGATGCATATATAATATAAAATTCATCTTGACTTATGGCTCAGTTTGGGAAGAAAGGGTATAGGCCTTCCCATGGCCCTGACTCATTTTCTGAAGGGCAGTCAAAGTCCTGCCTCTTTCTTTATGTAACCTCTCCAGGCACTTGGTCACTTACCAGAACCTTCTCTGGGAACATACCAAGTTGGAAAGAATCCTGATTTCTAGGTCACAGAGGATAAGTGGGCTCAGAAGTACAGGCCTGTCTATCCCTTTGTGGAGCAGCTGCATTTAGAGGTGACAGCGGTGGTGTTACATAAGAGCTGCCTTTCACTCAGGAGCCACTAGGTACCAGAAGCGGTGCTGGGCATTTCCTATGAGTTTGTCTACATGTTCACATCTGTCTTCTGTCCTTCTGGGCAATGATAAAACCTGCTTCTCAGAATCAGAAGTGTTCCCACTAAAGCAGAGTGGAATGCCCAGGGCAAACCAGAATGGTGTTAACATAAAATGTATAAGATAAATGGGGTTTGGCCAAGAAGGCTACAAGTATGCTGTACTGAAAAAATCTCTGAGAAACATTTTGTGAACCATTTGTTGACTTTGCTGGGTCCTTTGTATAGGAGG
Organism: Muscardinus avellanarius; assembly: GCF_963383645.1. Lineage (NCBI taxonomy): Eukaryota > Metazoa > Chordata > Mammalia > Rodentia > Gliridae > Muscardinus > Muscardinus avellanarius. Next base: position 18,366,726 of record NC_137789.1, on the reverse strand, counting down.
ACTTTACAGAAAATAAGAGAGGGGCTTGAGTGTGTTCTTTATGGCCTGGTTTAAAGTAATGTTCTTCAAAGCTGGGCGTGGTGGCGCACGCTTGTAATCCCAGCATTTGGGAGGCTGAGACCAGAGGATCACGGTTCGTGGACAGCCTCAGCTACTTAGTGAGGCCCTTTGCAACTCAGTGAGACCCTGTTTCAAAATAAAGAATAAAAAATAGGGCAGGGGGTGTAGCTCAGAGGTCAAATGCCCCTGGGTTCCATCTCTAGACCCGCAAAAAAACAAAAACAAAAACAAAAAAACTTAATGCTCTTCAAAAGACTCCTTGAATGCTCAGAGATGGTGGTTTCTGGCTCCAAGTCACAGGGGGCGCAGTGATGGGACCTTGGAGTCAATGCTAATAATACATGATACCGTTGGGTCCGTGAGTCAGAGGGCCTGGTGGACAGAGGCTTCAATGTTCACTCTTTTGCTATCTTACTTAGGACCTCTGCGGTAGGCGTTTTTAGGTTGGTTCAGTGTCTCAAAGTGTCCATGGTCATTTTTAATTTCTGCTTCTCTCTCCTGGGCCTGTGACTATTGCTTTCACAATTGCTACTTCATGGTTTCAAGATGGCTACCACAGCTCCAGGCATGGTGTCTGCATTCAAGAAGAAAGGTGGGAAAAAGAGGACGTGTGTGTGAAGTGAGGTGGGAGCACTTCTGTTTTATCTCATGCTTAGTCCCTTTGTAGAGAAGCCTTCCAGATGACTTTGCTTTACCTCTCATTGGCCAGAACGAGGTCACATGACATTTTTGAGTGCAAGGGAGGCTGGGAAAGTGAGGATCTGGTAAAGGGGAATAGGATTGTTATGACCAAATCAGATCAGTTTTAATTCATACTTTGGGGCAGTCCCAGTGCTTCCACGAACAAAATTTGGATTCTGTAACCAGGAGGAAGGTACGGGCATCTTATATAATTAGAGTGGACATCACCTCATTCATTCCACACACTGATCTATGCATTGGGTGTTATAACTGTCTACACTTCACACTGAGGAAGCCAAAGGTTAGGATGTGATTTGCCTGAGGCCGTCTAGACTATGGAGTTGTCCTTATGGGTCATTTGGTGTATTTAAGGGCTAGATTCCAGACTTTCTTTGCAATCCCCTTAATGCCTATGTAGACTGGTAAAACTCACCACAAGCTTGCTGGCCCAAGGACAGATGATAGTATATCCATTTAAGGCAGATGGTCATATATCAGGATCCTAGGATTATAGGATCAGGATCTAGGATTATAGAATCAGTATTTTCTTGTTTTACTGGGTAGAGAAATTTTTTCCCTGGACTTTTTAGAAATAACTGTTGACAAAATGCCTCTCCTGGGAAGGGATTTCCAGCAGTTAGAAGCTCTGAGAGGAGTTTAGTGACCTCTGCGTTTGCCTGCTACTGACTCTTCCAACAGTCCCACCCAGGCTAAGGGACAATGTCTTGGTGTGATAGACAACCGTGGAGAGTCTGCCATCAGATATGGAAGACACTATCTTGTAGACGCGGAGAGGACTTCCTGTGGGTACCTGTTGGGAGCAGAACTAGAACAAAGGACTGGCCGTATCAGGAAGAAGAGTGTTTCATTGGACAAGAAGTATGTATTGATTTTATAGCATAAAGTTGTGGTTTTGAATTCTGTTGTTGTGAAGACTAAGTGCAATGATACAAGTGAGGTGCTTAAAACATCATTGAGAACATAAATCCTTCCTGTCTGGAATCAAGTGAAGGTTGGACAGACAAGAATGCTAGCGCATCACTGGGCGGTCTGGCATTCACTCCTTATTAAGGGTTCCATGAGAGCCACTCCCACCACCACCAACCAAAGCCAGCTGACATCGATCGATTGAGTATTGGCTCTAAATGATAATAGTTATTATGTGCCTGTCACCTTACTAAAAAATTCACACGAATGTACCCATTTGATGGCAATTCCAGGCGGTAGGTATTATTGTTCTCCCTACTGTTTGGATGAGAAGATGGAGGCTAAAAGAGGCAAGAAACCTGGCCAAGTTAGCTGGTGACGGAGATGGGGTTGGAGGCCAGATCTGTCTCTTGCCTCAGTCCATGGTGGGTATCAGCAGAGCTTGTGTTTCCTCTGAAATGCAGCCTCATTTGGGTGAAGATTGGATGGAATGTGGTTCCCAGGCTTTCTTGTGCCTTATCAGTATTCTGTCAAAAAAACCAGGAGCCTATCAGGATAAACTTATATAGTCCACGTTCCCCAAGGACTTTCATATCTTTATGGATATTAAAAATGATTTTCAAAAAACAGATAAAACACTAAGTCTTGTTGGAATAAATTCCATTGCTGTAGCTGAAAATCACAATCTACAGAAATAATTACATTGTCAGTTGAAGATGGTGCGTAGAATACTGAATGTGACGTTTGCTACTGTCTATTCCTTCCCTCCAGGACCAGCTTAGGACCCGAGATCGGCCGTGTCACCCACCCCCCTTGTTCTCTCTTTTTCTTTCTCCATTCAGCTGACAAAATTCCAATTTCCCTCATATTCTTTATTTGAACCAAGGAGCTGAACACAGCCAAAGAAAAACACCTAATTTTGAGAACCACAATTTTTAAGAGGATTGTCATGGATAATTTTATGTGTCTATTTGACTGGGTAAATGGTAAAACATGGTTTCTGGATATGTCTGTGAGGATGTTTCAGGAAGAGATCGGCATTCACTCTCCCTCTTCTTGAGCTGAGCCATCCCTTGTCTCCTCTCCTCTGTTCTCTCTCTGATTGAATCTCCTGAAACTGTCTGCCTACATAAAGGGACCACTTAATAACTTTCTTGAGCATCTGGCTTTCCTGGCTGCTTCGAGAATTGCTGTCTACACTCTGACCACCCCCCAACCCTCTGCACTGGCTGTTGCTCCCTTTCCTGAAATTCTTCCCAAGATAGCTGTATGGCTCGTTCTCTCCCTTCAAATGCGTTCTTCTCAGAGATTCTCCCGAGTACTTTCCCTCCAAGCTGCTTTCCCCATTGCTGTCTTCTCTTGCTTCATAGCTTAACCTGAAAGGAAAGAAGAAATGACATAGATGCTCACGCGCTTGTTTATTGTCTGTCTGCTGTGTATGAGACAGCATCAATGATCCATTCTCCACTTTATCTCTAGAGCCTGGCAATGTCCGGTACATAGTAGACACTCAGTATATACTTCTTGAATGAATGGATACATGAATGAGCCACTTGTAAAAGACATAAAGCACATTTTTTTTGTTAAGTAGAATTTATCACATGAATGCAAAGATACTTTCACATATACAAATCAACAAATGTGACATTCTACACCAACAGAATGCAGGACAAAATCATATCGTATTAATAGATACACAAAAGGCATTTGATAAATTTCAACATCTCTCCACATTGATAAATGTCAACATTCTTTTTATAGACTGCTGAAGATTCTATGAACCAGTAATTTACCCAAGAGCCCTTCTTGGTATACCCGAGTGCCTGCCAACGATGGTACATAGGTTAGCAGCCCAGATTAGACTTTTATAGATGAATTTCAGAACCCTTCCCCATTGATCATCCTTTTGTACTCTTCTCAAAGAGAGCTAAGGAACTCCTGCATAAAGCACATTTTAAAAATAGCACTGTGGTTAGAAACTTAGGTCTGAAGACAAAAAGGTTTTAGTTTTCTTCTTTCTCCTTTCTTAGTTGTATAATCTTAGGTTATGTTATTTAACTTCTGTCATGTGAGGATTATGTATTTTATTAGATATACATGCAAAGTCCTTAGCTTTTGGTGTCAGCAAGTTGGGCTGGCAGGCCAAGGCAGGTGTGAAGGTGGACTGGGAGACGGAGGGAGAGTTACTTCTTTTGATGATAAATATCTGCTTGGGTTACTGCTAAGAGACAGTGAAGGACATGTGGCCCTCATCCTTGAGGTATGGACTTAGAGGTCAGGCTCCTACTTTTGATTCCATCATTTAAGGGTGATCTTGAACAAATTATTTTACATTTATGAATCTCCCTTTTCTCATTTGTAAGAGTTGCTTTGATGATCAAAAGGCATATTATATTTTATCTGACTGCATACATCACATTTTCCAAAGTGCTAAGTAAAAGGAGATATATGCAGGACAGCTCTTAGGATCTGCCAGGCACCGTGGAAGATGCTTTCCTTCTTTCAGCTCACAGCGATCCAAAAGCAAGTGCTTGTATCACCCCCGTTTTGCAGACATGAAAACCAAGACATACAGACCAGAATTTAAATCCAAATGGCCAAGGTTCCAACATCTGTGCTCTTAATTATAATATGCTGCCTTTCAGATGCTGTGGAAATGTTAAGTGTATTAGTACTAATGAGACTGAGAGGGAAAGGAGGTCTCCAGGAGGAGATGGGTAGAAGGTCCACCCCGAAGAACAAAGCACATTTCCCCCAGATGGCATAGAAGATAAACACGGTGATGTTGAAAAGCACACATACAGCGGTTCCAGGTGGCGCTTTAGTGTCTTAGTTGCAGAAATCAGAAACTTATGTGTGAGTAATAAAAATGGTTGGCATTAGATGAAAGGTCACATTCAATGTACATACAGTGGGCACGGAAGGGCTGGGTCAGTTTTGAGTGGGAGAAATGCCAACCTCTGAGGCTGCTCCTGAATGCTCAGATCCCCGGGGAGTCTCCAGCTAGCTCTGCTCCGGCCTGGTAAGGGTCTTTTTATTGTTCAACCCAAATTGACCAGTTCTGTGTACTTTCCCACCTAGGTCATGCTCTATATATGGCATATCAGATTCATTCATTTAATAATTTATTTTCAAAATGTAATGGGTACCTGTAATGAGTCTAGCTGCTATATAACTAGGAGCGGATAAGATATAGACCTTGTCCACTAGGAAGACATAGATTTTTAATGGGGGATGGCCCCATAAACAGCTCACTATAGGGCAGTGTGATAGTGCCATCATAGAGACATACACACTTAATACTTTGCATGGAGAAAAGAGAGTAACAGAAGGTTTTCTGGAGGAGTCCCAGGCTTCAAGGAACACAAGGAAATACCAAGGTAGCAGTGGTGATAGAGGCGGGCAGGCGGGCAAGCGGATCAGAGAATGCAGAAACCTGGGGATCCAGAAACAGCCAAGAGACGTTAGCAACTGTAGAAACAGCTGGTGTGGCTGGACCATTCAGGGAGGGCTGCAAGGACAAGAGCTAAGGCTGGAGTGGATGGTGGGGACAGATACCAGCAGATCTTGCTTATTAAGTCAAGGATCCTGACTGTGTGGTAGATCAGTGTGCCAGTGGCTTGGACTGAAGCACTTTGGGTACATCTGTCTTGTCTTAAGGGGCAGTTAGTCCTGAGCTCTGGCTCACTGATGTTATTAGGAATGGCAGGCTAGAGTGGCCCATTCCTCCAATTCCTTAAGAAAGCTAGAAACCCTATGTTTATGTGACATTTCTCAATTTTTGATGCTGGCAATGAATTTTAAAAATGTCTATGATGTAGGCCAAACAAAATATATCTGCTGGCCAGACACAGCCCAAGAGCCTTTTTGAACATAGTTAGAGGAGGAGGAAGCTAGGAAGGAGACAGAGAAGCTGCGTTTGGACAGGTAGAAGGAGAACTAGGAGATTTTAGTGTCATGAGAACAGAAAAGTAGAGAGCTTCTAGAAGGAGGCAGTGAAGAAGAATCCAATATGGGAGAGAGTGATTAAGACAAGCCGGAAGAATGGCCAACAAACCTCCTATTGAGGAGGACTGCGGACAGGACGGGCTCACTGGCATGTGGAACACGCAGAATCCAGATTGTATTTTCAATTAGGGATAAATAGGTGTCAGGGCAGCGAAGACATCAAAACTCCTGTATCAGGATTTCTTTGGCTATAAATAATAAAAAACCAAATTTGAAATGCCTTAAAAAGAATGGTAATATAACAGATATGGGGACATTTCTGTGTCAATTGGTTGATTCTGTGGCTGCACAAGGAGCCAGGTTTCTTGAATCTTTTGGCTTCGCCAACTTTAGTTTGTGTCACTCATCCATCATCCACACGATGGATGCCAGTTTCAGAAAACACATTCATGCCCGTCAGTGTCAGAGAAAAAAACATAGATTGATGGTACTGGGAATTGAACCCAGGGCCTTGTACATTCCAGGCAAACTCTACCCCTGTACTATATCCCCAGTCCACTGATAATCCCTTCAGATTGCTTCTTTTTAATAGCTAAGAGGTCTTTTGTATAAGCCACACCCCAGTGCACTTCCCCTTATTGGCCAGGATAACACCAGCTGCCCATGCTAAACCCAGATGACCAAGGTCTGGTCCAGTGATGATCTGCTTGGACTAGTCCTGGCTCTGTTTCTGGAGTCACGCTTGGGCCTGCCTCCCCTGCAGCTTCAGGGCAAGGGCTCATGGAAATCAGGGAACTGAGAGGAGGGGAACCTTGTTGCTGTGTAGGCTCTTCAGGAGACAATGCCATTTTGGGAGCACATGCTATGCTTGGGGAGGGGCTGCTTTGAGGTAGATTCAGGAAGCCCTTTTGCCTCTCTCAAATCACACCACTGCTTGTGGTTTTATGGGTTGGCCTCTTCCACCTTTTTATTTGGTCAATTTTTGGAAACCTAGAGTAAGCTCGCGGCCTATTTTATTTCATGAAGAATTGGCTTTAAAAATCTACTCTCGTGCCGGGCGTGGTGGTGCACGCTTGTAATCCCCGCGCTTGGGAGGCAGAGACAGGAGGATCGCGCAGGTTCCAAGCTAGCCGCGTGCGCTGGCTTAGGAGACCCTGTTTCCAAATAAAAAATGTAAAAATAGGTCTGGGAGTGTAGCCCGGAGGTAGAAGGCTTCCAGGAACCCCAGTACCACCAAAAAAAAAAAAAAAAAAAAAAAAAAAAATCTACTCTCCCGTGTGTTTTATCTTTTTGAATAGTCTGGGTGGCCGTGGTCTGGTTCAAATGGTCTTGCTGTTGACGCATCCCTGGGTGGGTGGGAGTATGCTTACCGCAGAGAACGTCAGGACCAGCCAAGCAAGATGTGGGCGTTCCTTTCCAAACTCATGGAGAGAAGTGAGAACAAGTATTTGGGGAGAGTCAGTGTATCTTATCCTAGTTTAGAAGAGAAAATTGCTGCTGCTTTTAAAGGATGGCTGGGTCCCAGGTGGTTTTCAGGTTTTCAAAGCTCATTGAATACTTTCTCTGCCATTGATAGAACCACCCTGGTATTTCAGCTCTCTCGCCCTACCTTCATTAGATTCAGAACTGATCCCTGCTGGTCAAGCTTTTTCCTCTGCTATCTAATTGATGGCAATTGCTTTACAGTTCATATCTGTGAACCCAGATCACCTGCACACTGGGACCACTTCCTGCCCAGACAGGAAGTTCGAGGGAGCCTCAGGATCAAGTTTCACCTTCGATCTTGGCCTTTTCCTTCTGTGGGGATTCCCACTCCCCCTTCACTCTTCTGGGCTGCCAGGTCAGTTCACCCCAAGTGCATTTGCATCTTCACACACTGCCACGCGCATGCCCAAAAGGCAAGGAACCTGGAAGTCCAGTCTGTATTCTTCTCTCCACACCTTGACTGTTGGCCAGCCAGGGCCAAGCGCTGGTTTCTAATTTGTCTCCCTAAGGCAGGAGTCTTTTGCACTTTTCTCCATAGGCATACTGTAGCCTGGTGGAGGCCCTGGGGAACCACCTCCAGTGAACCTTCCTGGACCTTTCAGGCAAAGGTGAATCTTCTCTTCTGAGCTTCTACACCCCTTGCTTGGTCTTCACTTGCTGGCCTGGGCAAGCTGGTCTGCACCCCTGTTTCTGCCTGTCTTCCTGGCGCACCCCCCTTCTCAAGCATGGTCCTGACACTCAGTGTTCAGTGTTGGAAAACAGTTGGGTACATATCACTACTTGCTGCCGGAGGACTCAAGGGCTGATTCCCCAAATCTCCAGCTCACTGTGCCTCAGCACTTGACTTTGCTGCTTTTTAACTCCGGGGCCTGCTTATGTTCTGGGCAGACTTCCTGTGTTTAAAATAACATTAACCAGCTGGGCGTGGTGGCACACACTTGTAATCCCAGCATTCGGGAGGCTGAGACTGTAGGATCATGGTTCGCGGCCAGCCTAAGTACTTAGTGAGGCCCTCTGCAACTTAGTGAGACCTGGTTTCAAAATAAAAAATAAAAAATAGGGCAGGGGTTGTAGCTCGGAGGTCAAATGCCCCTGGGTTTCATCCCCCCCCCCCAAAATAACATTAACCTGAGGAATTGGCTTGGCCTATAGGCACTCAGGATGTCAGATGGGCATGAACCAGGAAATCATCATGCAGATAAATGACCTGAGAAACTTTCCTTGACTTCCTTCCCTCAGTCCCCTACTCTGGATCAGATGTTCTTCATCTGCTCCATGTACCTAGGGCTCGTCTTATGCAGTATGTTACTATAATATATAGACACATACATATCAATGCAAACATTCACTCACACACATACATGAATACATGATGGACTGCTCTCTTTCTGTCCCCTGAGAATTCACTGAGTTGTCCTCTTATGTGACCATAAGGCTACTGGATACCAGTGGGCCAAAGATTAAAGTATAGCAGGGTAATTTAATAAAATCATCTTTCTCTTAGCATTCAGAGTTAGGAGGACCTACTAGACTAGTGATCCAGGGCCTTCTGGGAGGGCAGGGGTTAATTCAGTTTCTAAAGTCCTGAGACTCAGAGTTAGGTACTCTTTCAGGGTAGTTCAGGATGGCTCGGACCAAGACCCTTGGCAGGAAAGAGGGAAGAGAGCCCACGAGATAATGTAGCCTCAAGGAAGCAGGAGTCTAGGTTGGTCTGTTGGGTCTCACAAGAATCTGAGAGTTGGAGGAGGAGGGCTAGATCAACACGGAATGTGGTTGATGCTAGAAGTTTCTCTAGACCAAGGAATCTGGGCGCAGGGTTTTAGCTTTGAGGAACCGTGGCTTAACAAAAGTGTAGAAACCTCAAAGAGACACCCACCCAGATGGCAACTTTCCAGTGGTGGGCAGGGTACATGTGTGGGAATACAAAGAAGAACTAGCTCTAGTTCTAGTCATCAAGGAACTGATGGTTCATGAAACAGAAAGACCCAGACCTTTACTATAGAGAGATGATAAGAAGATTGGTTATAATGAGTCAAATAAGGATGGCACGCTAAAGGAGCTAGAATATGGGACTTATAAAAGGCTTTGCATTATTTTGAGCAGGGCTTTAAAGGATGAATATAATTTCATGAAGAGGAAGGACGTTTCAGATTGAGGACATGGAGAAAGGCATGAAGACATTATTCAGAAGTATTTAGAGTATCCAGAGAGTTTCCCTCTTCCCTCCTCCCATCCCCTCAGTTAGGTCACCTTATTTGCTCATCTATAGAATCTCCTTCTTCATCTAGAGTTCCTCCTGTTACCTATTTCTCCCCTAGCTTTCGCATAGTAGGGAAAGCATCCGATTTCTTATTTTTTGTGACTAATCTCACTTAGCATAATGTCCTCCAGTTCCATCCATTTCCCTGAGAATGATGTAATTGTGTATTTTTTTAATGGCTGAGTAAAATTCCATGGTGTACATATCCCACAGTTTTGTAATCCATTCATCTGTTGATGGACATCTTGGCTGGTTTCATAGTTTGGCTATGGTGAATTGTGCAGCTATGAACATAGATACACATGCATTAGTTTGGTAGTTTGGTTTCTTTTCTTTTGGGTAGATACCCAGAAGTGGTATTGCTGGATTATATGGTAAGTTTGTTCCCATTCTTCTGAGGATCCTCCATACTGTTTTCCAAAGTGGTTGCACTAATTTGCAATCCCACTAACAATGTTTTAGAGTTCCCACTTCTCCACATCCTTGCCAGCATTTGTTGTTTGTGTTTTGAATGATTGCCATTCTAGTTGGAGTTAGGTGAAATCTCAAGGTAGTTTTGATTTGCATCTCTCTGATTGCTTATGATGTTGAGCATTTTTTCATGCATTTATTGGCCATTTGAATTTTTTCTTTTGTGAAGTGTCTATTTAAATCACTAAGCCAAGCATGGGAAGGAGGGAGGGGGAGAGAATGAGGTGGGAATTGGGTAAGGGCTAATTGGGTGATGTGTACATGTATGTCTCCACCATCTTTTATCCCATTAAGATGTATGACTATAATGCACCAACAAAAATTTTAAGAAAAAAATTGTACCTAGGAAGAATGAAAGGCAGGTGGTTGGATGCTATGACTGACTCACTGATATATCAGTGGGAGGAAGACTAGAATATCTGTCAAGAAGAGAGGGTGCATCAGTCAACACAAGCTAAGGTAAGCAGTAGTAACAAACAACTTCAATATGTTAGGGGCCTGTGACAGCAATGGCTTATTTATCACTCATCTCATGCATCTACTGTGGATCACCTGGAGGTTTGGCTTTATGTCTCCTCATTCTAAAACTCAGAATGGGAGATCAGTCACCATTGTGAATGTAGTAACCACTGAGGCAGAGACGAAGCAAACACGGGAGGGTCGCATCTTGTAATGGAATGTTCTGCTGGAAGAGGTCGTTTCTGGTTACAGTTGGTTGGCTGGAGCCAGTCATGTGACTGTACTGCCCACCAGCTTCCAGGAAGTGCATACGTTCCCATCATGGAGATAGAGAGCCAGAGTGGGCAGCACTAACAGTTACTCCAGATCAAAAAGGGAACTCACTTGAGAAGATAGAATCATGGCCTGGACCTCATCCCTGATGGTGGGTAGTAATGGAGGAAGGCTATGTGTGTGAGTAGGGAGGTTGTGCATAAGTAGACGTGGGGAAAGAGGGACCTGCCTCCTTTTCTATTTTGAATGATTGCATAGTTCTTTATTATGCAATATTTTTGTAGCGATACTAACCAATACACCTGGTTAAACAATGTCTTCCTCATCTGAATCACCACAGAAGGTAATGTCTTCTTACATTCCTCTCCCTCTCCATTCTTTTATTCCTTTTCTCTCCCCTCTTTTATCTTTCTAAAAATAAACCTTATATTTTAGAATAATTTTAAGTTTATAGCCAAGTTGCACAGATAGCACACAAAGTTCCCATATTCTCCTTATCTCGCTTCAGTTTTACCTGATGTTATCATCTTACATTCTGTGGTACTTGTTTAGGTTTTGGGAATTAAACCCTGGAAGACTACGTTCTTTCTGACCCAGTGCTTCCCTGATGCATCTCAGAGCACCGTGGGTGGCATTAGTCCTAGCTTGAAGGCTTGAAAGCTGAGTTTTCCATTGGTTGTGAACATGTCTGGGCTTGTTCAGAGGCCAGTGAGGCTGGCCTTTTAGGAGCCTGTGAGCAGGAGGGACTGAGCTGCCCCTTAGGAGCGAGGCAAAACACAGGTGGAGGTGCCCAAATAGAGTAAAGGGCACAAGTTGGTGTGGGAATGAAGGAGGCTTTTTAAGCCCAGAAGGGAGCATGTGCCTGAGAAACTTTCTCTGTGGCTTCTTTGACCTGGGGAGAGGGGGGTGGTTATGTGACAGCCAGAGTCCAGCTCTGGGAAGGACACTGGACACAAAGGCTGTAGTGCTCTGTGGAGCATGCACAAAGGAGTTGGGGAGAGAATATCACACACCTGAGATGCGGTAGACCAGGGACACCAGGGCCTGAGCAGGAGCCAGACCAACCTGCTTCTGGATGGGGCTGGAGCTCTAGAGCCTTGCTATGGCGGGAGATAGAGTCTGTCTGAGGGCCCAGGAGATCACATTCCTAGCAGGTGAGTATCTTATTGGGGACAGAATGGGAAAGAGTAGGCAGAGGTGATAGTGTGAGGCTGTCACAAGCTCTCCCTAATTCTGTGTGGTTGCTGTCATGGGGACCCTGTTGTACCCTAAGGGAGATGAAGCTAGGCAAATACAAGTGCCACTTGTATGTTGGGCTTTGGATACTCAGTAATTACTGTCAACTCACTGCCTGTCACCTCTCAAGTAAACGAAAGGCCCCAGGGTCCAGGTCCCAAAGAGATGTGTGTGTGACTTTGGCCTTGGTTTCTCAAAATCCAAGTCACCTGCTTGAGACAACTGGAAGGCCATTAGCAGACACCAGGGGTCTGGACCCCAGGGCTTGTCATGCAGGAAAGGGACCCTGTTCCCATCCGAAGAGGAGCTCAGGAGGTGGGAGACTTGGTGAGACCACCCTCAGGAATGGAAGCAGAGATGAAGAGCTTGAAGGGGCTTCAAGGGACTGTCTCAGGGAGGTGCTGTCACTGAGAGCCTAACAACTGCTTGGTATTCTATATATTTTGGAAGATGACGTGTGTATTTGACTGTTTTGTAGTGAGGCCTGTGGTTGTCTTTGCTGGTGACAAAGGCTTGAGACACAGAGCCATTCTTGAAAGAAGAAGAACCTGTAAGATTAGATGTGGGGCAGCGGCATGAAAGAAAGGAAGTCCCTGGGAAAGGCCTAGGTGGGGCTTCTCTTTCTTGGCAACAGAAGGGCCCTGTTGGTCTGTAGCATCTCATTTAGTGTTGGAGCTCCTATATCTGCTCCTGGTCTATTCATTCTAATTATTTCTGCCATCTTGGTCATGGATATCTGAGTTTCCTGATACACAGGTGTTATGATTAGGTATAAAATAGCCCCTTGAAGAGCTCATAAATTGGTGTTTGGATTGATATAATTGAGTCTTGAGGGTTATAATCCCGGCAGTGTTTCAATCCATTGTAATGGATTTGTATGAGAGGTGGCAGGAGGGGGTGGATCCCTGAGATGCAGCCTTGGGGATTATATATACGTAGTTCCTCCTCCCTCTCCTTGCTCTTTGGCTTCTGACCTCCATGATGTGAAGAGCTCAGCCCATGTGCTTCCCCTCTCTATGCCTCTTGCCTCCATGCCTTGAGATGCTTGGTCCCGGGCTTTACATGGACTGAACCTGAAACCATAAGCAAACAGATATTTTTTTCCTCTATGCTATGTGGTCAATCTTTTATATTATAGTTGCAAGAATGCTGACGGGAACACGAGGCTAGAATGCCAAGTCACTCTTGTGATGTACTCTTTAGTCTATAATGAATAAACCTGTCCTGAAGGTCAACATGCTATGCATTGACTGTACTAGGGACTTTACAGTTATTTTCACAATGAATCCTCTTAATATTCCTGTGAAACAGGTATTACTCTTGTTTTATAAGCGATTAAACAAATGCTAGCAAAGGTTAAGTAATTGATTCACACTTAAAGTATGTCTGATGTCAGAAGCCACATTCTTTCCACAATCCCAAGCCGCTTCTTAGCATCCTCAGTGTTTATCATCCTGCAAGATCAGTGTTTTTCTGGGCGTGGTAGCTCATCGACCTGCTTCACAATCACGTGGCTGCTTGTTGGGAAGCATTACAGACTGAGTTCAGACCCATGGAGTCAGAGTCTCTGAGAGCAGAGCCGCCTCTGGCCTTTGTAGCAAGGTCTGCAGGCGATTTTGATGTCACTCATGTCAAAGACCTTCTTGTGGTGAGGCCAATGATCATGTTTCAGATTCTGGGGAATATAAAGTCTCCAGAGACCAGAGTGTGGGTCTGATTTCTAGAATTAATTCAGCATTCTTGCCACCAGCTCTATGTCCTTTTGCAAGGGAAGAATGACTGACTCAGATGAATTAAGGATTGACACTTGATGGCTGGTTCTTTTAAGGTGAGATTAGTCAGACTTGGAGCTGCAGGGTCACTCAGACAGCACACTGGGGCCTCGGTGGCAAAGCACAGAGCAGAGGACCTGTCTTACCTGGAGATTATTTTTGCTACCTGTTGTCACTCTTTAGAAAAGATGTTATGTCTGCTCAAGCTGCATGTGGAGGGACGTTTCAGAGCAAACTTTAGTCCACAGATGTGGTTATTGAAAACAGCTGCCACATTTTGAATGTTTCTTATCTGTTAGGCACTTTGCCATTGTGAAATGCTTTGCCTATATTATGTAATAGCCTTATGAGTTGGACATTAGTCTTATTCTCATTTGGTTGGTACAGAAACTAAGGCTTGGAGTAAAAGATTTTGGCTATGTATTTAGAGTCCCAAAGCTCATGACTGTTAGAGCCAGGATTCTAATCTAATTCATGGTACTCAAAATTCAGGAGTCGAATACCCAGATACCAGATCTTGGGCTCAGTGAGTCTATCTTCTGATATGGTTTTGGCTGAATAAATCAACCAACCCTTTAGCCAAGGTGCTTATCTATATTGAGCTGGATATTCTAGATGCTGTGGGCTCCTCCATAGGATAAGAGGAGATATCTGTTTCCCCCAAATCAGTGTAATTATGAAAGAACTCCTGTGCAAAAAACTAATGGTCCAAATGAGCTTACTGGGATTTTGCTCTGTGTGCCTATGTGTATGTGGGAGTGTGAGTTTGTGAATGTGTAAGTGTGTGTATCAGGGAAAGGATATGAGAAGAGAGGGAAGAGCTGAGGGGAGGGAGATGGGAAAGTGACGTGGCTACAGAACCTGGCCCAGAAGGCAGGGAACTCAGCGTCCTGCCTGGCTGTGTGATAAGAGAATTCTCTGTGGAGGTCATATGCAAAGTCAGGCAGGCAGCTCATGAGTTTATCTGGAGAGCTTTATAAAATATAAATGCCCAGGCCCTATCTAAAGATACTGATTTAATTGGGCCAGGCTGGGGACTGGACATTGATAAGTAGGTCTTTAGAAGTCTCACCTGCGTGACTTATGAATATTCAGACCGAGGACCTGGCACAGGCATGCCTTTCCTGCATCTCCGTGGCCCATGTTTTGAACACTAGCCATGGATCTTTCAACAGACTGCTTGCTTGGTGCTCGGCCTCCTTGTTCTCTCTTTCCTGTAACCCAGAGACCAGATGATCGCTTATGTGCCTGCTCAGAGAGGCCACCACCTGTTGCCGTAAATCTGGTACAGTTTCGTCATCTCTCTGCCCCACGGGTTTTCAGTATCTTATACCTACATCTGGATGGACACGCTGTTGTTTTCTGCAATGTAGAGACTTGTGCAGTCACAAGATTGCCCACCGTGGTGCCACTGGGGTTTGTGTCTTGTAAATACAGCCTGGGTGACTTTATTTATAGGAAACTGCCCTGATCTGATTACCTTTGGTTGTTATTGACGGGGGTGGTGGGAGGCCTTCGCAAGGCTCATCTTTCCTTAATTTGTTGTCAGAAAAGACTTTGAAATAATTGTTAAGGCTGAGTGAATCCTAACTACTTCAGGGAAATTGCCCCTAGGGGGCTTCAGGGAGACCAAACCTGGAGAAACTGATTAGGAATCCTCTGAATGTAACTAGAGAGATGAAATATCTGGAAGGGAAGAGTTTCATAGATGTGTGCTTTATGGCTCTTTTCTTCTGTCCCTCCATATATACACATATACATATGCATATACATATGACATATATGTGTGTACACATATACGTATACATATACATGTGTGTATATATGTACTTCCTAAACCATATGAAGGCTGAGGGCAGACTTTCTGTCCCTTCATTCCTAACATATTTCAGAAGTATTATTACCTTATTTGTTGAATCCCTACAACCAACATGTTAGGCAGTGGCTCTCAATCTTAGATACACACATTAAAACTGCACATAAGAATCTTCCAGGGAGCTTAAAAATAAACTTAAAAACTCTCGGGATCTACCTTGGGAGAATTGGGTAAATGTCTGGGGCATGGGACCCACACGTATTTTAAAAGTTTCTTAGATGATTCCAAGGCATGGCCGCAGTGAACAATCTCTGTGTTAAGGGGTTAGAGAAGCTTAACAGTAAGAGGACACCCCAGTAAGTGGTAAGGAAGAAAGAAGAGTGGAGGCCAGGCGCGGGGACAGTCACAGGTGCAGCGTTGGAGGCAGCAGTTAAGTCCAGACAGTTCCAAGAACTCAGCTTAGGCTTAAGAAATGGATGGCTAACCTCCAGACACCCTCGCAATCCCCTGTTCACGTGGCGCTGGGTACATGTGAGGCCTGCTCAGAAGAGCAGCCCCGGGTCTCCTGAGCCCCGTGACTCAGGGAGAAAGGAGGAAGGGCTTTGAGATTCTCTCTGCAGCTGACCGTCCAGTCCAAGCAGATAACAGCCGGGGAGGGTCAGGAGGGCGCTGAGGCTGGGGAGAGTGTGATGGTTCTCTGGGGTTCCAGCTAAGAACCCAGATTCTGCATTTGTGCACAGCAGGGCAGCGCCCCAGGTTTTAGGTAAACAGGTGTGGACCATTTGGTCAGGATGTGAGCAAGAAGCTGAGACACGTTTAAAAGCTCTTCACTTTGAAGTCATTTTAAATTGATGAGAGTGTAGAAAGAAGTCTCACACTACTCATCCAGATTCAGCGGTTGTTAACTTGTTACGTCATTTGCTGTATCTTTCCATCCCTTCCTATAGGCATATATCTTTTTGCCATAATTTGAGGGCGTAGGGCATATCTTTTAAACCTGAACACCTAAGCTCATGTCTGCAATAAACAAAGACATTCTCTCACATAATCATGGTGCTTTGAAAGTAAATGAAGACCAATCAGATGAGAAAAGCTAGTGTTATATATTCTGAGCTTTCTGTCTCAAAGAGGTCAGCATCTCCATAGAGACTCAGAGGCAAGCAGGGGAGTGGAAAAGCTTCCTATGGAAAGAATGGGATGGTTCAGGTGTGCCCTGGTCAGACGCTGTCACATGGGGCAGCTGAGACTGGAAATTGGGTATCCGGTGGTTGATGAAGGGGGCCTATTTGGCTCTCTCTAGTTAGTCTCAAGTTGGAAGCAGGGATACAGATGATGTATGTGGTCAGTTATTAATCAAATCCTGGCCATTTGGGGTTGGTTGTTGGAGAAGTTACTGTTTTATTTCCTGGATTGTCACCAGAGATGGCAATCTGGCTTCTTATAAATTTGGATGATGCCAGGTTGATCTTCTGGGCTGGTTACTGTAGAAAGGGGTCACTTTCCTGGATAGATTGTTCTTGGTCCAGGTTCCATTTTCATATATGGGTTGGCCATTGCCTGTTTGTACATTCAGTCTCTCAGTACAGTGACCAAAATCAGATCGAACTTTGGTTTAACATTGTTATCTAATATACACTCCATATTCAGATTTTGTCAATTGTCCCAATCATATCCTTGTGGCAACTCCGCTTTTCTCCCCTCCCCAGCTCAATGTGCAATAGAGGATCATCAAGCGGGGCATTTGCTGGACATGTCTGTTCCATCTCCTTTAGTCTGAAATAGTGCCTCAGACTTTGTCTTTCCCAGCACTAAAATTTTTGAAGCACACAGGCTAGTTTATTGTGCTGGGGATACCCTAGCTTATACACATATATTCAAGTGCTGTAGGAAAATGTGCCCCCATTTTCTTGTTCCTTGTTCCTGAAGTCTTGTCCTAGAGACTCGGAGAATTGTTTGGGTTTATGCAGCCCAGATAACTGGATAATCAGCCCGCATCCAGGACAAAGAAAGTTACATCTATATGCAGGGAAGAGGGCAAGCTTATAAACAGAGCGGTACCTGCAGTCATGTTCTTTAGCACCTAATACTTCACAAGGCCATGGGAGTTTGTGAAATATGTTTTGGTTCCACTTTTGGAAAGATGTTCCTTTATGGGCTCAGCTTCCCTCTGCATTTTATACGCATAAACATTGACCCCTCCTTGCCTCTCCTCCCTGCCTCTCCATGTTCCAGCTTCTCATCTCTGCAAAGATGCCAGAAACATTTTCCAGGCTAGGAGTGGAGGATCAGGGTGCTTTTCCTATAGGAAAGGGTCCTGTGACAGACAGATGATTGAAATAGGCCCATGTAAGAACACTGGGGACCAGAGAAGGTTCTGATGCAATGATTGACAAGTGTAATGTATGATCCTTGACTGTGTTCTGGGCCAGGGAGGGAACTGTTAGAAAGAAAAAACTGTTTGGAGGCAGATCTGCCCCTCTGAAGCCATTTACCTCTCAGTAACCTCAAGTTGCTGTCAAAGAGCAATTTCTGTCAACAGCCTGGGTTGCAGTTAAAATCCTTCTCTGTCTTCATCCCTCTCAATACACTGGGCAATAACAAGTTTTTTATTTATGGGAGATTGAACTAAAATAAGTTGCTATGTATAGTGGTTAAGATTCTGGTGTCTGGTGTCAGCTCCTCGTGCTTAAATCTTTGCTATCTACCGTGCATCCTGGGCCAGCTGCTTAGCCTCAGGTTCCTCAGCAGTGAACTGAGGACGATTCTAGCTGCTTTACAGGGCCAGAGTGAGGATTCAATGACCTGGTGAAGGATGGCACAGTGGTTAGCAAACACTAATTGTCATTACTTTGCTTATCTCCCAAGTGGAAAGCTAAGCCTTATTTGCTAAAACTCACTTTTGGTGGCCATAATGGATAGAGTATGGGTTTTGGTGTCATCCAGATGTGGATTTAAATCCATCACTGAAGACTTCCAGGAAGATGGTGACCGAGAAAAGCGGGGCTTAAGAGCCCCGCTAACAACCAATCTCCATAACCACAAAATCAGCGCCTTTCATAGCCAGAAAACACCATCACCAGAGAAACAAAACAATCACCAGGCTCCAGAGAGAAAGCAGACTGAGAACAGAGCTCAGAGCCACAGAGGAGATACACCAGCCTCACGCCCGAGGACGCGGCAGCAGCGCCATACTGCCGGCAGCAGCGGCGATTTCACCGGACGGCTACAGCAAGCCGAGGTGAGCCGCTGCGGAACAGCCAGGCGGGATTTCTCGGCGAAGGAACATCTAAAGCTCCCAGTGGCTGAGCTCAGCACACGCTGCAGGGATTCAGAGTGGAAATCAAAACCAAGAAGAAATACACCAGCCTCATGGCCGAGGGCATGGCAGTGGTGCCATATTGCCACCGGTGGCAGCAGCAGCGAATTCACCGAGTCCAGTACGGCTACATCTGCGTACTCAAGAACAGTGAGTCAAATTGCGGGCCACAGAGGAGAAATCCCAGTACTGTACTCCCTGGGACTTGACCCAGTGGGGGAGTGGCGGTGGCAGAGATATCACACCATAGGAGAACGTGCAACCTGGCACCCCCCACAGTCTA
The DNA here is from genome assembly GCF_963383645.1 of Muscardinus avellanarius. NCBI lineage: Eukaryota > Metazoa > Chordata > Mammalia > Rodentia > Gliridae > Muscardinus > Muscardinus avellanarius. Next base: position 18,347,739 of record NC_137789.1, on the reverse strand, counting down.
AAGCAGCCTCTATCAACTCTCTGGGTCGGAGACTCTGTGATACAACCCAGTAAAGGAGTAGTGGGGTCTGAGATACTACTGACTCGAGATCCAGAGCACCTTAAGTGAAGTCATAGTGACCCAAGGGAAGAACCCAGAGAAGGCACAAACTTCCGAAATCATGGGAAAGAGGAATAATACTAGAGCAATGAATGCCCACAACCCCACAACATCAGAACCCGATAAAACAGAAAATCAGAGATTTCTAGAAGATCAAATCAGGAAAATAACTGTAGAAATAATAGAGGTGCTTCGAAAAGAACTCAGAGAGAGCCAAAAAGAGATAAAGGATGCAGTTAATGAAGTAAAGGCCTCAATTCAAAGCACAAACAACCGATTAGAACACATGGAGAACAGAATCTCGCTCTTAGAAGATGATCATTCCAAAAATGAACACATAGTTTCTAATCTAGGAAAAAATATCCGACAGCAGGAATCTGACATTGAAGAAATATGGGCCCATTTTAAGAGAGATAACCTAAGAATAATTGGAATAGAGGAGGGAAAAGAAAGTGAAACCAAAGGGATCAACAATCTCTTCAAGGAAGTAATAGAAAATTTTCCAAACATAGAGCAAGAGGTCGATACACAGGTCCAGGAAACTTATAGAACTCCCTTTAGACAGGATCAGAGAAGAGGATCCCCACGCCACATAATTGTCAAAATGACCAATGTGGAAGCCAAACAGAGAATCTTAAAGGCAACAAAAACAAAGGGCCAAGTGACATTCAGAGGCAAACCAATTAGAATCACTCCAGACTTCCCAAACCAAGTCATGAGAGCCAGAAGGGCTTGGAGTAACATATTCCAAACTCTGAAAGAAAACAACTTCTAGCCAAAAATTTCCTACCCAGCAAAACTTTCTATCAAATTAGATGGGGAAATAAGAAGCTTCCACGACAAACAGAAACTGAAGGAATTTATGTCTTCAAAACCAGCGCTAGAGAAAATACTCAAAGAGATTAACTACAAAGAAGAAATGGGTAACACACACCAGAACCAGAGAAACAAGACTTTCCATCCAACAGACAATTAAGATTGGTTATCTGTGGAGATTCATTATTTATGTTAGTCTTTTACCTATCTCTAAATTGTATTGTTTGCTTTTATTGTTGTTAATTTTTAGGATTTCTAGTTGGAATATTAATATACCTTCAGATATAGCATTTGGAAATATTTTATCCCATTCTATTAGTAACTGTTAACTCTGTTTACATTGTCTTTGGATATACAATATATATTTTTTTATTTTTTAGGGAGTTTGTATACTCTTCTGTTGCCTGTGCCATTGAAATCATATCCAAGAAATCACTGCCAATTTCAATGTTGTGAGGTTTTATGACCCAAATTTTCTTCTAAAATTTTATAGTCTTAAGCTTTATATTTAGGTCTTTTATCTATTTTGAGTTAATACTTGTATATGGGATTAGGTAAGGGTCCAATTTTATTCTTTTCCATGTAATTATTATTTTTCAACAATATTTAGTTAAAAGATTATTTTTTCCACCACCAAATGTTCATGGAAACCTTGTCAAAAATAACTTGACAATATAGGGAAGAGTTTAGCTCTAAGCTTGTATTTAACTCCAATGGTTTATATATCTGCCTTTAGAACAGTACTACACTGTTTCAATTATTGTAGCTTTATATGGTTTGAAATCAGAAAATATACATCTTCTAGCTTTGTTCCTTTTCAAGATCATTGTGGGTATCTAGAGTCCATATTCCATATTAGGATAGATGTTTTTTTCTGAATAATAAATATATAAATATATGATAGTTTCACCAAAAAAAAAGAAAAAATATTCTCTGGTAAGAAAGAAAGTAAAAAGAAATATTGAAATGTTATCTTTAAGTCATCAAAAGCTTGGTATCAGACAAATGAAACTGTTATGTGAGATTATCATTTTTAATTTTGGATAAATTGCTATAATACTAGATGTCAACCACTAAGCCAAGCATGGGAGGGAGGGATGGGGAGAAAATGGGGTGGGGATCAGGTGGGGGCTGACTGGGCGATGTGTGCATGTATGTCTACAAAAGTATGTATCCCACTATGATGTATGAATACAGTGCACCAATAAAAAATTAAAAAAAAATAAATCCATCACTGGCTGGATGATGTTGGGCAAATGCACCTTTCTGAGCCTCAATATACCCCTTCTGAAGAATGGGAATGGTTAATACCTTTGCAAATTTTTCATAAATAGCCAACAAGATAATCCATATAATGCGTCCAGTACAATGCTGAGCACAGAGGGGATGCTAGCAAAGACCATGGAAGTTTTCTTTCCTCCTTCTCCTCCTCTTCCTCCTCCTCCTCCTCCTCTTCCTTCTCCTTCTCTCTCTCTCTTTCTTATCTTTCTCTTTTTCCACCTCTGGCCCCACATGAGTGGCTATCATTTATCATATCAGACAGGAAAAAGAGTAGCTATTTTGACAGGTATTATAATATTTGAGGATTGTTACAACAGCTATTTATCATTTAATGAGCATTAAATGGCAAATCATTTAATCATTGGATCTGAGGATCACTACAACAGCTACTTACCATTTAATGAGCATCCATAAAGGTCTACAAACTCTTATCAGGACAGACTCCTTGCAGTTTTGCTTATGGCCCAGCCAGGAAAAAAAAAAGTATAGAATGGGAAAAATTAGTTTTTTGAGGTCTTGTCCTTTTCTCTTTCCTTTTGCTGCCTCTAAACTGGGGTTCCTGTGGTCTAACCTGGTCTCCAACCAGATTCCTATCTTCCCCTAAGAGAGTTCATCTTCTAGATCTTTCCCTCCTCATTCCTCTATTTGAATTACTCGTCATTTGTGAGAAGTCAGATGTGCTGAGCTAGGCCAAGAGGTAGTGGGTAACAGTCAAGAATATGTCAGTCCTTTCAGGAAATTTACTTGTATTTCAAACAAATAACTTGAGTTGTAGAAGCCTAGACATTTAGAGGGAAGAGAATTTCTAGCATTTGCATGCCTCATTCTGGGGTGGTCAAGACCCCCCGGGTAGCCGTTGTCTGCTTTTCAGTCCAGATTTCTTCTAATCTCAGGTGGCAAGGTAGGTGAGTTGGGAAAATGGCTTTGGTTGGATAGAATGATCTAGAACCTCTTCCTCCACAAAGAGCCGTGGTCAAGGCATAGCTATGGTGCGCCCTGAGTGACGTGTCATCCCTCAGATGTGCCACAGAAATGGCTTGTGAGGGGAAGGTTCAGGTTACCATTTTTACTTAATTTTGGGGGTGATTCTATTTTTATGGTACTGAGGATGAAACCCGGGGGTATTCTACCTGCAAGTTACACCCCTATCCCTGATTTTTATTCTTTTTTTTTCTACAGTACTAGGGATGGAATCCTGTGGCATTCTACCTCTCTCCTATTTTTTAGTCTTTTTATTTTTGAAGCAGGGTCTCATTGAGTTGCGAAGGACTTTGCTAAATAGCTGAGGCTGTCAGCCTCCCGAATGCTGGGATTACAAGCGTGCACCGCCATGCCCGGCTTTATTCTTTATTTTGAAACCGGGTCTCACTGAGTTGCAAGGGGCCTCACTAAGTAGCTCAGGCTGGCTGTGAACCACGATCCTCTTGTCTCAGCCTCCTGAATGCTGGGATTACAAACGTGTAGCACCGTGCCTGGTGTGGGTGATTCTATTTCCTAGATTAAAAATAAAGTTTTATTTAATTTTTACAGGAGAAGAATAAATAGATACCAGGTTACTGAAAAGGCCATTTCTATTTCCAAATCCAGCCATATCAATTACACCTGCATCAGGAATTACCTCTCCTTCCCTCAGTACCAGAGTTGTTATCAGGGACCTAACACAGCCCCTGTGATTCCTCTAGACCTCTAAGTGCCTGCTACAAAGAGGGGGGCACTCAGTGTACCCACTAATGGTCACCCTGGGGCATTTTTTTTCTAGGAAGTTCCTATGAAATTGCAGAAGTGGAACCTGAAGGTAATCATAAATAAAGTGATCACCTGTGCATGCTGCAGAAGGCATAAGTAGCCAGACTGGGGAGGTGTGGGGGAAGGTCCAGAGGGAATGGGGCTGGGTGCGCAGCTGAGAGGAAGACTGAAGAAAGAGAAGAAAGCATTTCAGAGCATCCATGTCTTCTTCACCTGTGTGGGAGAACCTTAGCTCAGGTGACAGTTGAGGGACAGAATGGCATTATGAAGGGATGTGAAAGTCAAGTTAGAAGAGGAGTGTACTAAAAACAGAGCTGGGACAGGCTGCTGAGGTATATTTCAGCTGCTTTCAGTATTTGCAAGTGTTGAGTTAATTTGAAGACTCGGGCCCATCACTTGGAGATCCAGTAAGCGGCCACATAAATAGTAATGGCATTTGTGGGGAGAGGGGAATATTCTACCAGTTAACTTTCGGACTCTTCCTTTGTTCCCCAATAAATGTTTAAAGAGGAAAGAACACGCAGACCTTGACCCTGTTCATGTCTAACCGAAACAGAACCGTGGGAGGCCAGTTCCTGTAAATGAGGTTTTCTGTCTGAACTCCTCAAAGAAAATCTTCCCCTTATGTGACTGGCCTCTGCCAGAGATCACACACACTGACCAGCCCTTGAAATTCTGTCTGCAGATAAAGGTAGAATCCCAGCCATCCTGTCTTCCTGGGAGAATCCTGTTGTCTGTGACAGAATCCAGAAGGATCTCCTGAGGTGTCTGATAAGAATTGCCTTTCACAGGAAAAATTATAACAACTATTACAACACATTTCACATTGTTCTTTTAAACAGGGACCTTCAATTCTGCAATCCTAGATATTTTAGGGCCCTAAAATGAGGAAGATTAACAAGATCGATTTGTATTCAACTACAGGTTAATGAGCATTTGAGCAGTACCGTCTCCTTCGCTGAGCTCTTTATTGACACAGGATTTTCTCAAGCCTGAGGCCCACCCAGATGGCTGCAAATAACCAAGACTGGATTATCAGGGGCTCATTTTAAGGCAAGTTTGAGAACACAGAGCGAGGGAAAGTTCGAGTGTGTGTGTGAGTTGGCTTTCCTTCATTTCTTTTCTATTAGTGAACTTTGATTATACAGGACAATAGGTTTCATTGTGGCACATCTGAATGTGCAAATAACATGCTTTGATCATTTCCATTCTCCAACACCATCCTCTGTCCCATCCCTACATCCCTCTCTTTAATAGCCTCGCTTCCATTTTCCTGTTGTCTTTTCCCCCTTAGATTCCATCTATAGGAGTGTGGGGCACTTCTCTTTCCAAGTCTGGCTTATTTTGCTTAACATTATGACCTCCAGTTCCATTCATTTTCCTGCAATTGATGTGATCTTGTTCTTCTTTATGGCTGAATAATACTCCATGTGTACATATACCACATTTTTTTTATCCCTTCGTGGTCGCCAAAAACTGTTCCGGTGGTACAGTAAAAACTGTACCGGTGTGAGATGTAGCCATGGGTTCTTGTTCTGAGCTCTTTTAGAAAAAGAACAGCCCGAACTCTTCTGCTGTAAACTTAAATAATTTTATTATTACAAAGGCAGAAAGAAGGAACAAAAATTAGATTAAAGCACTGCATTAAATAAATAAATGCAGCAGAACAACTTGAAAATAAGTGACTGAAGTTTTTGGATACAGAAGAGTTTTTATAAAGATACATTATCCTTCATCTTGGTCATCAATAATCTTCTGACCTAGGTGTGAGCCCGCCCATTATCTCCATCAGGACCTTTTTTTTTTTATGATTATGGGAATTTCTTGCTCGGGCCAAAAGTCTTTCTGCCTTAATGCAGGTGTAGGCTTACATCTTTGTTAGGACCAAAATGATGAACAAAGTCAGGGGTCACGTGGTATCTGCCCCCTCTTGACAGAGGCCTGTAACCCTCCTCCTGCATTCTTGGGTAATTAAAGCCTATTTTCTAGAAGTTACTTATTATGTAAACCTGTCTTTAAAATATGAAGGTCCTAGGTCCCAACTCTTTTGTGTACTTGCTAATTACTTTTGGTGAGGGAACTCTGCATTATAACAGGTGCCTGAGTGCCTGGCAGTAACCAAACCCTGACTGCTTTTTATATTTTGAAACTAATTTTCGATACGTTTATACAAACTTCATTTTCCTATACATTAATATCAAAGTCATTTTCCTATACTGGCACATTAATACCAAAGCTATTTTTAAATACATTTTGAAGTCATTTCCCAATACCGGCACACATTCATCAGTTAATAGACACCTAGGCTAAATCCCTAACTTGACTACTGTAATTATGTTGCTATAAACATGAGTATACAAATATTTCTGTAGTATGAATTTAATTCCTCCAGGTATATACCCAGGAGTGATATAGCTGGATGATATGGTAGTTCTATTTTTAGTTTTATTTATTTATTTTTTAGGTACTGGAGATTGAACCAGGGGAATTCTGCCTCTGAGATACACTACCAGCTCTATTTTATTTTTTATTTTGAAACAGGGTCTCACTAGGTTCATGAGAGTCTCACTACTTGCTGAGGCTGTCCTCAAACCTACACATGTCATGTCTCAGCCTTCCAAATATTGGGATTACAAGTATTCACTACCATGCCTGGCTTCTATTTTTTTGTTTTTATGAGGAATCTTCATACTGATTTCCCTAATGGCTATTCTAATTTACATTATCACCAATAGTGCATACCCTACTTGCACCCTACACCATGGGAATCCTGGCCAGCATTTATAATTTTTGTATTCTTGGTGAAAGGTATTCTGACTGGAGTGAGATAAAATCTCCATGTAGTTTTTATTTGAATTTCTCTAATGGCTAAAGATGTCAAACATTTTTTCTTTTAATTATTGGCTGCTTGTATTTCTTCTTTTGAAAACATATGTTCTGTTTATTTGCCCATTTATTGATTGTTTTATTTGTTTTTTGAGTTCTTTATATTCTGGATTCTGTTAGAAGAGGAGCTGACAAAGATTTTCTCCTAATCTGTAGGCTGTCTCTTCATTCTGCTAATTGTCTCCTTTGCTGTGCAGAAGCTTTCGAATTTGATGCAGTCCCCCCACCCCACCTGTTGATTCTTGCCCATATTTCCTGAGCTATAGGGCTCACCCTCAGGGGATTGCCTGTGCCTGTGTCTCAAAGTGTTGTACCCATGTTTTCTTCTAGTGGTTTAAAAGTTTCAGGTCTTGTGCTGAACTCATTTTGAGGTGGTTCTTTTTTTTTTTTTTTTTTTTTTTTTTGGTCTCTATGTCCTCTCTTCATTGCTATTGGTCCACATGTCTGTTTTTATGCCAATACCATACTGTTTTTGTTATTTTGGTTCTGTAGGATATTTTGAAATTGGGTATTATGATACTTGCAGTATTATTTGCTTAGGATTATTTTGGCTATTTGGAGTCTGTGTTTTGGTTTTTTATGTTGAGTACACAAATCAGACTTTTAGTAAATGATATCAGAACCATATGAGATTCTTATTTAAAATGCTCTCTGAAAATACTCAGGAGCTCCATCCTTCACCTACTAAATTGGAGATTTTGATGGGATGTGGCCTAGAATCTTATATCTTACACAGTTTCTCCATGTGATTGTAATGCACACCAGTGGTTGCTTCTTAATGAGACTCAGCTCCTAAAATTTCAAATATGTTTGTTTTTATCTAAAATTTTAATTTTTTGGTGAAAAGGACTGATTGGCTGTACATTACTTTCATCTATTACTGAATAGTAATAAATTATCCCCAAACTAAGTGTCTGAAATGACAGTCTTATTTTATTTTACAACTCACAGGTTACGAATGTGGGCAGAGAAGCTCGTCTCTGCCCTCTGCAGCAGCAGCTGGGGATGCTGAATTGGGCGGAAGGATCCACTTCAAGATGGCACATTCATATGACTTGCAGGTTGGTGCTGGTGGTCAGAGGGTACAAATGCTCCATCATTGAGGAGATTTTAGTTCGTTTCCACATTAGTCTCTCCATGGGACTGTCTGGGCTTCCCCACAGCACATGAGCTGAGTTCCATGGGCAAGGTTCTGATAGACGATGATTGGAGCTTCATAGCTTCTTCTGACCTACCATCAGAATTCAGATAGCATCAGTTCCACCACATTCTCTTGGTCAGAAAAAAGACCAGCCTAGATTCAAGCATGGGCAAAACAGACTTCACGTCTTGACATGAGGAATAGCATATGCGTGGAAGGAGAGAAGCAATTGACAATGGCCATTCAGAAACTTTCTACTATGCCATTCTGGGGTCAGTGGTTGATCCCTGGGCCAATTAGTCTTGAACATATTGATAATAAGATTGTAATATAGATTTAGTCATTTTGGGAGCTCAACCTGATATATGCATATAAAATTATATATTATATAATATATATAGTTGTATGTAATTATATATATAATTTTTTTGTGTGAGGTGCTAGGGACTGAACTCCGAGGCAGTATGTCTCTGATTGGCACTCCCAGTTCTATTTTTATTTTGAAAAAAGTCTCACTAAGTGGCTGAGGGCCTTGCTAAATTACTGAAGCTGGCCTTGAACCTGCAATCCTTCTATCTCAGCCTCCCAAGTACTGGGATTACAGGTGTGTGCTACCATGCCTGGCTCAATCTGGCATACTCAGAGAACATTGTTATAAATTTCGCAGTCACCCCAAGAGATGTCTTATGATTACAGAATCTTACAGATCATCTAGTCTGAGCTCTTTTCCAATTAGGAACTTTCCCAGGATTGGTTATCTTTATGTTGTTGGAATCCTTTGACATGTCCAAAGGCAGCCTGTTCCATTTGGAGACAGTAGATGTTCATACTTGACTCTGGTTCTGTGTAATACCTGGCCATGGAGCCATTATCCATGAGACGGACACTTGCTGTAGAATGATTTCCTAGATTCCAAGTTTCTTCACCAGGAGTACACTCTTTAAGGCACAAACCTGCATATTTTGTGTATCCAACCTCAGTCCCTGGCACAGAATAGGTGCTAAGAAAATGCATGTTGAACCAGATGTGGTGACACATGCCTGAAATCCCAGTGTTTGGGAGGCTGAGACAGGAGGATCGCAGGTTTTAAGCTAGCCACAGCAACTTAGGGGTGCTCTCAGCAACTTAGTGAGACCCTGTTTCCAAATAAAATTAAAATAGAGCTGGGGGCATAGCTTCTTAGAGGTAGAATGTCCCTGAATTCAGTTTCCAGCAAAACACACACACACACACACACACACACACACACACGAAAATGCATGTTGATTTTTTTTTGTGTGTGTGTGGTACTGGGGTTCCTGGAAACCCTTCTACCTCTGGGCTACACTCCCAGACCTATTTTATATTTTTTATTTGGAAACAGGGTCTCTTAAGCCAGCAAGGCTGGCTTTGAACCTGTGTGATCCTCCTGCCTCCGCCTCCAAGTGCAGGGATTACAAACGTGCGCCACCACGCCCGGCCATGTTGATTAATCTTAAATAAATGAGCACAATTACTTTTCTGTAGGACTAGCAAAGTTGACTTTGATGTCCTTTATTGTCATCATATTTTCTCCAAGCCAAAATTAGTTGATGTAGTTTCTGTTTTACTGCAGGCGATAAATCAAGTAAACATTGTTCTAAAAATTGACAACTGAAAGTTAGTTCTTTAAAATCATAGACATTTCACCATTTTGGTTACAGGATTAAAATAAATGTAAACAGAATATAATGTGTTTAGTTGTTGTGGTTTGGTTTAAAGCAGACTATGGCTTCAGCAAACTTTGGCTCTGGGTCAAATCTGCTACCTGATTTTATAATTAAAGTTTTATTGGAAGAGAGCTATGCTCATTTTTTTCTTGCTATCTATGGATATTTTCATGTTACAACAGGGTTGAGACGTTATAGCCAAGACTGGATGGCCCTGAAAAACTTAATATATTTACTCTCTGGACCTTTATGGAAAAAGTCTTCCAGCCCCTGTAAAGAGCTTGATGAATTTGCCCTAGATCCTTTGTTCATGGTCATTTTAGTTGGCAAAATTCAATAAGCCTTACCTCCATATGTCTAGACATTTCTTCCAACCACCAAGGATTCTTCCTAAGCTTATCCATAATGGAGATGCCAATGATGCTGAACTCCTTAGGTTAAAAAAGTTAATGTCCTTTACTTGACCAACTAATATATAGAGAAAATAGACTGGTGTAAGGAGTCATAAACTTTTAACTTAATCAAAAGAGCATGGGCTTTGATAGGAGCCATCAAAATTAAATGCTGTAACAGACATTTATTGTTGTCTTATTGTAAGTTAGTAGAGCCACTGTGGAAACAGTATGAAGGTTTCTTTAAAACACAAAAATAGAGCAACCATGTGATTCAGCAATACCACTGCTGAGTACATAGTCAAGAAAAGGAAATAGTTATATCAGAGAGCTATCGTACAGCCATGTTTATTGCAGCACTATTAACAATAGCCACTGCATGGAATAAACCAGGTTCTCCATCCATGGATGAATGGATAACGAAAATGTGATACATCCACATGAACACACACACACACACACACAGAATACTATTTATCTATGCAAAGAGATGAAATCCTATACTTTTAGCAACAGGGATGCAATATGACTGGTAGGGGTCATTATATTAGGTGAAATAAGACAGACACAGGAAAACACACACCACATTTTCACTCATTGTGGAAACTAAACACTGACCTTATAGAAAAATTAAATGGAATAGTGGTCACCGGAGATGTGGAAGGACAGAGTAGATGGAAAGAGGTCAGATAAGGGCCACCATAACATAGAGAGAAGGAATTAATTCTTATTTTAATTCTTATTTTCTACAGCACAATAGAGTAGCTGTTTCTACAACAAGCTCTGGTACATTTTGAAAGAATTAAAAAGCAGTAAAAAAGGTCTTTGTATATAGAAATGATTAATATTTGAGGAGACAGAAGTGCAGTTTGATCATTACATGCTATATATATATATGTATGTATCAATCATACTGTATCTTATAAACATGTACAAATATTATGTGTTAATAAAAAGAGAAAAATTAGCTTATCTTGCTTATAAACAAAGACCCTAAATGATACAAACACATAATAATGATAAGCAAATGGGTAAATGTTTCAAGAATGCAAACCAAAATAAGTGTTTTAGCCTATGAAATTGACAGAAATTTAAAATGATAATATTCAATTGTATTAAGGTTTCAGTGGGGCAGGCATCTGTATGAACTGCCTCTGCAATGGTTAATTGTGTTCCCTTCCTGGAAATTATTTTTTTGCACTGCGTATCAAGAATATTAAAATAGGCGATAACAGGAGATGGAGATTTATGTAGAATGTGTTCACAATAGGATTATTTGTAGTAGCAACAATTGAAATTTACTTAAAAATCTAACATTTGTAGGATGGTTGATTAGATTAAGGAGATAGTATCATGTTAAAAGTGGGGGGCTCTGGAGTTGGTCAGCATGGCTCTAAATTCAGCCAATCTCTCAGACTTTCAACTGCAGAATACTTTCAAATAGATAATGCCCAATTGTGGTACCCATTATTCCAACATGGCACCACTGATACCTACTTCCTGGGATACATGTCTGTGCTAATCTGTTTTCTGCTGCTATTACAAAATACTAAAAGATACTTATGAAAAAAGAGATTTATTTAGGTCACTGTTTTGGAGGCTGAAACTCCAATCTCAAGGGGTCTCATCTGTTTTCCCTCTCCCCCCTGGCAACATAAAAACATGACAGAAAAGCAGAAAGGGAACTGGCCATGAGAAGAAGGGGCTGAGTGTTTGGGGATGGGCTCACTTTATAACAATCCACTCTTGAGAGAACTAGCTCTATGACCAGTATTGATCCTTCCCAGGGGCAGCACTCCCAGTGGTATAACTACCTCAGAGTAGGCCCCACCTCTTACTACCAAGCAACTGAGGATCAAGCCTCCAGCACACAAAACCTTAGGGGATAAATCACATCCAAACCTTGACATGTCTCCGTGTGGTTATTCTTTTGCACATTGGAGAGGTTGACCTGTGTTACCAGTAGGATATTGTGAAAACGATGGAATGTGACTCCTGAGTCTAGGTTGTAGACAACATTATAGCTTCCATTTTTCTCTTTTGGGTCATCCATTCTGGGGGAATACAGCTACAAGGTCGGGTATGCACCCAAGTAGCCCCATGGAGCCATCCAAGGAACAGAGGTCACCTCGCATGTGGGAGAGTTGTCTTGGAAGTGGGTCCTCTAGTCTGTATTAAATGTTCACATAAAATGTGCCAGATGATTGGCCAACATCTGTATTGAGACCTTATGAGAAATTCTGAACTAGAACCATTCAGCTAAGCTGACCTGCAATAACTGTGTGAAATAATACATTTTTATTGTGTTTTAAATCACTAAGTTTTGGAGTAATTGTTATGCATCAATGTATAACCAATACATTACCTGATCAGACTATTTATAAGGATTAAATAGGGTTAATGCTTTCAAAATGCTTTGCAAATTGTCTCTCACTTAAGAGAAACTATATATAATTATTATTTCATGTATGATATAATCTGTTATGGAAATAAAGTCTAAAGAAACAAGCCAATGTGTTAAGAATAGTTATCTCTAGGATCAGATTAGAATAATTGTTTCTATATTGTTTTATATTTTCCAAATTCTCTACAGTTACTGTTTTACTTTGAATTTATTTATAATTACATCATACTCAATATTTTCAAAAACTTTACAGCTACTCTAAGCATCATTTATGTTTTGTTTTTTTTTCTTTCTTTTTTTAATTAATTTATTTTTTAAATTGGTGCATTGTAGTCATATATCAATCACATTGGAGTACAAGACTTGAGAGGATATACCAGCACACATCATCCAATTAGCCCTCCTCCAGCCCCCATCCCATTCCCTCCCCCTCCCTCCATCCCACACTTCTTTGGTGATTTACTTTGATACATTTGTTTATGTACCTCCTGCGTTTTAAAGAGGCTCCGTCCTCCAGTATTACATACCCTCTGATTGGTCATATTAGTTGCTTCACTATAGGGCCCTTTCTATAGCTCAACCTCTTCCTGTTGCCCTTTTCCTCCTAGTTATTGCTGATTAAGAGAAGCGTCTGATTTATATTTTCTGCGATATTTCTCTGTGCATGCTGCGTTGCAAGTACCATTCCCACTCTTGATGGTCCCAGTAGTGGCCTGGCTACTCAGTGGACTGATCCAGACCTTGCTGGCTCAAGCAGCGGCCTTGCCTCATGGGAGGCCCCAGTTCTGATCTCGCTGGCCCCTGAACCGATCTAACCCCTAAGCTGGCTTTGGTCCCGAACTTGGAGGCCGCAGGAGTGAACTTGCCTCACGCCAGGCTCCGATGCTGGCCATTGGCCCGTGCACCGGTCTAAGCCCTTGGCAGGATTCCAATCCCAGCCTCGGAGGCCCCAGCACCGGCCTAGCCTCATGGCAGGCTCCAATGCGGGCCTCGTTGGCCCCAGCACCAGCCTAACCCCTCGGCAGGCTCCGATCCCGGCCTCGGAGGCCCCAGCACTGGTCATGCCTCAAGGCAGGCAACGATGCCGGCCTCACTGGCCCCAGCACCGGCCTAACCCCTCGGCAGGCTCTTATCCTGGCCTCAGAGGCCCCAGTACCGGCCTTGCCTCAAGGCAGGCAACGATGCCGGCCTCACTGGCCCCAGCACCGGCCTAACCCCTCGGCAGGCTCTTATCCTGGCCTCAGAGGCCCCAGTACCGGCCTTGCCTCAAGGCAGGCTCCGATGCCGGCCTCGCTGGCCCCAGCACCGGCCTAACCCCTTGGCAGGCTCCGATCACGGATTTGGAGGCCCCAGTACCGGCCTTGCCTCAAGGCAGGCTCCGATGCCGGCCTCACTGGCCCCAGCACCAGCCTAACCCCTCGGCAGGATCCGATCCCGGCCTTGGAGACCCCAACACTGGTAATTCCTCACGGCAGGCTCCGATGCCGGCCTCGCTGGCCCCAGCACCAGCCTAACCCCTCGGCAGGCTCTTATCCTGGCCTTGGAGGCCCCAGTACTGGCCTTGCCTCACGGCAGGCTCCGATGCTGGCCTCACTGGCCCCAGCAGCGGCCTAACCCCTCGGCAGTCTCCGATCCCGGCCTCAGAGGCCCCAGTACCGGCCTTGCCTCAAGGCAGGCTCCGATGCCGGCCTCGCTGGCCCCAGCACCGGCCTAACCCCTCAGCAGGCTCTTATCCTGGCCTCGGAGGCCCCAGTACCGGCCTTGCCTCACGGCAGGCTCCGATGCCGGCCTCCCTGGCCCCAGCACCGGCCTAACCCCTCGGCAGGCTCTTATCCTGGCCTCGGAGGCCCCAGTACCGGCCTTGCCTCACGGCAGGCTCTGATGCCGGCCTCCCTGGCCCCAGCAGTGGCCTAACCCCTCGGCAGTCTCCGATCCCGGCCTCAGAGGCCCCAGTACCGGCCTTGCCTCAAGGCAGGCTCCGATGCCGGCCTTGCTGGCCCCAGCACCAGCCTAACCCCTCGGCAGGCTCTTATCCTGGCCTCGAGGCCCCAGTACCGGCCTTGCCTCAAGGCAGGCTCCGATGCCGGCCTCCGTGGCCCCAGCACCGGCCTAACCCCTCGGCAGGCACCGATCCCAGCCTCGGAGGCCCCAGTACTGGTCATGCCTCAAGGCAGGCTCCGATGCCGGCTTCGCTGGCCCCAGCACCGGCCTAACCCCTCGGCAGGCTCTTATCCTGGCCTCGGAGGCCCCAGTACCGGCCTTGCCTCACGGCAGGCTCCGATGCCGGCCTCACTGGCCCCAGCAGCGGCCTAACCCCTCGGCAGTCTCCGATCCCGGCCTCAGAGGCCCCAGTACCGGCCTTGCCTCAAGGCAGGCTCCGATGCCGGCCTTGCTGGCCCCAGCACCGGCCTAACCCCTCAGCAGGCTCTTATCCTGGCCTCGGAGGCCCCAGTACCGGCCTTGCCTCAAGGCAGGCTCCGATGCCGGCCTCACTGGCCCCAGCACCGGCCTAAGCCCTCGGCAGGCTCCGATCCCGGCCTCGGAGGCCCCAGCACTGGTCATGACTCTAGGCAGGCTCCGATGCTGGCCTCACCGGCCCCAGCACCGGCCTAACCCCTCGGCAGGCTCTTATCCTGGCCTCGGAGTCCCAAGTACCGGCCTTGCCTCATGGCAGGCTCTGATGCCAGCCTCGCTGGCCCCAGCACCGGCCTAACCCCTCAGCAGGCTCCGGTCCCGTCCTCGGGGGCCCCAACACTGGCCTTGCCTCAAGGCAGGCTCCGATGCCGGCCTCGCTGACCCCAGCACCGGCCTAACCCCTCAGCAAGTTCCGGACCCGACCTCGGAGGCCCTAGCACAAGCCTTGCATCATGGCAGGCTCCAATGCTGGCCTCGCTGGCCCCAGCATCGGTCTAACCCCTCTGCAGGTTCCAATCCCGGCCACGGAGGCCTCAGTAGTGGCCTTGCCTCACAGCAAGCTCCGATGTCGGCCACTGGCCCCGGCACCCGCCTAACCCCTCAGCAGGTTCCGATCACTGTCTCTGTGGTTATTATTTCAAAGGTTCCAGTTGTAATGTATCAGATCTCTGCCTCCCCCAAATATTGGCCACTGGCATTGCCGCTGCCTCCACCGTTTCAAATCCTTCCCAGGCTCTTTTTCCACTCTGAATGTTGTCCAGTGTTCCTAAACATGCGTGATGGTAGCATTCGCCATTTGGTGTAATTTCTCCAAAAAAATAAAGTTGGTAAGATCCGGTTTCTGCTTCTCCTGAATACAAGTCTCCACCACCATCGCAGAGAACTCTTTCAACACCGCATTTCTCCTTGGTCTCCGCTAAACTCTCTCCTTATATGTGATGTCTGAGATTCTTAACAATATAGAGAAATAGCAGTCCTCTTTCACGGCGAATATTTCCATAAGTTCCAGTGCATTTAGATAAGTTTTGTCTGCATCTCCAGTGTCCTGGCATCCATAATGGCTTTCTTACCACCTCTCCGATATTTTTCTTTATCTTTTTCTGTTCTGGGCCCGGTTTCTCCAGGGGTCTGGCGTGCTACTCGCAGTTTGGCCTGGGGCCCAGAGTCCCGCGACCCGGGCCCCATCCGGCGTGCCGAGCCCGCGACCCCCGCCCAGAACCCAGCGTCTTACTGGGCCTGGTTTCTCCAGGGGTCTGGCGTGCTACTCGCAGTTCGGCCTGGGGCCCAGAGTCCCGCGACCTGGGCCCCATCTGGCGTGCCCAGCCCGCGACCCCCGCCCAGAACCCAGCGTCTTACTGGGTCCGGTTTCTCCAGGGGTCTGGCGTGCTACGCGCAGTTCGGCCGGGGCCCAGAGTCCCGCGACCCGGGCCCCAGCTGGGGTGCCCTGTGCTCGACCCCCGCCCAGAACCCAGCGTCTTACTGGGCCTGGTTTCTCCAGGGGTCTGGCGTGCTACGCGCAGTTCGGCCCGGGGCCCAGGGTCCCGCGACCCGGGCCCCCATCATTTATGTTTTGACTGTTTGTAAACTAAAAGGTGAGAGAGTCTGAAAAATAACTATTAGGTAGAGACATGCAAAAACTTTGAGATGTGTCAAGAACACAGGCCAAAAGTGAATGAAGATGTCAGCATGGGTCTTGAAGTCCATGACTGGCCGCTTCTTTATATGGACACTTTATCTCTATGTAGGCATTTCTTTAGACTGTTTATAGAGCCCCAAAGTTCCCATATATAGGTACACATGGAGATAAGGGTAAGCCAAGAAGAAGGTCAACTTGAATATAAAACAGAGACTTGGAAAAAATTTTGATGTATGAATATAGGATGGGGGAAGACAGTATATAGGGAGGAAGAAAGGGAGTTGGGAGAGTAGCACTTAGAGATGTGAACTGTTGGGTGCTGGGCAATTGCAAAGCATTCTTCTTGTTCATGGTAGCTCTGAAATGCAGGGATTTATTTTTAGGTGCCAGATCCCATTTTAAGTATTTCATATGTAGGTATATATATTTAATGTCTGCCTGTCTGTCTATCTAATCTACTTAGTGCACACACACATACTCATACTACAGTACATCTGTGATAATTCTCTTCCTCATTGAAGGAAAGAAGAAAGAGTGCTAGGAACCAAAGGCATGGTGTCTCATTCTGGGATTTTTTTCTCTGAATGCAATAAATAAATAAATAAATAAATAGAAAAAAGAAAAAAAAGAAAAGAAATAACCTTCTGGCAAATCTACACACAAAAAAGGAATAAATGAATAAATAAATAAATAAATAAAAAAGAAAAAAAGAAAAAAAAGAAAAAAGAAAAGAAACCACTTCTGGCAAATCTACACACAAAAAAGGAATAAATGAATAAATAAATAAATAAATGAAAAAGGAAAAAAAGAAAAAAAAGAAAAAAGAAAAGAAACCACTTCTGGCAAATCTACACACAAAAAAGGAATTTGTTGAAAAGCTATGGGTAACTCCTAGACTCTAAGGGCAGCCAGATGGCTAGGGCTCAGAAAGCCCAGGGCAGCACTCAATAGGTAGTGCTTCTGCAGAGACCACTGCTGGTGCCATGGAGTTCTTACTTAATGGTGTTCGAGTAACTCCTCTCTGGACCTAGTTTTAAGGAAGAGTGAGAGTCCAATGGCTTACCTTGGTGTATGTATCTTTCCTGTGCCTAGGGTAAGATGGTACCCCCAGGTCTGTTAAGGTAGAGGTGAGGTGCTGTTACAAAAAGGCAGGGGTGTGGGTAACTAACGGGGAGAAGGATGGATGTCTGCTATACCTGGAGTTTAATTCCAGTTTTGACATTAGTTACTTGTATGGACTTGAATTATTTAACATCTCTAGACCCCAGCTTCTTCATTTGTTGAATGGGAACAATATTTGCCTGCCCTGGGATTTTGTGATGAGCTAGAAATTAAGCAAAGGAGGACAGGTCCACCATCTTTATCTGAAAATTTAGGAGCAAGAGAAATTTTTGGCATTAAGAAATTTTCAGCTTTCATAGATGTAATGAGATGCTCAGAATATTGTTTATTATGGAATGTTCCATTGGGATTTGATTCAGCACCTTATAATTAAATAGTTAATATCCCTACAGCAAAACGTATGAGTGTTGCTGGGCATAGTGGCACACACCTGTAATCCCAGTATTTGGGAGACTGAGACAGGAGGATTGCAGGTTTGAGGACAGCCTCAGCAAGTAGTGAGACTCTCATAACCCTAGCAAGACCCTGTTTAAAAATAAAACAAAACAGCCGGGAGTGGTGGCACCCACTTGTAATACCAGTACTTGGGAGGCTGAAACAGGAGGATCCAGGTTTGCAGCCAGCCTCAGCTACTTGGTGAGGCCCTCCCAACTTAGTGAGACTCTGTTTCCAAATAAAGAGTAAAACATACGGCTGGAAGTGTAGCTCGGAGGTAGAATGCCTTTGGGTTCAATCCCCAATACTGCAAAACAAAACAAAAGAAAAAATAATTAGGGCTGGGGGATGTAGCTTGGAGGTAGAATGCCCCTGGGTTCAATACCAGTACAAAAAAGAAAGACTAAAGAAAAGAAAGGAAAAAAAGAGTATACATCCAAAGTGAGATAAATAAGGACTAAAAATAGTCTTCTATCAATTTTTGCTGACAGGCTTTTGCTGCCAAGTGAATTTGCTGCAAATATACAAAAGAAGCCAAAAAACTTGGTTAATGTGGTTTCCAGGGTTTTTACATTTTAGAATCTCAATAGGGGATTATGAATGTGTGTTATTTCAGGTTGTTTTCTTCCAAAATATTAGCTCCCTTACTTTTTTAGTTGGTTTTTGATTATCTTTTTCCATTATTATTATTTTTTTTTATTGTTGAGGAAGTGACCGACATGGCTTCCATTATTCTTTGGAAACCCAAAGAGCAATAGCTTTCAGAGTTTTAATTAGGGAATCTCTCTCCCCTTATGAACTGAGTTCTCATTTCTGGGTCAGCACCTGACAGGCATGACCCCAGTGGAGACCGGTGAATCATCTGGTCATGGGTTTGGACATGACTCAGCAGGGCACAGTGGTGTCAGGAGTGCTTTTGACTGAAGTTTTCCAAGGTACTGATTATGTGTCCCATTAAGCAACTGGCTCTGAGGCCCACGTTGTGGTACGATCTGATTCTCACCCGAATTAAGCACGCGAGCCAGGGCTCTTGCCTGCTACAACATGGTCCACCTGGTGGGTCTCAGGGTCTTGGAGCCCAGGAATATGGTCCCTGCCAAGATACTTCTCTTTCTTTTCTTCATAGGATGGAAGGTGGACTGAGAGCCACCTGTTTCTTTCTATTTACTCTCTCCACATCTTCTTTTTCCCTGAGTAAAGGTCGGGGATGAACTGGGAATTCCAAAAATGACGCCCATCTCATATCCTCTGGGTGTGTTATTTGGCTTTATGGCGAGAGAAGAGAATTCTCCAGGTTGAATTCCTAATGCCCAATATTCAATAATTTGAGATCCATTTATACAGAAGAAGACTTTGTCTCCTGTTCTTGTAGGCAGATAGCGTACTAGGACTAGAAATAGTGAATTTGTGTTCAAATCCTGTCATGGCTGCTGACCATATGGCTAAGTTTCTTTATTTTTCTGAGCGTCATTTTAATCAGTTGAGTTGAGGGGAGGAGAGGGCTCTACTAGTTTTAATATTCTACAGTCATCTTTGAGAATGCTTTCTATGAACTTCTTGCCTCCCATTCTCCCTTTATCCAACATGGATCTTCTGAGGACTTGCTGCTTGCACTATTTTAGGCTTTGGAAATACACGTCCTCTGGCCTATTTTGGCATGGAAATGGGAGGCAGTGGCTGGTGCTTCGAGATGCTAACCGTAACTACACTAGATAGTGGTCAGGGAAAGATTCTGGGAGGGAGGTGACATGTGAGAAGAGACCTGATAGTTACTTAGGAACATTTGCTGGATGTATGGTCAATCAGGAAGGAGTCGATCGTGGCAATATCTGGAGGAAGAGTGTTCCAGGCAGAGCAGCAGCAAGGGTACAGGTCCTGAGCTGGGGATATCCTTGCTCATTTGAACACTAGAAAGACCGCATTGGGGCTGAAGTAGAGCGAGTAGAAAGCGTGCTTGGAGAGCAAGTCAGGGGTAATCAGGGCCTGGTAGGTCAGGCTAAGGAGTTGGATTTTATACTGAGTTGAAAAGGAGAACTAACAGCGGAGTAACATAATCTGATTTACTTTTAAAAATATCACTCTGCAATGCGATACCACTTCCTGCCCGCCAGAATGGATAAAATGAAAGGCAAATAGTTCCAAGTGTTGTTAAGGAGATAGAACAACCGGGACTCTCGTACACGGCTGGCGAGAGTAGAGGTTGGAGCGACAAGTTTGGGAAATGGATTGGCTATATCTATAAAGCTGAATACACGTAACCCTGCGACTCAGCAGTTTCATTTCCAGTTACCTACTGGACAGATCTGTAGACATAAAAATGTTTTTCAAAAGTTCTGCACAGCCGGGCGTGGTGGCGCACGTTTTTAGTCCCCACGCTTGGGAGGCAGAGACTGGAGGATCTCGCAGGTTCAAAGCCAGCCGTGCTGGCTTAAGAGACCCTGTTTAAAAAAAAAATCATATATATATATATAGTCTGGGAGCGTAGCCCAGAGGTAGAAGGGCTTCCAGGAACCCCAGTACCACCACCACCACCACCAAAAAAAAAAAAAAAAAAAAAAAAAACCAACCTGCACAAAAATACCCACAATCACTCCAAATGAGAAAATACCCAAAAGCTCACTAAGGGTGAAACAGGTGCTTCACTGTATATAGCCTATCTATTTTTTAAAGACAATTTTTTTGTATGTGTTTGGTACTGGGAATTGAACCCAGGAGAATTTTCCCTCTGAGTGACATCTCCAGCCCCTTCTATTTTTTATTTATTTATTTATTTATTTATTTATTTATTTATTGGTTGTACGGGGGTTCCTGGAAGCCCTCCTTCCTCCGGGCTACACTCCCAGACCTATTTTATATTTTTGAAACAGGGTCTCTTACACCAGCACGGCTGGCTTCGAACCTGAGCGATCCTCCTGTCTCCGCCTCCCAAGCGCGGGGATTACAAGCGTGCGCCACCACGCCCGGCTATTTATTTATTTATTGAGACAGGGTCTCACTAAACTGCTGCGGGCCTGGCTAAGTTGAATCATGAGATAGTCGTGAAGTTCAATGCTATATAGAATGAACAAGCAGTAAGTAGACATAACACAGATAAATTTCACAACTTCATGTTTGGAAAAAAGATGCCAGTTCCAAGAATCCACACTGACTGATTCCATTCATATGACTTTCAAAAATATAGGTGCAAGTAACCTAAGGTGTTGGCGGTCAGGACAGTGCTTATCCTTAGACGAAGGACCTGGGATGATGGAATGTCTTATTTCTGGATCTGCATGCTGGTTATATAGATATATTTGGAAGCTTTCTCTAATATCCTTTTTTCTTGCCTCCCCAGGCCAAACGGGCCTTGCTCCTGGGGAGATAAAGAGTTGAGGAGAGTGTTCATTGCTGGCTATTGCATCCCACTGTCTGCTTTCACATTTGTTATTACAGCTTTCTCAGGAGCGCTGGGCAGATGAGGTCTGTCCACAGGGAGACTGTGGCTTTGTGACCTGCGGAAGGTCGATGCCCAGTTCTGGGAGGGTTGAACTTCAAATGCAGGTCTTTGGATGGGCTTTCAAGGCCCACTGGTGCTTCTGTTTCTCCATGTGGCCTCTCTGGACTGGAACAACTGGTCTTCCAGGCTGCCATCTACCTCTTTGACTCAGAAATGACGTTTGCATCTGAGTATTTGAGTCTTGAAGCAAATCCAAGAAATTAGTGGTTTTTTTTTTTTTGGTGCTGGAGATGGAACCCAGGGGCATTCTACCTCTGTGATACACCCCCAGCCATATTTTTTAGTCTTTTTATTTTTAAAACAGGGTCTCACTGAGTTGCAAAGGGCCTCGCTAAGTAGCTGAGGCTGTCTTAGAAACGTGATCCTCCGGTCTCAGCCTCCTGAATGCTGGCATTACAAAATTACAGTGTTTTGACCAATCTTTATTTATATAGCCTATCTATTTTTTAAAGACAATTTTTTTGTATGTGTTTGGGACTGGGAATTGAACCCAGGAGAATTTTACCTCTGACCAACATCTCCAGCCCCTTCTATTTATTTATTTATTTATTTATTTATTTATTTATTTATTTATTTATTGAGACAGGGTCTCACTAAACTGCTGCGGGCCTGGCTAAGTTGCTGAGGCTGGCCTCAAGCCTATGGTACTTCTGTCTCAGCCTCCCGCATATTAGAATTACAGGCATGTGCCATCACGCTGGGCTTTAATCAATGATTTTGATTAAGGGGATAAAATATTGTAACTTTAAAAAACAAAATCAAAACCCTGGTTGGAGGCCCATTAAATTCCGGGAGAGAAACGGTGGTTTTCATTGTCAGATTTTTTTTTTTCTCAGCTCCACTACATAGACATATGGAATTATGTGTGACACATTTTTGTTCTGACCACAAAATTTCATGAATTTTCAGCCACTGAATAATGAAATAAATCATCCGAGAGAAAAAGAAGGGGGCAATTTTGAGGGCAAAACTATTTCCTTGAAAACTTATTGTGAAACAGAGTCCTTGGCCATGTCCCCAAGACCGAACACTTATGAGGGAAGAGCCCTGTGCCTTCGGCAGGAAGAGCTGTCATCGTGTCCTTGGTGGGTGAGGAGCTGGTGGCCGAGCCCGGAGATCTATTAGGTCTCTGTTTCTATGTATCTACAGCCATAGCTAATAGCTAAGCATTGTTTGTCAACAGGCAAATAAGTGAGCCCTCTTTGACCAGTGGAACAGAAGAGGGATTGTGGGGGTCAGAGAGGAAAATTGCATTCACTGGTGCCTGTCGAATGGGCCCTCTGCTACCGTTTTTTTGGGTTTTCTAATCAAATGGAGACTCTTTATTCTTCCACACATAAAGGAACTCATGGGTCTAGAAAGGCAGCTAGAATTTATTGAAGAGGTTTAAACAAAGAAAAGAAGTTTAGAAAGATAGAAGGTTTTATCCCTCCCCATCCCTGCTGGGATTGCCCTTCTGATCCTGGTGCCAGGTGGGTGAGTTAAGGAAGAGAGGGCAGAGCTAGGGAGAAGGGTGAGGGCGCTTCTCTGCATGGTCTGGTGAGGGATCATTGTGTCCCGTGCCATGCAGCCACCCAGCAGTGCCACATCCCCCCTCCCAGCCCTTCTGCTATGCTGGCATATCTTTCCCATCTAAATGTGTCTTTGTGCTCACCATTTATAGTTATTATTTTTTATTTAAACATTTGTGTGGTTGTCGTAAGAGTTTCTTCTTCATTGAGTCGTGAGTAGGAGAAGAATATCGTAATCCTTATAATGTAAGGTGGGCAACTGTGCCCTTGTGGGGCTGAACGACTTGCCTAGGGCTCCCTTCTTGTTGGGAGATCTGGAGAGTGACTGTCCCATATCCTGTGTCCCACTGTGACATCTAGTGAGGAGCTGGGGACACTGACAAGTGCCCACTGTCCTCTCTGTTGGCCATAGCTATGCAGAGACCTCTAAACTCAGTGCATTCCCTGTCATATGTCCCGGAAGCACAGAGGATGTAGAGTGACCTAGTGCCTTGTATCATGAGGGCAGTTGGGTGGCAAAGGAGCTGGTAGGAGGCAGCAAGAGCTTGGCCACCTTCGTCCTACCCCATATCCCAAGTACAGAGGGAAAAATGAGGGTCCAGGGAAGGGAAAGGGATGCTATGGTCATCATTGCAGGGCACTGCATGCTGGTTACTTGAAGCACAGGACTTTTCCAATCCTGACAGTCCCATGGCGGGGGCACACAGGAGCTTTCGGTTGCTGCTATAGCCACAAATGTGCCTTAAAAAAAAAAAAAGCAACGTATTTGCTCACAGTTCTGGAGTCAGCAGGGCCACAACCCTCCAGCGGCAGCAGGGCTGCTGTTTTGCTTCTTTCAGCTTCTGGTGGCTCTGATGTTCCTTGGCTTGTGGCCCTGTCACACCCGTCCCTTCCCCACCCCTCGCTCTTCCTTCTCCTGGGCCTCAAATCTCCCTCTGCTTTTGTTTTATAGGGACACTTGTCATTGGACTTAGGGTCCATTCAGATAACCCAGGATGATTTCATTTTGGGATCCCGTACTTAATTATATATGCAAAGTCCTTTTTCCAAATAAGATCATATCTTTTTTATTTTAAGGGGAAAGGGCATCTTTCAACCCACTACACAGTGATATTGTCATTTACATGACAGACCAAAGAGAACGCTGATGCTCAGCAGGGTGATGAGGCCTTTCCCAGGCCATATAGCCAGTAAATGACATGGCCGTCACTCTTCAAGTACGCTGGATTCAATAACAGCAATAACAATGGCTAATTCATAGCCAGCTGACGTATTAGAATTCAGTTAATCCTCACAAAACTATGGGGGGCAGGTATTATCCTAGTCTCTAGGATAGAAGAAGTGAGAAAATAGAACAGATAGGGTAATTTTCCCAGGGCCACATAATCAATGGAGAACAGACCCAGGTTGAAACCCAGGACCTCAGCTCAGAGTCTCTTCTCTCATTTGCTCCTCGACGCCACCTTATGTGCCTCTCTGTAGACACCAGTGACCACCGCACAGACCACTGTTAGAGAAGTAAGCTTTGCCAGCTCTGAGTTTTAAAAGGAGTTCCAGAAGGTGGGGCCCTAAATCCCCATTTGGGAAAACAGTCTACGAGTGAGCTTGCAGAGATGGGGGACTAGTAGAAGCACCCAGAGGAAGGAGGTCTCATCCCTGTCCCAGTGCTTTATGCCCCTTAGGGAAGCTCCTCTTCCTTCTGCCCATGGCTCAGCATCCTGTAGTCAGCCCAGGTAGAAACTCTCTTCCCTGCTGCTCTAGCCCCCTTTAGCGACATCTGTGTCATCAACTAGATCCAATTAATGACCAGTTCGCCACCCCTACTGAACTCCCCAGACCACTCCTTCCCTTCCTCTGCTGTAGCACACACCTGGACAGAGGCCCCCGGGGCTGTCCAGTGCATCTCCCTGCCCCCGTGCCAGTGTACACACCTGCCTCTCCCACCCTTGCACTGTGTCCAGAACACTGGCCCTGGTGTGTATTCATGCACTCACGAAGTCAGCGTGTGTTTGCTGTGTCAAGGATGCAGGAAACAGATGCAAAAGAGGCGGATGTGTTCTTGGTTGGCATGGATGGTTCATTTGGGTGGGGAGATGTCAACTATATGAACTTGGGAAAGAAAATGAACCCATAAATTATTATGATAAAAGGTATGCATGCAAGTAATGCGGGTGGGAGAGAACACAGAGGCTGGGGGGCTGCTTTAGATGGGGTGCTCAGGGATGGCTCTGGAGGAGGTGCTGGAAGGTTCTTGTGTGACTTAATGCAGTGCATGGTGCTGGATGTAGGGATGCAGAGAAAATGGTCAATAAATGTCAGCCAGAATCACTCACTGATTCATTCATTAATGGATATTTTTGAAGAATAAATTGTTCAACCAGTGTGCATAAATATTAGTGATCTCAGCCCCAGGTAGAAAATGACCTGGGTCCCTCCAGACCCAGGGGTGTCTTTTGTTCTTCAGAAGATAAGTAAGCCACAGAACTCCATATCCAAAGTGGGAATGGAGTCTGTTTCCTTCTTCAGTATTACACAAAAGAGAAAGTCCCAGATGCCTGCGGATGAGTTTGCAGCATCCCCTTGGTCTGTCTTCTGCATAGAATTCCCGGGCCTTTCCTTTCCAGCTGCTTTCGTAGGTTTTGCTTTTGCAGTTGCCGGAGGCAGCCTCTTGGCTCTAAATGCAGCAGGGCGATGGGGTCTTCTGGGGGCACCACAAAGCCAGCCCCTGATTTTGACTAAGAAAGACCTCTGTGCCTGTGAGCCTGCATTTTCTTAACTCCTGAGCACCTTGGGGTCTTGAGCTTCTGCCTATGTTCTCAGAGCACCATTTTCTGGACCACTGGCTCGTTATGGGAGGGTCACTGGGGAATTCAGGCTCTCAGGCCCTGGCATCCTAATTGAATCAAACAAGTGAAATGAAGAGGAAAAGAGATTCATGGCTATCTTTAGGGGAAACAAAAACCAAGTTCCCCACATGAAGATAATGACGTGGCATTTGAACAGGGGCCTAGAATTCCTCTAAGATTGCGTGTGAGTTGACATTTCAGCAAGCAGGCCCCTGCTCCAGGGTGAAAGGCGCTGGGCTAAAGAAAAGGGACCGAATAGAAAGGGCAGAGAAGGCTCTGAAGAGGGGGTGAAGGTCTAGCAGGAGTGCACTGGGCAGGGTGCAGAGAGGCATCCAGCAGGGGGGTCAGCATGTGCAGAGATGCGGAGGATGTGTGCCGCAAGCTGGGGCGAGCGAAGGACCAGGCGTCCTGGGAGGAAAAAGACTTTGGGTAAAACTGCTCAGTTTGTCTTCTGGGATGTGACATATTTTTGTTAGAGGCAGTGGAAGTGAATTCAGCTTCGTCTGGGCTTTGGTTTTCAGAGGCAGATGGATAAAAGACTTAGACATTAGACCAGACACTTTGCAAAGGTTAGAAAAGGGCATAGAGCTCATTTTCAACACATAAGCCCTGGGAGAGACCTACGAAATAAGACCCCCAAAGCTCAGGAAGTGAAAAAAATCAGTAAATGGGATGGTATCAGTTTAAAAAGCTCCTTTTCAGCCAAGGAAACCATCAGAATCGAAAGAGAGAACTCACGGAATAATCTTCCGGTAGAGAATTAATATCCAGAATATACAAAGAACTTAAAACTTAACACTAAAAAACAAAATAGCCCAATAAAAATGGGCAGTGGATCTGAAAAAAACACTTCTCAAAAAAAGAAATTCAAGTGGCCAAAAAATACACGAAAAAAAATCTTCAGCATTATTAGAAATGAAAGAAATGCAAATCAAAATGGCATTGAGATTCCATGTAACTCCAGTTGGAATGGCATCACCCAGAATACGAATGATCATAGTGATAACCCTGGGAGGATGTTGGCGGATTGCAAATTAGCACAGCTGTTATGGCCATCACTGTGGAGTGGAACTACCACATGACCTATTGTAGCTCTCTTGGGTATCTTCCCAAAGAAATCAAAGTCAGAATATTAGAGGGATACATGCATATCCGTGTTTACAGCAGTACAGTTCACAGTATCCAAACTGTGCAACCAGCCTAGGTGTCTGTCTGTCAAAAGATGAATGGATTATGAAACGGGTGTATACAGACACAGTGGAATTGTACTCAGCCATAAAGAAGAACAGAATCATGTCGTTTGCAGAAAAACAAATGGCACTAGAGAATATTATACTAAACAAGATTAGCCAGCTCCAGAAAGCAACGGTCCATATGTCTGCACTCAGATCTGGAAGCTAGAGAGGAACTGGGAACAAAAAGGACTTGAGATAAGAGGAGATACTGATAGAAGAGTGGAAGAGGACTCGGGGAGGGCGGCAGGAGGCGAAAGAGGGAGACTTGATGAAGAACACAGTTCTTATATGTCCTTATATGAAGTCATCAATACTGATTTTGGCATTACGTATGGGAGGGGAGGGGGCGGGGCGGGGCCCAGGGATAAACACAAGTGCCGTGTACATCTACATCTCCATCACTCTGAAACTCAATATGAAGTATAGTCACAATGTACCAATTAAAAAAAGAGTTGGATTCCCAGGACTTTGGGTGGATGTGGCAGAGGTAGAGGAGGATCATGGGAGGGGACCACCTGGAGGGGTGGTGGAGGTTGGGGGGCACACCTTTGGAGCCACCGCTGCTTATAGCTGGAGAGAAAACCAGGAAGGGTCTGAATGGGGTGGGGCCAGGATTCCTGGAGTTCTGTCCCATTGGGGCTATTACTGTGCCCGACGCAGCATTTGCCCTCCCACTGGGTGGTCCGGTGGTGGCCTCAGGACAGTCAGGGGGCTGCTGTGGCATCGCCTGGTGTGGGGTTAGCAGCTTCTTCCAGCCTTGCTCCCTGGCCCGCCTTCCCTGCCTCAGTTTCTCCCCTCCTCTGCAGGCTCCTTCTCTTGTTCGTTGCTTCCCATTTGGACAGAGTGTTGATATTTTTGTTCTTTTTTTTTTGCCTAATCCTTGATCTGCCTCATCTTCCCCCTTCCCTGGCTGCCTGTCGGGATGATGAGTCAGGTCAGTTGACATTGTTTTACTTAAAACGTTTCAGTTTAACTGCCACTGGCTAAATATATTTTGACCTCAGCTCTGGACTGTGACTCTCAGCCAGTGAAGCCAAGGGAGCCTCGTGCCAAAAACCATCTCTCCCTTGCGCTTTAGACAGAGATTATCCTTGGCAGATTGGAAAGGATCCCCCGCGTGCTGAAGGCTGTTTTGCAAGGCGATTCGGATTCTGGACTCGGCCAATGGTTGTCCAGGTGTGGTGAGGATTCGTCTGCTGTGAAGGCACTGTGTGGGACCCACAGCCAGCCTCTGATGTGCTTCCAACTGTGTTTGGCCCTGGCACCATCTTCCTTTATGAATCCCAGGAGGCCATTTACATAGCTCTTTTGTACCCTGGGGAGCCTTGGGCAAACTTGAAGTGGCCATATACTCTGGCAGCTGATCAGCTCTTGCCCTGAGAAGAAAGTTGAGGCATTGGCATGTCTCTGACAGAGGGCTTTTGGAAGCTGCATGAGTTTATATACTCTCACTGCTAATTCCAGACAAATAGGTCCCTCTGGATAAAGCCCACCAGCCTCCAGGCTAGACCCAGGAGAGAGACACATCATGCCCAGACCGCCAGATTCAGCTCAGGGCAGGAGAGAAGACAGAGTGGGTGGGGACAGAATGTCCCCGAGCTGGGGCACTCAATCTAGTGCCTACATGGACTTCCCTTTGAGTTTGAGACGAAAATCCCAGAAACAATACAGATTCATTCTCTTTATACATTTGCAAATTCCTTAATTAATTGTGTGTTTATTGAAGGTCTACAGCCTCTGAGTAGCCACCGAGCTGAGATTTGGGAATGCAGAGAACAGGAAAGAGAGAGAAAGTTAGAGGGGAAGAGAGTGCTTGAGTAACTACAAACAGGGTGAGGGTCTTCAGGGGGAGTATCGGGGACACAGAGGCACTTAACAGCAGGGGATATTAATAGCGGGAGGTGCATGGAGGGTCTTTTAATCTGTGTGCAAGGCACAAGTGGAAATTATGTCAGGTGAAGAGTCAGGAGACCGTCTATCAGGGACATGTGCAAAGGCCTTGAGGCAAGAGAGAGGAGGGCATAAAGTGGCAGAAGGTGGCAGAAGGTGGCTGCACCAGAGAAACTGTAGGGACCTGGGGGTAGCAAATAGTGAGGTCAGAGACAGAGGTAGGTGCTGGACCATACAAGGCCCCGGGGCTACATGAAGGATGGAGTTTTACGCAAGGGACTCTGGGAAGCCACAAAGCATCTAAGTAGGAGAGTAACAGGAGTAAGTTTGTATTTAAAAATGATCGCTCTCGCAGGGCGTGGTCGCACACACTTGTCATCCCAGCATTCAGGAGGCTGAGATGGGAGGATTGCGGTTCGCGGTCAGCCTCAGCTGACCCTGCAACTTAGTGAGACCCTGTTTCAAAATAAAGAATAAAAAATAGGGCAGGGGGTGTAGCTCAGAGGTCAAATGCCCCTGGGTTCCGTCCCCAAACCTGCAAAAAAAAAAATGATTGCCCTTACCCAGGTGTGGTGGTAACCCCAAACCTGGGGAGGCTGAGACAGGAAGATTACAGGTTTACTGTCAGACTTAGTAACTTAGCAAGGCCATCTGCAACTTACTAAGACCCTGTTTTTTAAAAGAGAGAGAAACAAAAGATAGGGCTAGGGGTATAGCTCAAGGTAGAATGCCCCTGGGTTCAATCTCCTGACATGCACACCATTCTCTCTCTCTCTCCCCTAGCTCCTCTCTCTCTCTCTCTCTCTTCCCTGGCTATTGTTCAAGGAAGGATCAGAGGGGCAGGAGTAGAAGGTGGGGTCCCTCTAAGAGGCTGGTCAGGAGATGGCTTGTCCTGGCAGAAGCAGCCATGAAGGCATAGGGCCTGAAGACATTTGTGGCCTATTTCAGGGTGTCTCTGCCGGGTCCTGTTGCTGCAGGGACTCCAGGGAGGTGAGGGATTATCCATGTGAGTATGTTATCTGGGTCAGGGTTTTCAGTGGATGGGACAGGGAGTGTGAACATGGGGTCTTGCTCAGGATGTGTGAGCCTGAAGGGCAGCGTGGCTAACGCCAAGTGAGAGAGGGACACGTAGGAGAAGAGAATAGAAGATGAGGGCAGCGAGCTCGCAGTGCAGACTCTCGCTGGTCTCTGAGAGTCTGCTGAACTAGCTGGGAAGGCTTAGGAGAAGCCTACAGGGAAATGATCTCTTTTGACTTGCATTTATGTTTTAAAAAGATTAAACAGGCTGCTGTGTGGAGAAGAGATTTAGGGGGCCGAGGCAGAAGCAGAGGGACCAGTGATGAATCTATTGTCAGATGAAACAAGGTGGTGGCTTGGGATGGAGTTAGCACTGTGGATGGTGAGATGTGGCTTGGCTCTGGATGTATTTGGAATAGTGGAGAGAGAGAGAGAGAGAGAGAGAGAGAGAAGAGAAGAGAAGAGAAGAGAAGAGAAGAGAAGAGAGGAGAGGCTTCGAGCCATAGACAGTGAACAAAAAAACACATTTTGTCCTCTCCGGGCTGGGAGCCAATGGGAGGAGCAGGTTAGGTGAGGTGGGCGTGGTCTTGAGTGTGTTGGGTTTGCTGTATCTATTTAACTTCCCAGTGAAGCTGGAGAGCAAACAG
The DNA here is from genome assembly GCF_963383645.1 of Muscardinus avellanarius. Taxonomy (NCBI): domain Eukaryota; kingdom Metazoa; phylum Chordata; class Mammalia; order Rodentia; family Gliridae; genus Muscardinus; species Muscardinus avellanarius. Next base: position 18,317,036 of record NC_137789.1, on the reverse strand, counting down.
TTGGGTTTGGAGGCAGAGAAGTATGTAAGGCCGAGTGTTGGAGTGGCATGCAAATCCATAGCTCACCCATCTAGGGAGAGAGAACAGATACACAAAAGACCTAGGGACCAACCGAGCCCTGGACGAGTCACCGTTTAGTAGTCAGGAAAAAACAGAAACAGGAATGAACCAAAGGGAAGAAGAGGAGCAGGAGTGAGTGGTGTCCCAGAGGCGGGGAGGACAGTTGGAGAGGGACGGCACTGTCATATGCTACCAACTGGTCAGGCAGGATGGGAAATAAAAATAGACGGCCAATGTTGGCCCTCTGGGGTTCACTGGTTACCTTTCCAGGCACAGATTCAGGAGAGGTGGGATCAAGCACCTGAGTAGAGATTTCAAGGAGAATCAGCTAGAGTAAGATGCCAGCCAGCACCTCCGGGGGAGCCTGCAGGCTGGGGACAGGACCCTGTCCAGGCAGTCTCTGGACCAGGGCCAAGTGGTCTGGGCAGCAGGACAGAGCTTTGCCCCAGCAAGAGAGCCAGGGGTGTAAAGAATACACAGTAGGAGGAAAGGAGAAGTCCTGAGCATGGGCCTAGAGAGCTGGGCAGGAGGGAGGCTCCAGCACGGGGCACGCTGGTGCCAGGCTCAGGACAGCAAGACTTGTTCCAGATGTTTCCATTGGCAGGAAGAGGACTTTGCATACAATGCTGGGTTTGGGTAGGGCTGGCCAGGACAGGATGGAATTGGTCTCCAGTGCCCACAGCTGAGCAGGGGCGCCCACAGCTGAGCAGGGCCATGGCTCTCCACTCTGACTATACAACAAAACCAGCCAGGAAGCTTTATTTTTTTTTTTTTTTTATAAATCTAGTGTCCTGGGCCCCACCCTGGGAGAATTTCCATCCAGTTATCTCGAATGGGGCTGAGCCCCGTTTCCAAACCTCTTCCCAGGTGATTGTAATGTGCTGGCAGCGTGAGGAGCGGCTGCTCTGAAGCTCAGCTCATCCCTGAGCTGGGGACTGAGCCAGTGTGGGAGGTGCTTAGAGATAAAGGGGCTCAAGGAGTAGACAGCCCTGGCATGGGGGATAAGCGTTGCGTTAATCACTGAAGGAATTTGTTGGCTTTCCCCAGAAGAGTGATTCTCATAACATTTACTGAAATGAAAATCCAGATTAATTCTGCAGGTTTATAATCCCCCAGAGGCTGGAGAAAAACATCATTTGGCACCAGCCACCAAAGCTATATTCTGCTTTTATATCTTGCAGTTTGAGATAATTTTGCAAATATTTGATACCGAGTTGCACATACTTCTGAGGAATTTTAATGCACTACATCCATAGAATGCAGAGACTCGGTCATGGCCAATTTCTCACGCTGCCACCTGGACCAAGCACTTCCAGGGGTCCTCTTGGGTATCTCAGCTTTCTTGCTCTGGATTTCAGTGGTGCCTGGGCAGTTGTGTTGTCAGCCCAGAGTTTCTTTCTTTAGAGAACTCTTCTGTCCCATTTTGTGCATTTTGGATGTGCTGTCAATCACAAGTTAACCCCACCTCTGTAACAATATGATCCAGGACTAGCCAGGTATAGTCGTACAATCCCCGGCAATAGTGATTGGCTCAAGAGGTAGGCATGGAATTTAAAAATGGCCTATCAGAAGTTTTTTCTTTCTTTTTTGTGGTAGTAAAGATTGACCCCAGGGGCATTCTACTCCTGAGCTAAACCCCCAGCCCTATTTTACTTAGAAATAGGGTCTCACTAAGTCACTGAGGGTCTTACTAAGTTGTTGAGGTTGGCTTCAAACCTACCATCCTCCTGTCTCCACCTACCAAGTATTGGGATTGCAGGCATGTGTCACCATGCCCGGCTCAGTATTGATTTTTAAAGATTACTATGTGGATGTTGGTAGAATGAAATTTTCTTCTGGAAACACAAAGCTAGAGAATGAGTCGGGGTTTATCAACTGTCATTGACCTCACACTCTTGTGGGTAAAGGAACTCATTTTCTCACAAGTGGAGAAGAGGTAGAGAGGGAGGGAGTGGGGCAGCGGGGAGAGCCCTGCACTGATATGCCTGGCTCCAGCCTCCGAGCACCAGGCACCTTCAGTCCTGGAGCTCGCCCTGCATCCTCTGAGGGCTCAGCTTTTTGGAGCTGGTTTCTCTCTCTTGCAACGGGAAGCATATTACCTAGGACCAGTTCCTGGGGACTTCAGGAGTAGGTGGGGACAAGGGGTATGCACTGGAGGCTGAGGCAGGCGTGGTCAAAGAGTTTGTGAGGCAGCTGTCCCTGGGACGTCCAGGTGTCCGTCTTGGGGTCGTAGCAGTCAAAGGAGGCCGAGTCCTCGATGCTGCAGTCTGAGGTCAGCCGCCGCCCGCCCGTCACGTACAGCTTGTTCCCCATCACCGCGGCCCCATGGTGCATCCTCCGGTCCTTCATGTCCGCGCATTTGACAAATTTGTTGGACTGAGGGTCATAAGCAAGAATTCTCCTTGTGTAACCTGAGGACCAGATGACATATGGGTAAGCTCAGCACTGCTTGTCTGGACCAGAGGTCAGCAGGTCTGTGGCAGGCCTGTGTGCTGCTAACGCATGCTGGGCCCCTCAACTCAAGGGTGGGATGTTGAGGTGCCCTGCGATGGCCGGGCATTTGGCAGAGCTCCGGTTGGCACCTTGATCTTTTTTACTTCGGACAGTGAATCCTTAACCTCCAATTAGGATAGCATCTAAGCCATTTGTAGACTGAGAGAGGCCTCTCTATTTCAGTAGTTTTCTGTAGGATATCCATCTAAGAGCTATAGCCATCCAAAGAAGGGGACTTTCTTTGGGAACTCAGGAATGGGTCTGCACAGTAGTCCCACTGGTGGGTTCTTTAAGGATCCCTAGTTTACTGATCGACACACTGAGGCACAGAAAAGCCAACTGTTTCTCAAATAGTATCCAGTCAGTTAGTGGTAAAGCCAGGATTCAGACCCAGGTCTCTCTGACCCCCCCTTCAGCTTTAACCCTGACACATGGTACAATTTCAGAAAAATGATTCATTAGAAGCCAATATCATTCACCATGGCAAGCATTTCATATTGACCATGAGTCTGGGATGGTCTAAGTGCCTTAGGTACCTCGCTACATTGGGTCATCTCAACGACTCTGTGAAATAAGTGTTATTTCTGCCCTGACTTCCAGATGAAGGCAGGGAGAAACTTCCAGATGAGGAAAGGGGCTGTCCATACTCCCTGGCGGGTGCATATGCTTTCAAGAACTCTGTCTTACGGAACAATGTCTGTCTGTCCGTGAACCATTTTCCATGAAAGGTGCCAAGTTTGTGTCCTGCCCAGCAGTCCGGTCTGCTGTTGGGACTCACCTCCCACGATGACAATCCGCTCGCCCAGCACCACGGCGGGGGCGCACACATTCTTGATCATTCTCGTCTCCATTTTGAACCACATGTTTCTGGAAATGTGATAAACCTGGGGAGGAATAGAAGCATGGCGCCGCCTTTTAAAGCAACATATTATTTTAAAGAACTAGTAATTAAGAGGGGAATGTGGCATGGGTTTTTTTTTTTACTTGTTTTCAGTTTTTTTTAAAGGTATATTACTATCAATAAATGAATTATCATTAAATCACAGGAGGGAGAATATTATTATAAGTTGGTCCTTTTATAACCCTAGGAGATTAGCAACTATATTTCTCTAGAACTGACTGAGAAGTCTGCGTTGAAATGCATTGCACTGGTCCATGCTTGTAATCCCAGCATTCAGGAGGCTAAGACAGGGGGATCATGGTTTGTGGACAGCCTCAGCATCTTAGTGAGGCCCTTTGCAATTAAGTGAGACCCTGTATCAAAATAAAGAATAAAAAATAGGGCTGGAATTGTAGCTCAGAGGTAGAATGCCTCTGGGTTCTATCCTCAGTACAGCTAAAACAGAAAACAAACCCCTATATATATATTTTTTCTATTCGTGAGAAAAGGAACAACATGAGTATTTATAAGAACAGTGATCTTTTCCCAATCATTTTTATTTCTGCTTATGTTTGAATTTATAAGTGTTCTGGTATATCCAAGAGGGCTATTATAAAGCCAAGAATAAATATGGGGCTAAATGAAGAAGACATCAGAACAGTTTATTCTTGAAAGGAATTAGTGTCTTGGTATATATATATAAAAAGGAAGCATGAGAAAGGAATGAAAGACCCAAGAAGAGAGGGCAGGCTCCCGTGCCAGGCCCTGAAATAGTGGATCAAATCACGAGGCCCTAGAATGTGTTCTGTTAATGTCCTCAGCTTAGAACTCAGACATCAGCCAGGCGTGGTTGTGTAAACTTTTAATCCCAATACTCGGGAGGTTGAGATGAGAAGATCAAAGGTTTGAAGCTAGCCTCAGCAATTTAGGCTCTCCAACACCTAGTGAGACCCTGTTTCAAACAAAAATCAAAAAAGGGCTGGAGCTGTGCATGGTATCACACTCTTATAATCTCAGTACTTGGAAGGCTGAGACAGGAAGGTCCTGGGTTTACAGATAGCCGTAGCAACTTAATGAAATCATGTCTCAAAATAAAGAAAATAAAATAGGGCTGGGGTATATCTCAGAAGTAGAATACCCCTGGGTTCAATCTCTAGCACCAAAGTGGGGGGGGGGCTGAGGATATAGAGGTAGAATGCCCCTGGGTTCAATAATCTCTAGTACCACAGATAGATAACTAAACAAACAAACAAACAAACAAACAAACAAACACAAATGTAGGTTAGTTCACTAGAGGTAAAATGTCCCACAGGAGATGACGATGAATCCCAAATCAGAAGAGAAGGAACAGAAACATTTCTTTACAGAGGAAAATGGTATGGTATTCTTCACTGTAAATACTTTATTTTTATTATTTGTTAAACATTTGACTTTCACAACCACTCCCTGAGGTAGATACTATTACTGCCCCCCATTTTCCAGATTAGACAATTGAGGCCCCGAGAGGTTACATCCCCTGCTCAAGGTCAGATAGCTAGAGTGAGTGGGAGAGCCCAGGGTCCATGCTCCTGGCCACTCTACTCCAGGCTCTTCCCGGGGCCAGGCAGCTGTGGCCTTTCCTGATGGAGGCTTTTGAGACCAGGACCTCAGGAGGTCTCCATCAGCCCTGCAAGCCCATGAATTTGGAGGGGACCAGCTGCTAGAAGCAGGGCCAGCACCATGGCTGTGAAGCCTCATGGTTTCATCTGAAAATATGTAAGGGACACATTTTTGGAAAGTCATGTCCTTAGAAGAAAAGCAAACACGGTTGCATTTTACTTGGGTGAGTAATTGCCTCCTGGTCTTCTGTTTTTTCTTAGCTTTGGATAGGATTTTAAAAATAAATTCAACATTAGCCAACAATCCTCATAATGCTCCAGAGATACTGCAGCAAGAGGAAGGTCTTTGACCAGGGAGAAGGGATGCTTTGCCATTGTAAAGGGTTTGCCTAATGCCATCTAGAAATAGGAAGGAAGGCGCTCAGGTAGGAAGGGACACATATACCTGCAGTTTGCATAGTATAGTTGTTTTTTTTTAAACTGGTACTAGGAGTTGAACTCAGGGGCATTCTACCTCTAAGCTGTGTGCCCTTTTTATTTTTTTATTGACTTAAAAATATCTTTATTGTTTTGTAAATAGTTTTTAAAAAGAAATATGTAGTACCTGCTGAATTAAAATTTTTCATGATTTGGAAAATAAAACATCATTTTTCTATACATTCTTCTCATATATATATATATATATATATATATATATATATATATTTTTTTTTTTTTTTTTTTTTTCCCAGTCATCTAAAGGTCTTGAGTATCAGGGCAATGGAAAGCTTTTCTGAGGATTCTAAATCTTTGAACCTGCCTCTCTCCACCCATACTTAAAATGGCCAACGGCCACAAGCCCTGAGCTGCTAAGGGTCTTGCTAACCTGCCGAGGCTCGCCTGGAACCTGCGATCCTCCCGTCTCAGCCTCCCAAGTACTGGGATTACAGGTGTGTGGCTCTATGCCTGGCTCATTGTATAATTCTGAACTCTACCCATTGCATATAGTTTTTAAAAAATGCCTTCATGCAGATGAACCCTCTTATGAATAAAACTCCAGCCCTAAGCGTGAAAATCCAACCTGCTCTATCAAGTAACCCTAAGCATTCATTTTAAATGATATTCCAAAGAGTAAAATTTCTATTTCAAAGTTAGTGCTAAGTAGGTAAGAAAATCATTCAGATTAGTGCTTTTACCCATTTCCCTCTTCTCTGTAAAAGGACCACTCACAAGTTCAGTACTTTTTTGGCTTTGCATGGGTCTTGTTTGATTGCACCACACATTTTTGATATGCTGGCTAAAAGCTTTTTTGGGTTTTGCATTTTATTCTTAGGAAGCCAGTGACAAGTTTGCAATGTGAAATCATCAGCATATTTGTTGATTCTATTTTGAAAAACGTCAGTGAAGAGCGAGGGGGCTCCAGCTTTACATGGATGCCCCTAGTCGGAGTCTGTCTTGGGTAGTCAGAGCTGTCAGGGGAGCAAATGTGTCTTTCCCAGGTCAAGTAAGTGAGTGGAATTGGATGCAATAGTTTTGGAAAGACTCAGAATCTGTTATATGGTCAGGGAGAATATGGACTGGAGGGTGAAGGCAAGAAGAACATCTCTCTGCTGGCCCTGATGGAGTCTAAGCCGCTGCCGTCCCTTGCCTGGGCTTCTGGGAGAATCTCTAGAAGGCCTCTCCCCCGCCCATCCCTTCTCTACACAGGATCCAGGGGAGCTTCAACAAGCGCAAATGTGATCTCACCCATCCCGCAGGAATGGGTGAGACCTCATCCTCTCTGATCACAATCCCGATTTCTTGACAAGATGGAGAAAGCTCTGCCAGACCATCCTCATCTCCAGAAACACCCATCTTTTGAGAATGCTCCAGAATTTTGGTGGTTGGGGGCTCTGGGGCAGCAATGTGGGCAGAGGAGGTTGCTGGGGAGCTCGGGAAGGGGCTGGTGGAGATGGCATGGAGACTAGTATTTATTGTCCTTCTGAGCTCCCTTCCTAATCTGCATGGCAAGGACACTGGGCATTGTTGTGCTTCCAGTTCCTCAGGGCAAAGGGCTTTGTGCTTTGCACAGGTGGCCAGGACCACCCCCTCCCTCAGCAGACAACTCCTCTGCTCCCACTGGCAGAGCACCTCCCCAGCCCGTCAGACCCTCCGTCACGCTCCAGCTCAGCACCCACCCTGCCCTCCTCCCTCCTCTTCCCTTCTTTGTCGTCACCTGCTCTCCTCCTCTGCATCTCTGCACAAGTCAGTTTGAGCCACCTCACAGGGTTCCCTCCAAAGTTTGCTGGACCCTGATGCTTCTCCAGTTCCCTCTAGATAGACTGAGGGCACCCCAATGCTCTTAGAACACCCCTCTATTAGGATACCCCTATACCCTTAGAGCACCCATCTATTAAGATACCCCCTCTACTCTTAGAGCACCTCTCAATAAGGAAACCCCCTATGTTCTTGGAGCACCCCTCTATTAGGTTACCCAGTGCTCTTAGAGCACCCCTCTACTAGGTAACCCCTTCTGCTCTAGAGCACTCCTCTATTCAACTTCTGTACTGCCATTGTCTTGCAAGTTCCTTGAGGTTTAGGTGTGACTTTCTGTTCTCCTTTGTGTCCCTATGCCTTCATAGTGGCCCAGGCTCAGTACAAGGTTTATAAATGAGCAAACTGCTTCTCATGGGGTCTTCTAGGATGTCTGTAAAGATAAGCTTGCTATTCAAGGTTTTCATATCAGTAGATGAAGACAGAGGTTGCCAGAGGCTTGCATGAAGTTGGAAAACAATATTCTGAAATGTGTCCTTTATGAATCATACTTCTCAGAAGAGCTTGTTAGTGAAATTAATACCTCCTACCATTTAGGGCAGGTGTTCCTCAGACTGGATGCAACTGAGAAACTCTTTGGAGACTTTTGTAAAACTCAAATGCCAGTATCCCACACAAAGAGATTTGAGCCAGTGGGTCTGAGGCCAGGCTTCAGGGGAGTTGGTAGTGGAGATGAGGGTCACGACTGGGGAATCTTCCTTTAAGTCTCGACTGATAGGGGCTAGGAGCATCTGCCAAAAACCTATAGGACTTCACTCTCTGACATACAGTATGTTCTAATTTGAACTTCTAGATATATTGTTTTTGCTCAAATGAAGGTATACTCTTTATAGATAGGGATTATGTGTGCTAGACTTACACAAAAAGAATTCAAAAATTGCAAAAATTCTTGCTAAAAAATCATTTTACTTCCATCCTTTCTTCCCTCCTCTGACCTATTTTCTCCCTTCTCTTCTTTCTTTTCTTGCAAAAAACAAAGATGTGCCTGTGTCTATGCATGCCTGCACGTACGCATGGACATTTTTGTATATGTATGTGTGAGTATATGCACATGCCTGTGTACACGTTTGTGGTATATGTACGCATCTGCCTGCATATGTGTGCTATGCACATGTGAATGTATGTGTATGCCAGTATTTGTGCGCGTATGTACATGACTTGTGTGCACACTCATGCTTGCACATGTGTGTGCATGTGTGCATATATCTGCTGTTTACCTGGATAAGGCGCACAGGGTTCTGCATGATGTCTTCTCCTCCAAAAAGGTAGAGCCTTTGGTCCTTCACAGCGACGGCAGGGTGGAGAACCGCCACCGGCAGGCTGGCCACACTCTCCCAGATGTTGTCGATGCTGTTGTACCTCTCCATGGAGCCCAGGGGCTCCTGCCCTTCTCCAATCCCCCCGATGGAGAAGATGAAGTTCCTGTGGGCTGTGCTTCGGTGGGAATAGCGGGCCGCCAGCATGGGCTCCCCCAGCCTCCACTGGTTGAGTTTCAGGGAGAAGACGTAGACATCACGACTGATCAGACCTTTCCCCGCGCTGACTGCCATGCCCCCCAGCACGTAGACGTTGCGGTGCAAGGTGACGGCTGTGGCCTTGTACAGGCGCACTGGGAGTTTGGCCAGGCTCTGCCATTGGCCAGTCTGGGGGCTGTAGAGCAGGACATCCCTGGTGGTCTGCTGGTTGTCCTTCCTCCCCCCCAGGAGGATGAGGAAGTCTTGGTAAGCGCTCCTGGGAGGGACATGCCACAGGGCCTTGCAGTCTGGGGCACCGGAGCCATACAAAGAAAGCATCTGCCTCCGGGCTGTCTCCAGCATGGTCTGGCATGCGGGCGAGGACTGCAGGAGGGCGTCGTTGGCCACAAAGTGGTAGAAGAAGGCCGGGTGGATGTACTGCAGCCGCACCTGCTGGAACAGTTCCTGCATGTGTGGTCTCCGCGCCTGCAGGTCATGCTTGACCCAAGCCATGAGTGCCTCGAACACCTTCTCCTCCTCCCCACAGAGCCTGTCGTCTCCCAGGTAGTCTCTCAGCTCCAGGGCGCGGAGCTCCTTCAGGTCTGCCGATGCGGCCACCTCTGGGAATCGCGTCAGGGCCACCTCCCTGGCCTTCTTCTGGAGACTTTCGCAGCTTAAGGTCTCTGAGAGTCTGAGCATGCCCAGACAGTTGCTGGGGGCCAGCTGGCTCTGCAGGAAGGAGGAGCAGGCCTCGAACAGCCGGGGATATTGCAGCAGGGAGGCTGCCTCCATCAATGGGAGGACGTTTCCAGCCGTGATGCGTACCTCCCCGGTGTACACATACGCCACCATCAAGTCCAGGGTCGGGGGGTCAATGCCTTTCAGCTGCACTTTGCCCTCCCTGCTCTCCCGGAAGTTGCTGCAGAACATGGCTTTGAAGTAGGGGCTGCTGGAGGCCAGCACGTTGCGGTGGCAGGGGACCTCCCGGGCGCCCGCGCAGAGGCTCACGTCAGTCAGGACCCCGTCTTGTCTGAAACCATCGAGCTGCCTCAGTAAGTCAGAGGAGAAGCTGTGGTCTCGGAAGAGCAGTCCATTTGAAGACTCCTCATCCATCCTACAAAGGAAGGAAGAGGCTGTAAGAGGTGAGGGTCACATCACCCTAGCAGTACATTCTGGATGATTCAGTGAGGGGAACTGAGGCCCGCCCACCTGTGTTCATTCACCAAGATATTTGTGGGTGTCATTAAGAATATCAGGCAGTAGCCAGGTGTGGTGGTGCATGCTTGACGGGAGGCTGGGACTGGAGGATCGCGGTTCGCAGACAGCCTCAGCTGCTTAGTGAGGCCCTCTGCAACTTAGTGAGACCCTGTTTCAAAATAAAGAATAAAAAATAGGGAAGGGGGTATAGCTTGGAGGTCAAATGTCTCTGGGTTCCATCCCCAAACCCGCAACAAAACAAAACAAAACAAACAAACAAACAAACAAAAAAACCAAAAAAAAAAAAACAAGAAAAAAAGGGAAAAAAAGAATTTCAGTAGCCAGGTGTGGTGGTGCATGCTTGTCATCGCAGCATTTGGGAGGCTGAGACAGGAGGATCACGGTTCGCAGACAGCCTCAGATACTTAGTGAGGCCCTCTGCAACTCAGTGAGACTCTGTTTCAAAATAAAAATTAAAAAAATAGGACTAGGGGTGGAGCTTGGGGATAGAATGCCCCTGGGTTCCATCCCCAGTACCTCAAAAAATAAATAAATAAAATAAAGAATATCAGGCAGTGAAGAGCCAGGCTAGGAATGGCACATGCCATTAATCTCAGTAACGAAGAGGCTGAGACAGGAGGATCTGGGGTTTGAAGCCAGCCTCAGCAACTTAGTGAGACACTCAGCAACCTAGCAAGACCTCATTCCAAAATAAAATAAAAAGGGCTGAGGGTGTAGCTTGGATGTAGAGTGCCCCTGGGTTCCAATTTCCAGGACCACCATCAAAATACATAAAAAATAATATCACGTAATGAAGACTGAAAAGGGAGGCTACTCCCACCCAAACCTCAAAGCTGACACATCTCCTTTGGGTTATGATGATTCTCAAAAGCAATAGGCAACTGCCATCTACAGAGATCCCAAGGGCCAGGGTGGGTGGAAGGTGGAAACCCTGAAGTTCTTGAAAGCTGCTCCATTTCCGGGGACTGGAATGTTAGCCTGAAGCTCAGTACCGGTCCATGCATTTAACTCACAGAAGTATGAGCCTTTTTCCAGCGTCGTCTTATGTCTGCTATTTAGTAAACTCATCTAAACATCTCTTTGAGAGTGTTAGTCATTTTCCGAGGATGGCATGCTGGGGGTGTGGTCTTCTGGTAAGTAGACAGAAATGAGGGATAGAAACAGACTTTGTAAGCTCTCTCGCTATGTCCATGTCTACATCCATATCTATTTATCATCTTTATCTGTATCTATCTACACCCATACACCTATCATCCATCTATCTATCCATCTATCTTCTACCTAATTTCTCTCTATATATTTGGAAATATGACTGAACAGCATCTTTTGGATTTTATTTTAAAGCTGGAATCAGTAGAAGCAGAGCCCAAACAATGCCCTGGTTTTTGGGTGACAGCTGACGGCCCACCTGCAGAAGAATTAATCAGTAGGGATATTTACCTTGTTTTGCAGCAGTGACACCCACGGATCCCTGGTCTGTCTTGTCCCCCCAGCAAGTTTCCACCTCCAGCTCCGAGTGAAACCATAAACTCCAGGCCTCTCCTTCAGTTGCCAAATGATTTGTTGTGGGAGAGGGAGTTCTGGGTTTGTTTATGCTGAAGGCACTTTCGCAGTTTTCTAGAGCCTTGTGCGAGGGCCGCTGGGCAGGGAGACAGTGTATACATTCCAGGGCTAAGAATAGCTGCATATGTACTTTCCACTGTTAGGACATGTGACTTTCCAGTTGCCTTTTGCAGCCACCCGAGGGCCCGCGGGGCTGGCGCATGCCCACATGCCTTGCTTCCTTGGCAGGTGTTTACATCGGCATAAATAGCTCAGGAGGCACGGCTTCTCTGAGCAAGGCTTCGCTGCCCATTTGGAACCGTCCCGAGTCCCTTGTCCCAAGAGTGCCTGGGAATTCTAGATGTCTGTAAACAGGTTGCTGTGACTTGTGGAGACTCACTGGGGAGAGTTTGGGGCCACAGTGAAGGGGAAGGAAAGCCAGTGCAGGGCCCCTGTGCTTTGCTCATAGGGCATCTATTTCCCACCGTCTTCCTGGCAGGATAGTTCAGTTTTCCCCTGCTGGGTTCATGGTGATGGATTCCATGAAAAAAATTTGTTTTTTAAAAAAATATTTGTTGAGCACCCTGGAGTTGTCATTGTGGGACCATTGTTGGGAGCTTCTGATTTGAGGTGCCCTGCTCCTCCCTGGCAGCCTTTCTTTTCTGTGTTCCTTTTCCGTTTCTTTTATCCTAGAGCTAGAGGCAGGGAATACTACTCCAAGGAGAGGAAGAGAGAGAGGGAGGGAGGGAGGGAGGGAGGAGAGAGAGAGAGAGAGAAAGAGAGAAAGAGAGAAGGTGGGAGAAGAAAGAAAAGGAGGAAGAGAAAAAGAAGAAAAGAATGATGCTGGGGATGGAGATGGGGTGGGAAGCAGCCTCCAATAATATGAATCAGGACCACAATAGGGGGATTTAGAACCATAGGCACAGTGCAAGGGGACCCATGCTTGCTTGTGTTGGCCCTGCCTTCAAGTGGTCCATGATTGTTCTAGCCATGAGTGGCAGGGAAGTCTGATTCGTTCTTGAGTCTTGCTCAGGCTCTTGCAATAGTCTCCTGTAATGGTTTGTATTTAGAATGTCCTCCTAGCCCTCATGGAAACAAGGCAGCAATGTTGGAAGTGGAGCTTGGTTCCTAAAAAGAGGTCCCTGGTGGTGTGGCCTTAGGGATTATGTAAGGTCCCTCCTCCTCTGCTTTCTCTCTTGCTACAGACCTCCATGATGTGAGAGCAGAGCCTTGCCCTCTCACTCTGACTCAAGCTCTTGTTTCCTAAGCTCTGCAGACCTGGCATGGACTGAACCTCTGAAATCTCCAAAAACTGTAAGCAAATAAATATTCCTTTATCTAAGTTGTATGGTAAGTTCTTTGGGATTTTAGAAGTGAGAATGCTGATTGTGACACCCCCCATGCTGTTCCCCCCCTTATTTCTAGTCTCTCTCCCTCTGGTACATCTCCTCTGTCACCCCCAGAGTCCCCTGAGAAGCCAAGTCAGAATTTGCCAGCCCCCTCATTTCATTCCTTTCAGTGGCTCCCCAGATCTATAGGGCTCCTTAGCAGCAACCATATTGGTGCCCTGGAGGAGCCTGCATGTCCCTCCTGCTAATCATATGGAAGAATAAGCAAAACAATTGCTTTTTATTATGCAGCAAAAGTGAGGTTGGGAACTGAACTGGGGGCCAGCACGGGGGGGGGGGGGACAACTTCCCGACTGCTCTGAAGTGCCTGTATTATTTCTTTTATCAGCTAGCAAGTAAGCCAAGGGATTTGTTCTCAGGGTAAATGTGGGGATTCCTGTGAATGAGCTAACATAGCGCCATTCTCTGTCAGGCACCCGGGATCCCCTCTTCATCTCCTGAATAATTAGAGCTTCTGGAATCTAGCCCCATCATGTGTTCAGATGAGCCTCAGTGGTCAGGGCCAATTCCTGAGCAATTTTAATAAATCTTTTGATTCTAACATTTACAAAGAACATGCCCCATTCCATTGGCCTGGTCTACCAGGAGGATTCTGGCTCTATGATAAATCTCAGGAGAAGATGCAAAATTAGTCAATGTTTAGCTCACAGCAAACACACACTTATAACCCCCAATCCTCCAGAAACTACTCTGCCATTCACATGCAATCCCAACCAGCCCATTCATGAATCTATTTATCTCAGAGAGTTTCATTACTCTTGGTCTTAACTTTCATCTAGATGTCTTAGTTTAGGGTCTGAGCATACAGTGACCTAAAATCAGGGAAGGCACTCAGCTCCTGTCCCTCCTTTTGAAGAATGTTAGCGTCCTAACGAATCAAAGCCCAGACTGTGGGTGCAGAAGGGCTGGGGGCAGTTTGGGCATTTCTGCCTCAGCATCTGTGTGGTCTTGGACAAGTTACTTAGATTCTTCCAGCTTTGGTTTCTCTCTCTCTCTCTCTGTTGAGTGGGGACAACCATTTTTGTCCCAGAGCAGTGCTGTGAGGCATTCAGGGAGGTGCCTGGCATGGTTGATATTTTCTCCTCCTGGGGGGATCAAGGGGAAAAACAGGCCAACAGAGACAACATCCGGACTGTTAGGAGACATGTTGGTATAACCCTGCCATCTGGGCCTCTTCTTCCCTGACATCGTACATCACTTTGCCATGGACCAGCTCACTGGGCTCTCACTCAAACTAGGAGGGAAGAAGGAATAGCACCAAGGATTCTTTCTTATTCTCCCATGTTGAGTCCCCTGCGAATCAGAAAGAATAGTCGCTGCTTGGCCACTCTGCTGCCAGGCCCAGATGCTCCTCAGGACGAGAGGGGACATTTCTGCGAGTCATCACCTTCTCCTGGACACCAGAGGCTTGCAGCAGTTTGCTGCTGTGGGAAGAAGGGTGAAAGGCCCATAGAGGGAGAGAGATGAGAGGGTGAACTTAACTTTCTCACTAATGGGATTAATTAGAACCCCCAGGGGAACAAGGATCTGATTAACTAAGGGTTGGCCACCCATCTCTCTGTCAATCTTTCTATCTCTCCATCCAGCCATCCACCCAACAAGACACAAGGGATATGGACAAGGTCTTTGTCCTCATGGAGTTTATAGTTTGGTATGGAAGATTAATACTAATTTAAATGTCCTAAATGTTTAGAAGGGATGCCTTTCCCAACCTTCCTCCTTTACCCCACACTATCCTCCCTCACCCCTCCATGACTTCTAGGGCCCCAGAGAAGAACTATTTTTTATTGGTGTCTTATAGTCTCACATCATAAGGTGGATCATGTTGACAATGGTATAAATTCACACAGTACTTGGTGCCCTCCCCTCCCCACCTCCCTATTTCCCTCCCTCCCAATGCCAAGTGTTCTGGGTGACAATGTTATATGCACATACATACACATAGTCGCAGGTAGCATTTCCGTGAATGAACCTCAGCCTTCTTCCTCCCCTACCCTTCCCCCTGGCCCCAGTGAGGTTCTCCTCCATTATCTGGAGTCCCTCTGGCATCCCCAATACTCCCTAGCTCGAGCATATTAGAGAAAACATGTCCCTTCTGTTTAGTAATATATGCATACCCATGTTCATAGCAGCACAATTTATAATAGCCAAACTATGGAACCAACCTAGGTGCTCATCAACAGATGAGTGGATTATGGAATTACGGGAAATATACACAATGGAATGGCTTCGAACTCAGCAATAAAAAACAAAATTATGTCGTTCTTAAGAAGATGGAAAGAGACTTCCGGGAAGATGGCGACTGAGACAAGCGGGGCTTAAGAGCCCCGCTAACAACCAATCTCCATTACCACAAAATCAGCGCCTTTCATAGCCAGAAAACACCATCACCAGAGAAACAAAACAATCACCAGGCTCCAGAGAGAAAGCGGACTGAGAACAGAGCTCAGAGCCACAGAGGAGATAACCGGCCTCACGCCCGAGGACGCGGCAGCAGCGCCATACTGCCGGCGGCAGCGGCAAATTCACCAGACGGCTACAGCAAGCCGAGGTGAGCCGCTGCGGAACAGCCAGGCGGGATTTCTCGCCGCAGGTAAAATCTAAAGCTCCCAGTGGCTGAGCTCAGCACACGCCGCAGGGATTCAGAGTGGAAATCAAAACCAAGAAGAAATACGCCAGCCTCACGGCTGAGGGCGTAGCAGCGGCGCCATATTGCCACCGGCGGCAGCAGCAGAGAATTCACCGAATCCAGTACAGCTACATCTGCGTACTCAAGAACAGTGAGTCAAATTGCGGGCCACAGAGGAGAAATCCCAGTACTGTACTCCCTGGGACTTGACCCAGTGGGGGAGTGGCGGTGGCAGAGATATCACACCATAGGAGAACGTGCAACCTGGCACCCCCCACAGTCTAAAGCAGCCTCTATCGCCTCTCTGGGTCGGAGACTCTGTGATACAACCCAGTAAAGGAGTAGTGGGGTCTGAGATACTACTGACTTGAGATCCAGAGCATCTTAAGTGAAGTCATAGTGACCCAAGGGAAGAACCCAGAGAAGGCACAAACTTCCGAAATCATGGGAAAGAGGAATAACACTGGAGCAATGAATGCCCACAACCCCACAACATCAGAACCCGATAAAACTGAAAATCAGAGATTTCTAGAAGATCAAATCAGGAAAATAACTGTAGAAATAATAGAGGTGCTTCGAAAAGAACTCAGAGAGAGCCAAAAAGAGATAAAGGATGCAATTAATGAAGTAAAGGCCTCAATTCAAAGCACAAACAACCGATAAGACCACATGGAAAACAGAATCTCGCTCTTAGAAGATGATCATTCCAAAAATGAACGCATAGTTTCTAATCTAGAAAAAAATATCTGACAGCAGGAATCTGATATTGAAGAAATATGGGCCAATTTTAAGAGAGCTAACCTAAGAATAATTGGAATAGAGGAGGGAAAAGAAAGTGAAACCAAAGGGATCAACAATCTCTTCAAGGAAGTAATAGCAGAAAAACTTCCAAACATAGAGCAAGAGGTCGATACACAGGTCCAGGAAACTTATAGAACTCCCTTTAGACAGGATCGGAGAAGAGGATCCCCACGCCACATAATTGTCAAAATGACCAATGTGGAAGCCAAGCAGAGAATCTTAAAGGCAACAAAAACAAAGGGCCAAGTGAAATTCAGAGGCAAGCCAATTAGAATCACTCCAGACTTCCCAAACCAAGTCATGAGAGCCAGAAGGGCTTGGAGTAACATATTCCAAACTCTGAAAGAAAACAACTTCCAGCCAAAAATTTCCTACCCAGCAAAACTTTCTATCAAATTAGATGGAGAAATAAGAAGCTTCCATGACAAACAGAAACTGAAGGAATTTATGTCTTCAAAACCAGCACTAGAGAAAATACTCAAAGAGATTAACTACAAAGAAGAAATAGGTAACACATACCAGAACCAGAGAAACAAGAGTTTCCATCCAACAGTCAAATAAGATTGGTTATCTGTGGAGATTCATTACTTCTGTTAGTCTTTTGCCTATCTCTAAATGGTATTGTTTGCCTTTATTGTTGTTAATTTTTAGGATTTCTAGTTGGAATATTAATATACCTTCAGATATAGCATTTGGAAATATTTTATCCCATTCTATCAGTAACTTTTAAGTCTGTTTACATTGTCTTTGGATATACAATATTTTTTTATTTTTTAGGGAGTTTGTATACTCTTCTGTTGCCTGTGCCATTGAAATCATATCCAAGAAATCACTGCCAATTTCAGTGTTGTGAGGTTTTATGACCCAGATTTTCTTCTAAAAGTTTATAGTCTTAAGATTTATATTTAGGTCTTTTATCTATTTTGAGTTAATATTTGTATATGGGATTAGGTAAGGGTCCAACTTTATTCTTTTCCATGTAATTATTATGTTTCAACAATATTTAGTTAAAATATTATTATTTCTACCACCAAATGTTCGTGGAAACCTTGTCAAAAATAACTTGACAATATAGGGAAGAATTTAGCTCTAGGCTTTTATTTAACTCCAATGGTATATATATATATCTGCCTTTAGAATAGTACTACACTGTTTCAATTATTGTAGCTTTATATGGTTTGAAATCAGAAAATATATATCTTCTAGCTTTGTTCATTTTCAAGATCGTTTTGGGTACCTAGAGTCCATATTCCTTATTAGGATAGATTTTTTTTCTGAAAAATAAATATATAAATATATGATAGTTTTACCTAAAAAATAGAAAAAAATATTCTCTGGTAAGAAAGAAAGCAAAAAGAAATATTGAAATGTTATCTTTAAGTCATCAAAAGCTTGGTATCAGACAAATGAAACTGTTATGTGAGATTATCATTTTTAATTTTAGATAAATTGCCATAATACTAGATGTCAACTACTAAGCCAAGCATGGGAGGGAGGGATAGGGAGAGAATGGGGTGGGGATTGGGTGGGGCCTGACTGGGAAAAGTGTGCATGTATGTCTACAAAAGTATGTATCCTACTATGATGTATGAATACAGTGCACCAATAAAAAAAATTGGGAAAAAAATGAATGCATAGTTTCTAATTTAGAAAAAAAATTCCAACAGCAGGAATCTGACATTGAAGAAATATGGGCCCATTTTAAGAGAGCTAACCTAAGAATAATTGGAATAGAGGAGATAAAATAAGGTGAAACCAAAGGGATCAACAATCTTTTCAAGGAAATAATAGCAGAAAATTTTCCAAACATAGAGCAAGAGGTTGATACACAGGTCCAGGAAACTTATAGAACCCCCTTTAGACAGGATCGGAGAAGAGGATCCCCATGCCACATAATTGTCAAAATGACCAATGTGGAAGCCAAACAGAGAATCTTAAAGGCAACAAAAACAAAGGGCCAAGTGACATTCAGAGGCAAACCAATTAGAATCACCCCAGACTTCCCAAACCAAGTCATGAGAGCCAGAAGGGCTTGGAGTAACATATTCCAAACTCTGAAAGAAAACAACTTCCAGCCAAAAATTTCCTACCCAGCAAAACTTTCTATCAAATTAGATGGGGAAATAAGAAGCTTCCACGACAAACAGAAACTGAAGGAATTTATGTCTTCAAAACCAGCGCTAGAGAAAATACTCAAAGAGATTAACTACAAAGAAGAAATGGGTAACACACACCAGAACCAGAGAAACAAGATTTTCCATCCAACAGACAATTAAGATTGGTTATCTGTGGAGATTCATTATTTATGTTAGTCTTTTACCTATCTCTAAATTGTATTGTTTGCTTTTATTGTTGTTAATTTTTAGGATTTCTAGTTGGAATATTAATATACCTTCAGATATAGCATTTGGAAATATTTTATCCCATTCTATCAGTAACTTTTAAGTCTGTTTACATTGTCTTTGGATATACAATATTTTTTTATTTTTTAGGGAGTTTGTATACTCTTCTGTTGCCTGTGCCATTGAAATCATATCCAAGAAATCACTGCCAATTTCAATGTTGTGAGGTTTTATGACCCAGATTTTCTTCTAAAAGTTTATAGTCTTAAGATTTATATTTAGGTCTTTTATCTATTTGGTGTTAATATTTGTATATGTGTTAGGTAAGGGTCCAATTTTATTCTTTTTCATGTAATTATTATTTTTCAACAATATTTAGTTAAAAGATTATTATTTCCTCCACCAAATGTTCGTGGAAACCTTGTCAAAAATAACTTGACAATATATGGAAGAATTTATCTCTAAGCTTTTATTTAACTCCAATAGTTTATTTATCTGCCTTTAGAACAGTACTACACTGTTTCAATTATTGTAGCTTTATATGGTTTGAAATCAGAAAATATACATCTTCTAGCTTTGTTCTTCTTCGAGATTGTTTTGGGTATCTAGAGTCCATATTCCATATCAGGATAGATTTTTTCTGAAAAATAAATAAATAAATGTATGATAGCTTCAGCTAAAAAAAAAAAGAAAAGAAATAAAATATTCTCTGGTAAGAAAGAAAGCAAGAAGAAATATTGAACTGTTATCTTTTAGTCATCAAAATCTTGGTATCAGACAAATGAAACTGTTTTGTGAGATTATCATCGTTAATATTGGATAAATTGCTATAAAACTAGATGTCAACCACTAAGCCAAGCATGGGAAGAAGGGATGGGGAGGGAATGGGGTGGGGATCGGGTAGGGGCTGACTGGGTGATATGTGCATGTATGTCTACAAAAATATTTTCTTTATACCATTATGATGTATGAATACATTGCACCAATAAAAAATAAAAAAAAATAAATGCAGATTTGGAAAATGTCATTATATTTCTATTTCTCTGAAATAATCCCCTCACTCATCTATCTCTCTTTCTGGTTCAGCTTGATCTCTATGAATTTCTACCTATGTAATAGAAAGAATGTCATGTCTTTATGTCTGTTGATGTTAAAGGTTTTGAAAAAATAATGCTTTGGGAAAACACCCCAGAGTCTTCAGAATGATCCTCGCTTTTCTTGTCCTGCAGTATTTTTCCATAGGCTTTATATATATATATACATACATACACACACACACACATACACACATATATATACATACATATACATATACATATATATACACACACACACATATATTTTTTTGGGGGGGGTCTGGGGATGGAACCCAGGGGCATTCAAACTCCAAGCTACACCCCCTGCCCTATTTTTTATTCTTTATTTTGAAACCAGGTCTCACTGAGTTGCGGAGGGCCTCACTAAGTAGCTGAGGCTGCCTGTGAACCTGGATCCTCCTGTCTTAGCCTCCCGAATGCTGGGATTACAGGCGTGCACCACCACGCCCAGCTTCTATATTTCTTTACCTTTAAATGAAATTCATGTAGCCCAGTGATAGTGACAAGTAATCAACAGACCGTATTATTTGTAAACACTACTATTCCTCCTGGATAATGGTTTGGACATCTATTTGGATGTCCTTCTTACATATCCACTTGGAGGAAGTACTGACTGTTTTATTTATTTATTTTTTACTTCCTAGCTTCATGTCCAGGGCTCTGTGGCATCCATGACCTTTGCACCTGCTCAACTGAGGTATGATTTTCTCCTATCTCCAATGCATAAAAACAATAATCTCCAACTCTCTTATACACAATCTGGAGCTCTTCCTATTTTCTCTACAGATTTTCAAACTTTATTTATGCCAACTCTATTTCACCTTCCAGGATGTCAAGGCTCCCTGGCATGAATGAATGCCTCCCATCTTCCACATCTTGATCTGCTTGCCTTGAGAGCTACAGTAAAGGATAAAGATTTTGTGCAGTGTGTATGTGTGTGTGTGTGTGTGTGTGTGTGTGTGTGTGTGTGTATAGTGCTGTACTTTGGCAGCCTCCAAAAAGTCACCCCTATATAAAATAACTGGCCAGTTTTAAAATTGGTCCATTCTTTGGGTCTCCGAGTCAAAGAACAGTACTGTGGAAGAAATGAACTCTCTCCTTACTGACTTTCAGAGAGTTCAGTCTCCTCTTTTCTGTGAGGCAAAGCGTGGATATTTCACTCAAGTAGGTCTCTCAAGCAAACTGCATTGTCTTTTGCCGTTATTCCAATGACGCTCAGATTCTGAAATTGGATTGCTTTCAGTCCCACATCTCTGGGGTGTGGTGAATGTCCACTCTTTGTAAATAATTTTGATGGAAAATAGATGTTACCAGAAAGAAGTTATTTTGAATGAGAATGCCAGCTTTCCATATTGTTCTTGAGGTTTGGTCCCCAGAACCTACCAGCTATTGAGCACCCCCTTGCCTGGACAAAGGCTTTCCATCATCCCTCTACTTTTTTCTCCACCTGAATAATTAAAAGGTAGAAGAGTGGGCAAAAATTGGCATGGTTGATGTGGTAACCTCCATTCCTAGGGAAACTTGCCAAAGTCCCCAGGGCTTTGGATAAGGAAGTAGGGAGTGTCTTCTTGTGTTTTCAATTCCAGTGAGCAGGCTAGCACAGGCCATGGAGTTTCAGACAGAGCTGGAGGTCAGAGGGTCTGCTATTTCAACTCTTCATAACACCTAGTGCGTTGTCCAATTACCCAGAAGCATTGTGCAATATTGGCAAGTAGGAAGTAGCCAGTAATTTGCGATCCCACCTGGGAGATGTGTGCATCATTCCTATGGTCCTCTCCAGAATTTTTTTCGACACACATACCCAAAGGGGAACTTTCTCTGGTTGTGGCTCTCAACATAGAACATGATACAATGGTGGGGAAGAGGTAAACGCGAGTGAACTTGCCAGTCTTCTGTGGATGCTCCTAAGCACGGTTGTCTAAGAAGAGCATAGTAAGGACGTCCAAAGCATCACTAGCTCGTATTTCCTGATTATTTCATTCCAACACGGCGTTATTGACCACGTCCTACAAACCTACTACTATATTTGCTGCTCATGGAGTGTATTTGGAGAGACACAGAGATCCCGTCTTTGTCAGGCCTCACATCGGTCTTCCTTTCTGCCTGAAAATTACCCTCTCTCCCAGTTAGAGCAGCTCACGAATTAGGTAACAATGATGAAAAGAATACAAGGGAGAAGGGAAAGAGAATGTTCAGAAGGGACCATTAAAACGTGAACTACCCCTAGAAGGAATGACTCAGTTCTGCTATTAGTTGGTCAGATATTGGAGACAAACTGGTCTGCTGCAGAGATATGCTCCGGGTTGTCTGAGGACCTTTGGAAAGCATTTCCTTCCCTGTGGTGCATCACACAGGGTGCCCAGATGGTCTGTTTTAGGCTAAACAGACCTTTCCCACTTGGCAGTTCCTACAAACTCTCTTCACGTGCTCGCTCCCGGGCCCTGTTCCTCTGTGCTATCTCCAGATCTCAGTTCTTCTTTGGCTCAGCCAGGTTATTTGTGCTTGCTGTCTTCTTATCTCTTCTACTATCACTCTCCAGGAGGAAAATTTTTGGACTTAACTCTGTTGACTTCTAGGTTCCTTCCTCCTCCTTTCCTGGCCGGTACCCAACTTCTCCCAAGTCAGGGTGGCTTTATGCCAAGGGCCACTTCTCTCTGAACGAGGGGAGGCAGTTCAAAGGAGGACTAGTGACTGTCCATAGAGAGGAAAGTTTCTCTGTGGGCAAGGAGAGAGCAGAGACCTCACATGGGGAGGGAGCCATAGTTGCTTCATCTAATTTGCTTAACAAACCGTGACTCATATTCCATAATGGTCACTTACAAAGTCTGTATTAGGGTCCAGGATTCTCCATTTCCAGATTTTAGAAAAGAAAGAAAAGCAGTCCTAGGTTCAATCAAGCGCTGCTACTTATCAGGAGCCTTTGACCATTTTTTATTCTGTGTACTGTTGTGTTCTTGTGATGATCTTGGGTGGTAGGTCTCATCAAACTACAGTTTAGTATTAGTAGGTTTCAAATATTGTACAGTATATACTTAAACCAATATTTTTTCATCACCTAAAATTCAAGCTTGAGTATAGTATATTTTCTTTCTTTCTTTCTTTCTTTCCTTCTTTTATTTATTTTTATTTTTTGTGGTTCTGGGGATGGAGCCCAGGGGCATTCTACCTCTAAGTTAAACCCCAGCCCTATTTTTAATTCTTTATTTTGAAACAGGGTCTCACTGAGTTGCAAAGGGCCTCACTAAGTAGCTGAAGCTGTCTGTGAACCGCGATCCTCTTGTCTCAGTCTCCCAAATGCTGGGATTACAAGTGTGCACCACCATGCCCAGCAATGGTCTTTATTTTTATATCGTAAACTTTTCAGCTTTCTAGTCAACTTACATTATAGATGAAGTTACGTGACTTGCTCAGGGTCTTTGGTAAAGGTGCTTCCCTGTCTCTACCATTCAAATGGTCCACAGAGAGTAAGAGGAAAGAGAAAAGAAAAAGAGATAGAAAGAAAGTGAATGTATATGTTCTGGCCGTTCACTGTCCGCCATCTCAGTGGGCAGTTTGCCTTTGTCAGGAGCTCTCTGGAAGCACTTAAATTCAGTAGAGAGGACAGTGATGATCAGATCCTTTGTCTGAACCTCGACTAGAATTTTGACCTTTCTGGAAGGGACAAGGCAAAACGAGGAGCCAAGAGCCCTTGGCACCCACAGCCATGAGCGCGCGTCCTGGCCTTGGTACCAACCTGAGCTGTGAACTAGGCCACCTCTGTGCATTTTTCAAAAATGAGATTTAGTTTCTTTATTGAAAGGTCGAGACTGGGACTACTGACCTCCTGCCTTCATGAGCCCCTGTCCTGCAGCGTGTGCGGCATCTGGTACCCGGGAGACCTGGGGTCAGATCCCGGTTCTCCTGTGGCCAGCTGCACCACCTGGGGCAAGATGCCTAGTCTATCTGCACCTTTGTTTCCTCATCTATAAAATGGAGATAATGACAGAGCAAAATAGACTGAGGGCTGTGTGGTTTCGAGGCAAGGTGCGCTAATTAGTTCTTTCATGCAGACAAGCACTTATAGACAACCTAGCCAACCCCCTCCCGCAGACAGCTCCATGCAGGGGTTGTGATGAATGCCTGGCTCTGTTCTAGGAGATACTGGAGATACCAAGGGAGCAGAAATCCTGCCCTGTGCCCTGAGGACAGCGGTTTCATAGGAGGAAAATAGTTGGAGCCAGGTGAAACACGCGGCAACAGAAAGTCAAGGGTGTGATGATTCAACATAAATTCAGGGATGTGGCCTAGGAGGCACATACAGCAGCAATCACGACTGGTGCTTTTCTACCCAGCACAGTTGACCAGGCGCATGCGCAGACATCGAGGATGTGGCTGAGAGGGCAGAGGGACCAGGGGGTGGTCACAGGATGCTTCGGGGAGGGGGAGGATGTTCTTGAAGAAGTAATAGGTTTGGATTGGAAGATGGCTCTTCTGGTGGGTCAAATCCAAAGGGCAGGGGAGCTGGTGATGCCCTGCAGGCAGTGGAGGAGCTGAAGGGGAGCTAGAAGAAGAATGAGGCTGGGGCCTCTGCACTTGCCGCCCTCCCTACCTGCTCTTTCCCTCATGTCCTGTGGTGGGCCTCTTCATGCACAGCACTTAGCTCAGCCATCATTCATCAAGCGGGCCTTCCCGGAGTTCTGAGGCTGCAGGCATCCACCTGCCTCTGTGCCCATCGGCCTGTTCTATTTCATTGCACATGTGTGTTTTGAAAGGATCCTATCTTATTTATAACGTTTTATTGTTTATTTGGTCTCCCTTAAAACAATGAAAGCCCTATGTGAATAAGAGCACTGTGCCCAGAGTAGGCACTCAGCAGCTGGTGGTAAACCTATGAGCAGGCAGATAGAAGGTTAGCCCAAGGAATTTGGATTTCAGAGAAAATTAAGAGACCGTCAAGAAAACCTGTGCAGGAGAACGTTGTATATTTCAGAAAGACTTCTGGCTGCACAAGTTCATGAGTGATCCCTTTCTCTCCCCTGATTTGAATTGAATCTGGGCAGAGGGGTGACTGTGGGGTCCCTGGATGAAGGCAAGCCTGGCTTTCAGAGCCTCCTCAACTGGGCTGTATAAGGATAAAGCTTAGCACATATAAGTCTCTGGGGGAGATTTACAAATGTGCAATTCCTAGGCTGTACCCCAGTCGAAGTATAACAAAATCAGAACCTCTGGGGTGGGGCCCAGGCACCACATTCTGTGTAGTCAAGAGCTGGAACTGCTGTGCTCAGGCTCACACTTGCCTCCTGAACATAGTTCGAGAGAGGTGGTTAGGAGGGGAGGCCATTTCATATCTGTGGTATGAGTCACTGGCTTCTCTTCCAGTAAGAGAGGAAGTGGAAACCAATAAACTGTCTTCTCATTTCTTATGGGGAGACCCTGCTCAAAGGAGAATGCGGCCAGCTGAGTTCTCCGGTGTGTGTGATTCTACATTTCCTAAGTTGTTTGGACTCAGCTGTGCTGAGGTGGAGCCTCTCTAGCCAAGCCTTACATGCCATCCTGACAAACACATTGGTTGGGGGCCACTTGGGGGCAGCCCCAAGCTGATCCTAGTGATTGATTGGCTCAGGCCCCGTCTCCACATCACCCAGCTTGTATTTATCATGTCTTCTTCAGTGTTGTAGACTCGGTGTGGTTTATGTGGTTGTGTTATTTACATGCCACATGGAAAATGCCAGTGGATCTCACATGCCTGCCCTCCCCCTGGCCCGAGTTGGGGGCTCCATAGAAGGCAGGCAACCTGAGGGCCCCCTCTCGGAAAAGGGACTGTTAAATCTCCTTTACTCTTCTTGGAATCTGCATTTGAAACCTGTAGGCTGCATGTCACCTGCCCCCCTTCTCTGCATGCCAGTATTGATGGCAATCTCTGTAAGCTGCATGTGCAAGGTGACCTCTGATGACACTGAACATCTGGGCAGCTCCTATAGATCTGTTTCCAATTGGTCTCATTGGAATAGAGTTAGTAGAGCAGGAGCAGAGCGACTTAGCGTTCCTGTCTGGGGTCTCCATGCCAAGCCGAGCGAGGGCCCAGTCAGTAATGCAGATGTTGGATGTTCTTGAGCCATTCAAGATCCACTTTGCTCATCAGCCAAGTTTCTTTCTGCTCTCCTCCGTAACGTTTGTTTCAGAATGTGATTTTCATGAATCATACCCGTGTGCCTTGTTTGGGGAAACATGAGTAACTACTATAAACATGTCATTGAATCTCCCTGCTCCTTGGATATGCTGAGATTTATTGTGCTCCCGGTGGCTAATCAATTAATTATTCCTTCACTTAAAAACATGTTGGATGAGTCATTTGTAAACAAACCTACCATGTCTCAGTCACTGTTCTGGGCGCCAGGGATACAGTGAAGGACGCAGACAATAGATGAGCTGGACAAATCAGCCAGTTGTTGGAGATGATAGGATTGGAGAAGGCAGCTGTGACAGAGAGAGGGGGTTGGGAGGAATGGCCGTTTCATAGCTAGCTGTTAGAGAAGGTGAGGAGGTTAGAATAATGTGTACACCAGGGCTCGGGAGCTTAGTAAGCTTTAATCTTTGGTCACATGGAGCTGTCCATCGACTTGGAGATATGGATAAGAAGAATGACCAGGAATGAATGATACAGCACTGCTATGGTGGAATTGTATGGCAAGGGGCACACAGAGGGGCTGGCCAGCTGCATAGGAGTAGGGAGGGAAGGCTTGCTTTCTGGAATCTTGTTTGAGCTGCCACTGGAAGGGTAGTCAAGAGGTAAAGTTGGCTGGACGAAGGAGGGAAGGGGGGAATGTGCCAGCCACATTGCGCTGAGCACCTATTATGTTCTAGGTGCTGGGGACGACAGTGGTAAAGAATAAAGAAACAGGTCCCTGGCTTGCTAGAACATACTTTCTAACAGTGGGGTGGGAAGACAATAAGTAAACAAGGAAGAGGTTTGGGATGGTGAGCACGCTGTGAAGACGCCACAGATGTCATGATAAAGGGAGAGTGTGGGTATGTTCTGAAGGCAGGGGTGAGGATTGGGCCGGGCAGGGTGGCCAGCTGAGCCATGGAAGAGGTGATATGCGTGTTGAGATTGGACTGGGAGGCTGCCCAGCAACAGGGAAATCTGTGCAGAAGGAAAGACAAGCGCTGATGTCCTGAAGCAGGAATAAGTCTGAAAGTCCAGGATGGCAGGTTCCCGGTGAGTGAGGGGGAGAGTGGACATTCCAGAAAGAACCAGAGAGAAAGCACCTGGGGATGCAGGGGGCCTAGTTGTGAAGCTGTGGTGGGGGTCCAGGCTAGAAAGGATGGATGTGGTCTGTGTGCTTGCTGGGTGATTAGTATGTAGCTGATGAAACATGGGAGCTAAGATATTTGGAGGAACAGAGCTAATAGCCCCTCTGATCCATGATCCTTGAGGACCGAGGGGTGGGAGGAGTCACAGATGACTCCTAAGCCTTTGGCTCGGGCACTGGACAGATGGGGGTGGTTACTGAGACAGGAGAGACAAGGAAAGAAACTGGTTTTGTGGGAGAAATGCAGATTCTTGCACTGGATGTTTTTAATATGGGGTGCTAATTGGGTGTCCCAGTAGAGAGGAAGCAGGTCTCAGAAAGGCATGTCAACCCCTTCCTGGGAGGCCAGGTGCCTGGGGATGGCAGAGGAGAGAGCTGTGGATGAGAAGGCAGTGTTGGCCACGGGATGGGGAAGAGCTTGGAGGAAGGCAGTGATTGGAGGTTGGAGACCAACCTCGTCTGTTGTGTGGAACAGGACACTAACTGAATCCATCTGGGAATTGCACACCTTAGAGTTCCTGCCTCCTGCAATGTACGGGCTTATGATCCTATTTTAGAGGTGGCCACTTAGCACCCAGGATGGGGTGACTCAGTTAGTCAACAATATAGGTGCTTATACGGGTTGAGTTTGACATGACTGAGGCCATCTTGAGTCATATCCATCATGACTGCCCTAGAGTAACCCTAGCTGGTTTTTTCTGCATAGCTTCCCAGCAAAGTATAAATAGATAAAACCCTGAGAGTCATATGTGGAGCTCTGCAGCTGGACCCTGGCTCCAAGGACCTGCCTGACTTTTTGATATGATCTTAAGATAAAACAGGTCCATTCTAGCCAGAATGAAGTCATTTTTGTCCTAATCCATAAATATGCTCCTCTTTCTGACTCAAACTGCAGGGATCCAACTGGTCTTTCTACCACCCAGGACCATGTTTTTGTCAGTGAGTCCCCCGCACCCCATACCCTTGATTACACTGTGTATGATCCTGGATCTGTCTGTCTGTCTGTCTGTCTTTCTTCAGTCTCTGGGCACCTTGGGGCCAGTTATCATACTCCAGGACCAGGTTGTTTCAGGACACTGGTGTGAAGCAAATTCTTGGCATGGGTTTATCTATGTGCCAAGGGCTTCCAATATTTCACTTAATCTGCACAAAGAACCTCCAAGGTAGGTAGAGAGGCTATTCCTAGGGACAAAAATCAAATGCAGTTGTTCTTGCTGTTGTTTTTGGTAAGCTCAAAATGACACTGGAGAAGTGGCTTGTAGGGACATCTGTTGGTAGCTCACTTACCCTGGAGGGGGCTTTGCTCTCATCTCTGAAGGCTCTTTTGCTTTGGATCCTTAAGTAGGGGAACTTCTGGAACGTTATCAACCTCATTTCACAGATGAGGAAGCTGAGTCTCAGAGGGGCAAGGCCGCTGCCCAAGCAGACAGTCTGAGCAGAGCAGCCAGGAGACTCCTGGGTCCTTCTCATTCCTCACTCACCGGCCCTCACTCACTCGCCTGGAGAAGAACCAGGTATGTGGGCAGGGCATGGCAGTGCTGTGCAGGTGTTTGGCCAGAAGAGAAGCCTCTATGATGATCATAGGCAGATGAGTGTTTCAGAAGGAAAAAAAGAAAAAAAAGGTGTGTACAGTAGAAACCCTCCTGGCTGACACATGGGAGGAATAATTTATATTTAAGCTTAAAGTTGAAAATTATTAAAATATGACATCCACAATTTAATTTAATTTTTCATGTGAAATATTCAAACATACATTGATTTACTGAGAGCTGTTGTTGAGACATGAGCTATGGATTGGACCATTCATTGTTACTGTTTATTCATTTTAAAAAGTGCAACCCAAGGGCTGGGGCTATAGCTCAGTGGAAGAGTGCTTGCCTAACTTGCATGAGGCCCTGGGTTCAGTTTCTTGTAGCACAGATAAACAACAACAACGACGACGACGACAAATGCAGCCAAGCTTTATCTAGTCTTTTCAAAGCATTCAGTTTGGCTTTTATAGAAACAGCCCCCCCCCCCCGGCACTTATAGTTGTTTAGCTTACTTAATATTTCATTAAATTATTTAGCTACAGATATAAACAGGTCTGGGCACAATACAGCCTGCTGTTGCAAAGTTCATGACCCATCAGAAGAGAAGGGGTTGATGTACCGTTCCCAGCAGCTGCCCACCTCCAGAGCATCCACCACCAAGCTCTGCAGGGGGGACAGAGCATACTGGCTAATCCTGCATCTAGGTGAAGTGAGACTCAGTTAGGAGAGCTCCTGCTGATTGAAACACAGGTGTTCAGTACACGTTTGCATGTGCCATGCACTCACGGTGAATGGAATACTTTTGCAGAAATGATTTTTAAGACATGTTTCTGGCTCAACCTTTCCCCCAAACTGGTTTTAATTTGAACTGCTTTGGTAGGGTTTTAAAAACAACAACTTTGATTTTGTTTCTAGGGTAGTAAAAAAAAAATAATTCTTGGATGGGTTCAGAGTTCAGGCAATTGTGTTGTCCACTTTGGTCTGTGAGTCATCTTAGCCTGGTCAACATCACTTACAGGAAGAAATGATCCCAAACCAGTGCTTTATTTTTCCTCCTCCTCCTATCCTCCTCCTCCCTCCTCCTCCTCCTCCTCCTCCTCCTCCTCCTCCTCCTCCTCCTCCCCTTCCCCTTCCCCTTCCCCTTCCCCTTCCCCTTCCCCTTCTCCTTTCCCCTTCCCCTTCCCCTTCCCCTTCCCCTTCCCCTTCCCCTTCCCCTTCCCCTTGAGATGTCCTGATTCTAACAATCCTCAAGTGTCACTTACTGGGGACCAAGGATCACTAACAGGCAGAGACTGATGCTGAAGGCCACTGTCTACTGACACTGACGATGGTCAGCACACTACTGAGTAGGCGCCTGTGGAGATCAATACCTCTTCTCACTCACAGGGTCAGGGAAGGGCCGGGTGTGGTGGTGCACACTCGTAATCCCACCATTTGGAAGGCCGAGACAGGAGGATCACAGACAGCCTCAGCTACTTAGTGAGGCCCTTTTTAAAATAAAGAATAAAAAATAGGGCTGGGAGCGTAGCTTAGAGGTAGAATGCTCCTGGATTCCATCCCCAGTGTTGCAAAAAAGAAAAACAAAACAAAACAAAACAAAACAAAAAAACCCAAACCAAAATAAACTCAGGGAACAGATGCCCCTCCCGCGATGGGCCTGTTTGCTGGAAGAAGCCCAAGCTATCTCCAAAGCTGTCTCCAGGGACCAGCCCGGCTCTAGCTTCCTTGGTTTCCCCAATTTGTTTGCTTGTTCTTGGGTGGCCTTTCTTTTCCTCCCCTGTCAAGCAGGAGGTACACTGTGTATGCTCAAGAGTGCTTAGCCCACATGATGCTGTCAAGCCAGCCTGAGGACGGTCCCAGCTACCTGAGTTACCCCGGCTTTCCCAAAAAGGGAAGTTAGAGGACAGAGAAAAGCAATAAGGAAAGAGGCCAGTGTGCTCGGAAGCGCTAGTGGGAGCCATCACCGTACCCCAGGCCCCCGTGTCCCTGCCCTGGTGCCTTCTCCCTAGGCTGGGAAGTTCATGGGTCAAGGAGACACCCATGTGCAGCTTGGACCCCTTTTTCTAGGCATTGCTCTGGGCACCTGAGGCCTTGAAGTTTTCTGACCACAGGGCCTGAGCTGGCTTTGTGGGCAAGAACAGGTCCTTTTCATGGGCCTCGCAGTGGAGCTGTAGAAAGGGCACACTGTGTGGGCCATGTCGTCATTGGCCTCTCCTGGTTAGAGCCAGAACATAGAAGAGGGAGGATATAGGATTGACCACAGATGTTACAGGTAGGCGCACGCGCGTGCGTGCGTGCGTGCGTGTGTGTGTGTGTGTGTGTGTGTGTGTGTGTCTGCCTAGGAACTGAGTACTGAGGGAAATTTGGGGTATAGGGAACTAAAGCTCCCAAATGGCTGTTGGGACTCTCTGGCTCCTCAGGAGGAATCTCAGCTTCTGAAATGTTTTTATTTTTATTTATTTTTATTTTTTCAATTATTTTATTGATGCATTGCAATTATACATTATGGTGAGGTTCAATGTGTTAAAAACTTACATACACATAACTCTTTATACTATCACATATTGTCATAGTATCATTTGAAATCTTTATTTTCTTTCATCCTCCTTTATAAAAAAAAGTGGGTAACGAGAGTCTAGCTTGAAGTTCTTCCTGATGGGAATAGTTACCACCTCCACCATTAATGGTCTATATTACCCTAGCAGCTAACATCTGGTGGGTGACGCCTGCATTTTATACAGTCATACGAAAACCAGGCTTTATATATTTATTCTTTGGACAGCTAATCAGAGAGATTATTCAGAGGTTCACTGGATTGTGTTGCACAGTTACAGGCTGCATTTAGAGTTGTAATGTTGTGATAAGTTTCTTAGGCTATAATATAATTCCTCAGCCAGGTCACACACTGGCCAATAAAATGAGTTGGTTGCTTAAGGGGATATGACCTTGCTTCAAAACATTAGAAAATTCTAAGGCAACATATGAGTTTCTGATACACCAGAGATCTTTGAAAACCAATGACTTTTGCCAATTATGCATAGAGTAGAGGCAGAGATGCTTCTGTTGTGGCTATGTTAACTATAGAGCCTGTGTTTTTGAAGGCTATCTCATTGAAAGATAAAAAATTTTAGCCGGGCGTGGTGGTACACACTTGTAATTCCCGCACTTAGGAGGCTGAGACAGGAGGATTGCGCAGGTTCGAAGCCAGTCTCAGCTACTTAATGAGGCTCTCAGCAACTTAGTGATACCCTGTTTCCAAATAAAATATAAAATAGGTCTGGGAGTATAGCCCAGAGGTAGAAAGCCTCTGGGTTCCACCCCCAGTACCACCAAAAAAAAATTTTTTTTGTACTATAATCTTTTTTATTGGTGCACTGTATTCATACATCATAATGGGATAAAAAAAACTTTTGTAGACATACATGCACACATTGCCCAGTTAGCCCCTACCCTATCCCCACCCCGTTCCCTCCCCATCCCTCCTTCCCATGCTTGGCTTAGTGGTTGACATCTAGTATTATAGCAATTTATCCAAAATTAACAATGATAATCTCACATAACAGTTTCATTTGTCTGATACCAAGCTTTTGATGACTTAAAGATAACATTTCAATATTTCTTTTTACTTTCTTTCTTACCAGAGAATATTTTTTTCTTTTTTTTAGGTGAAACTATCATACATTTATTTATTTATTTTTCAGAAAAAAATCTATCCTAATATGGAATATGGACTCTAGATACCCAAAATGATCTCGAAAAAGAACAAAGCTAGAAGATGTATATTTTCTGATTTCAAACCATATAAAGCTACAATAATTGAAACAGTGTAGTATTGTTATAAAGGCAGATATATAAACAATTGGAGTTAAATAAAAGCCTAGAGATAAATTCTTCCATATATTGTCAAGTTATTTTTGACAAGGTTTCCACAAACATTTGGTGGTAGAAAAAATAATCTTTTAACTAAATATTGTTGAAAAATAATAATTACATGAAAAAAGAATAAGATTAGACCCTTACCTAGCACCATATACAAATATTAACTCCAAATAGATAAAAGACCTAAATATAAATCTTAAGACTATAAACTTTTAGAAGAAAATCTGGGTCATAAAACCTCACAACATTGAAATTGGCAGTGATTTCTTGGATATGATTTCAATGGCACAGGCAACAGAAGAGTATACAAACTCCCTAAAAAATAAAAAAAATATTGTATATCCAAAGACAATGTAAACAGAGTTAAAAGTTACTAATAGAATGGGATAAAATATTTCCAAATGCTATATCTGAAGGTATATTAATATTCCAACTAGAAATCCTAAAAATTAACAACAATAAAAGCAAACAATACAATTTAGAGATAGGTAAAAGACTAACATAAATAATGAATCTCCACAGATAACCAATCTTAATTGTCTGTTGGATGGAAAATCTTGTTTCTCTGGTTCTGGTGTGTGTTACCCATTTCTTCTTTGTAGTTAATCTCTTTGAGTATTTTCTCTAGTACTGGTTTTGAAGACATAAATTTCTTCAGTTTCTGTTTGTCATGGAAGCTTCTTATTTCCCCATCTAATTTGATAGAAAGTTTTGCTGGGTAGGAAATTTTTGGCTGGAAGTTGTTTTCTTTCAGAGTTTGGAATATGTTACTCCAAGCCCTTCTGGCTCTCATGACTTGGTTTGGGAAGTCTGGAGTGATTCTAATTGGTTTGCCTCTGAATGTCACTTGTCCCTTTGTTTTTGTTGCCTTTAAGATTCTCTGCTTGGCTTCCACATTGGTCATTTTGACAATTATGTGGCGTGGGGATCCTCTTCTCCGATCCTGTCTAAAGGGGGTTCTATAAGTTTCCTGGACCTGTGTATCAACCTATTGTTCTATGTTTGGAAGTTTTTCTGCTATTACTTCCTTGAAGAGATTGTTGATCCCTTTGGTTTCACCTTCTTTTCTCTCCTTTATTCCAATTATTCTTAGGTTAGCTCTCTTAAAATGGGCCCATATTTCTTCAATGTCAGATTCCTGCTGTTGGATTTTTTTCCTAAATTAGAAACTATGCATTCATTTTTGGAGTGATCATCTTCTAAGAATGAGATTCTATTCTCCATGTGGTCTAATCAGTTGTTTGTACTTTGAATTGAGGCCTTTACTTCATTAATTGCAACCTTTATCTCTTTTTGGCTCTCTCTGAATTCTTTTCGAAACACTTCTATTATTTCTACAGTTATTTTTCTGATTTGATCTTCTAGAAATCTCTGATTTTCTGTTTTATCAGGTTCTGATGTTGTGGGGTTGTGGGCATTCATTGCTCCATTGTTATTCCTCTTTCCCATGATTTCGGAAGTTTGTGCCTTCTCTGGGTTCTTCCCTTGGGTCACTATGACTTCACTTAAGGTGCTCTGGATCTCAAGTCTGTGGTATCTTGGTCCCTACTACTCCTTTACTGGGTTGTATTGCAGATTCTCCGACCCAGGGAGTTGATAGAGGCTGCTTTAGACCATGGAGGGTGCCAGGTTGGGCATTCTCCTATGGTGTGATATCTCTGCCACTGCCACTCCTCCACTGTGTCAAGTCCCTGGGAGTACAGTACTGGGATTTCTCCTCTGGGGCCTGCAATTTGACTCACTGTTGTTGAGTGCACAGATGTAGCTGTAGTGGACTCGGTGAATTCACTGCTGCTGCCGCCGGCAGCAATATGGTGCCGCTGCCACACCCTCGGCCGTGAGGCTGGCGTATTTCTTCTCTGGTTTTGAGCTCTGCTCTGAGTCCCTGCAGCGTGTGCTGAGCCCAGCCCCTGGGAGCTTTAGATGCTCCCTGCGCTGAAAAATCTACGGAATTCTGCCCGGCTGTTCTGTAGCGGCTCACCTCGGCTCGGTGTCCGCCACTCCTCTCTGGAGCCTGGTGGGCTGTTGAGTGTGTTTGTCTGGAGCTGTCTGGTGAACTCGCTGCTGCCGCTGGCAGTAAGGCGCTGCTGCCGTGTCCTCGGGCATGAGGCCGGCATATCTCCTCTGTGGCTCTGAGCTCCGTTCTGAGTCCCCCTCCTCTCTGGGGCCTGGTGCTGCAAGGGAAGATGGCACTCGTGCCGCTCTGTGCCACGGCTCTGGCCGCAGCACTACAGTCTGGTTTCTTTCTGGTGTTTCATTTTTCCAGCCCTCTTTTTCTCTGTCCCTTGTAATTACATTTTTTGTTTCTCTGCTGATGGTGTTTTCTGGCTATAAAAGGCGCTGATTTTGTGGTAATAGAGATTGCTTGTAAGCAGGGCTTGTAAGCCCTGCTTTTCTCCATTGCCATCTTCCCAGATGTCTCCTCTGAAATGGTTTTCTCAGAACAGTGCCCCAAAGTCTATTTCCCACAATGTCCCAGGCCACGCTCTGTGGGTGAGTAGCACTGTGGAGCCCGTTTCCCCTGTGCAGCCCTGTACATGGGGTTCGGACACCTTCTCCACCATCCAGCCATCTGGGCAGCAGGAGCTGGCACACCTCCAGTGGCCCTGGAGAAAGAGGCAGTTTGTGGGACAGGGACCTGCAGCAGAGGGTGACCAGAGCAACCCCCTCCCCGCATCTCTCTCATCTCTTATCTATGTCTTTTTTTTCTTTTCTTTTCTTTTCTTTTTTTGTGGTACTGGGGATGGAACCCAGGGGCATTCTACCTCCAAGCTACACCCCCAGTCCTATATTTTAGTCTTTTTATTTTTTGAAACAGGGTCTCACTGAATTGCGAAGGGCCTTGCTAAGAAGCTGAGGCTGTCCACCATGATTCTCTGGTCTCCGCTTCCTGAATGCTGGGATTAAAAGCTTGCACCTGACTTTGTCTTCTATTTCTTTCCCCTTCTTCCAGGCAGGCTTGGGAGAGGGAGAGGAGCAAGGCAGGGGAGTGAGAAAGAAACAGCAGGGGGAAGAGGAGAGGGAGAAGGAGGAAGAAGAGAAGGAAGAGGAGGAGAAGGAGGAAAAAGAAGAGGAGGAGGAGGAAGAAGAGGAGGAGGAAGAAGAGGAGGAGGAAGAGGAGGAAGAGAAGAAAGAGGAGAAGGAGGAAGAAGAGGAAGAGGAGAAGGAGGAGGAGAAGAAAGAAAGAAGAGGAAGAGGAAGAAGAGGAGGAAGAGGAGGAAGAGAAGGAGGAAGAAGAGAAAGAGGAGGAGAAGAAAGAGAAGAGGAGGAAAAGGAGGAGGAAGAGAAGGAGAAGAAAGAGAAGGAAGAGGAGGAGGAGGAGGAAGAGAAGGAGAAGAAGAGAAGGAAGAGGAGGAGGAGGAGGAGGAGGAGGAAGAGAAGGAGAAGAAGAGAAGGAAGAGGAGGAGGAAGAGGAGGAGGAGGAGGAGGAGGAGGAGGAGGCGGCGGCGGCTTTCCCAGAACAGATCATACCTGAGTTCTCACGAACTCAAACACATAGAAATAGGTTCCTGCTTGTAAGCTACTAGCAGGGTTCAGCAGCCACAGAAAGGGACACCTGGACGCCTCATTCACCAAAGCTGGACAAAAGCACTTGTGAGCAGGTGGTGATGAGCACAGACATTAGTTAGGGTCAGAAGAACTCAGAGTCCAACAGGCTCTGGCCCTGCCCTTGTGTGACTGCACTACGACCTCACTTCTCTGTTGTATTCTGCCTGTTTCTTTCCTCCTGAAACACCTACACCTCCAGCTCCTGCACATGAGTCACGGCCTCCAACAATCTCAAATTACATCTGGTCTTAACAGAGCTCTTTCCGGCCCATTGGTTCATTTTTTCTGTCCTTACCATGAGCTCAGATCTTAAGAACTGGTTGCTTTGTTTCTGTTTATAAAAGCAAAGATCACTTTTGGCAACCAAAAAGTGAATGTGAGTTTGTTTTGTCACTGAACTTGGCTCTAGGAAATGATTTTTTTTATAAGTTAAAGCTCATGATGATGATGACTGGTAGGTGGGTAAAACACCAATGTTAACATATTTTTAAATTTGTCAGTCTCCGTTTCAGGCCAGTAAAATGACACACCCTGACAGGACATCAAGCCTTAGACAGTGGGCTTCTTGCTCGGTCAATCACACCATTAAGTTGACTTCCCCAGGTCCATATCTGTTCACATTTCTCACTTTCTTAGACATCTCCAGTGACTGCCCGTGTCCAAGAGCCCAAGCCCATGCTTGGCGGGCACAGCCATTGCTCATGGGATCTAAATATATTTTCAGCAGACTCATGGCCGCCTCTCCAGCTCATACTTCCTTTCATCACATCTATGCACCAAAAGAAGGGATTTAATTTTTTTAGCACACCCTGCCCACTCATGCATCTTAGCCTCTGTGTCCTTATTCTTTATTTCTCTAAGGAAATATTTCTCTGTGTGTCCTCTCAAATGCAATACATATGTGTCTCTATGAAGCATTCCCCAGACTCCCTGTGCAGAGCTGTGAGCTCTCTCTTCTCGCTCATGGGTAGAGTCCTCTACTCTTCTTAAAGCACCTCTGATATTCTTTTGAATAAGAGAGAAGGCTGTCTATTACTGCCTTGGGCATGAACCACGCAAGGAGTCATCTGTGTTCTACTTGTCTTTTGCATCCTTAGCACAGTGACAGGCAGATAGTAGAGAATCCAGCAGATGAAGAATAGAGATCCATTCCCATGAACTTCACGTTACTTTTCCAAGAAGGTTGGTAGTGATTTCTGGAGTCAGCCAGCCTGGAATTAAAACCCCAGTTCTATTGTGAACAAATTTAGCTTGGTTACTTTATGCCTCAGTTTCTTTGAATAATAATGGGAGTAATGTTAACTTCATAGAGCAGCGGGGAAGATTAAGTATAAAATTATGCTACTTTGCAATGCCAGGCACAAAAACTCATCCAATGATCAGACCAAGCTACCCAGGATAATCTCTCTCTCTTCTCTCTTCTCTTCTCTTCTCTTCTCTTCTCTTCTCTTCTCTTCTCTTCTCTTCTCTTTCCTCCTCCTCCTCCTCCTCCTCCTCCTCCTCCTCCTCCTCCTCCTCCTCCTCCTCCTCCTCCTCCTCTTCTTCTTCTTCTTCTTCTTCTTCTTCTTCTTCTTCTTCTTCTTCTTCTTCTTCTTCTTCTTCTTCTTTTCTCCCCCCCCCCCTCTCTCTCTATTGTACTGGGGATGGAACCCAGGGCATTCTACCTCTGAGCTACAACTCCAGCTCTATTTTCTAATCTTTATTTTGAAACAGGGTCTCACTGAGTTGCAAATGGAGCTGAGGCTGGCTTCGAACCTGCATGATCCTCCTGTCTCAGCCTCCCAAATACTGGGATTACAAGTGTGCACCACCATGCCCGGATTGCCCAGGTTCTCTTGACAGATCCCTTCATGTCTGACTCTATGTGGCTATGGGACCAACATCTTGGGACAGAGATTCTATTGGTGCAGAACCAATCTACTTGAGAGGCAGGGGATTAGCCTGGATCCTATAGTACTTTGCTTAGCCCAATTGTATTTGAAGATCAAATGTGATTGTGTTTGAAGATCACTAGAATACTCAAGTGAATCAAATGTCAAGAGAAACAAGAAAACCCGACTGAATCAGGCAGCAGGTTAGTGAATTCTACCCCTGATTGCATTTCACATAGACAGGTCAGTGCTTCCTTGCTGCCAGCTTCGATTGCTGTCCTAGGCCATTGTTAATAAATGTAACTGTCCCATTTTCAGCAGAATGGATGGAACTTGAGAATATTATACTGAGTATAGTCAGTGTCAAAAAAACGGGTAGATGTCTGTTTTCTCTTTTATGTGGAAATTAGATAAATTTTCAGAATTAAGGGCAACTTCAGATAGATTAGCAAAGACTCCAGGGGAGTGTCTGAGGGGGATTAGGGAAGGGAGAAGGGGGAGCCAAAGTCATAAAGAATGTAGTAGTTGAAATAATGCTATGAATGTATACAAAACCACCAATTCCAATCTTAAAGACATATGTGGAGTAGGGCGAGACGTGGTGGGGAGGACTTCAAGAGCAGTGTGCATATGTTTTTATGACACTCTGCACCCCAATATGTTATAAGATTACAATGCAAAAATAAATAAATAGTGCATTCCACTAATATATTTGAATTCCACTAATTCTCCATTTCTAGGATTATAGCCCAAACTAATCAAGCCAGTTTGGAAAAGCAGCCAATGGAGGTATAGTCCACAACTTTAACGAACATTGAGGGTTTGAAATTGAACACACAGAAGGAAAATGAACAGATTGGTTAATTTTGTCTTCCCTGTACCATAAACATTCAGTCTTTACCTGGCCCATACAGACCACCAGGCAATATATGTTCTTCTCTATATTTTATTACAAATGCATAGTTTTGCATCCACTGGTGATTCCATTTGTGCTAAGAAAGCATTCAGTTACTGTGCTAAAGGCAGGTTAAGAGGCAGCCCAGATGCCGGCTAAGCCAGGGCTGAAGGTGACCCCACCAAGCATCACAAGGCTGCCACCCTTGACTTAACACAGCTTGGCCTTGCTGCATTGCTTAAGCTGCCATGAAACAAGCCAAGGCTGAAGGGGTTTTGGTGCTAGTCCCAACTGCAAGTTTGATTTGGAATGTGCTCTCGATGAAGACGAAGGTGGCTTCTCCTTGTGCTCCTCCTGCCCTGGCTTAGCTCAGTGCAACAGGGCCATCAACAATTTCCTGAAGTCCCCAGAGGTGTCGGAGTGAACCATGTCAGAAAGAGACTTCTGATACTTCTCCTGGAACTTGGCCTTTATCCCCTGCAGGTCCAGCTGTAGGAAAGATAACAGCATGGTGTTGAGGTGGACAACAACATTGGTAGTTTGTTCACTATAAACAGCAGGCGCTATTTTTTTTTTTATGGTACTGGGGATTGAACCCAAGGATATTCTACCTCCAAACTACACCCCAGGCCCTATTTCTTATTCTTTATTTTGGAATAGGGTCTCACTAAGTTGTAGAGGGCCTCACTAAGTAGCTGAGGCTGGCAGTGAACCTGTGATCTTCCTGTCTCAGCCTCCCAGGTACTGGGATTATAAACTTGGGCCAACATGCCCTCTTCTAAATAGTTATACTCATTTGGTTGCTTGTGCCTTTAAACAACCCTTGGAGGCAGGGCTTACGTTATTTCCATTTGTGGATTAGGAAAGAAAAGTCATATTCAGCTCCCCAAAGGTAGCAGAGGTATCTGCATGTGTGTGTGTGTTCCATGACAATTTTATGTTATTTTTAGCTCCTACAAAATAGTATTTTTCTTCTGAGTGCTTTACATGATCTGAAAATGAATCTTTCTTTTTTGGGTAATAGGATTATACTACAACAGGTGGTGGGCCCCATTTGGGCTATAGGTCACTGCTTGCTGATCCCTGGTAGAAAATTGTCAGCATGGAGACCTGAGATTAAGCATTTCCCCCTTTGATCAGCAAGGATGTTAGTGCTGGTCAACAAAATTCAAATCAATAGTTATTTGTATGACTTATTTTGAAAGCCTAGAAACCAGGAGCTGGCGGTGGGGCTAAAGTCAGGAGAAAAACAGATAAAACAATCGCTCTGCTTTGCCGCGGACGTTTTACAGCTAGTAAGGGAGGTAACTCTTGCTTCAGAAAATATGTAATTCCAGATTGAGCAAAATGAGTTCTAGAAGAAACAAAGAGCGTTTTCTCTTTTCTTTTTGGATTGGAGTCTACCTTGCTTTGCAGACCTAGAAACTGTGGCTCAGGTATCTGATTATTTCTTTTCCTGCCCCAGTTAGAGAGCTGAACTGAAAGAGAGAGGAAGAGGCGAGACAGGAGAAAGTGGGGGAGTGAGAGATTGTTTGCAGTGGATGCTGAGCAGGAGAGAGTCCACTGAAGGCAAATGGCTCCTTGCCTAGTGCTGGGGAGGAGCAGGAAGTGGGGCGTAGAATGGGAGTGCCCTGGAGACCTGCTTTAGTGCCCCGTGGCTTTGGAGGATTAAGGGATCTGGTCAAACAATATCTAGCTGAGCCTGAAACATTCTGAAGTAGCCGTGTACATGTCGACGTGACCCAGGACACGCACGTGTTCA
Source organism: Muscardinus avellanarius (assembly GCF_963383645.1). Lineage (NCBI taxonomy): Eukaryota > Metazoa > Chordata > Mammalia > Rodentia > Gliridae > Muscardinus > Muscardinus avellanarius. Next base: position 18,276,441 of record NC_137789.1, on the reverse strand, counting down.
CTGCGGAGCATCTTGGGGTTGAACAGTCAGTTCACGGTCCACATAGGAGTGAGCAAGGAACCCTGACGAACCTTCTGGATGGATCCAGTACCCCTGCGAACCTTTCGGAACCCTGGGGCTGCTCTATTGCAAACCTGCCTCCTCTCAGACCCCCAAGACCTCTCTGTGGCTTTGGCTGGGGGTTGTGTTGGTTAACGGCAGAGAGCCAGAGAAGGGGATTACCTGGAGAGAGAGAGGGAAAGATTTCGAGCAGCAGAGTAGAGAACGAGAAAGTTGCAGGAGCGTAGCAGAGAGGCTGGCAAAGGGAGAGAGAAATGGTCCTGGAGAGATTTAGAAAAAGACAAGTCATGGAGGAGGAGGAGGAGAGAGGGGGAGGAGATATTCCAGGAATAGAAGTAAAAATGAAAGAGCTGTCTTGCAGCGAAGTTATATTTAAAAACAGCATCAGATGCTAAGTATTTGTCAAAAGGCAGGGATCAGAATTTAGGTTGGCACCTCTCCCTCTTCGTTTAACATTTTTTTCCTTGAGGGAGGATATCTGTGGTTTTCAACTGCTTATTTCCACTCCATTCTCTGAGGCTTCCCTACAGCAGACGGAATGCCATTTCCCCTTTATTTCATATCCCCTTCTGCCTGTGGCCCTAGATCCCAAGGCATTAGCTGAAGATCTTGGCAGCTGCTCCCTAGCTTTCGGCTGTTCATTCCCTTCCCTTTCTTAGACACATGCATTCTTCTCAGATAGAGGACAAAACTTGATTCCTGGGGGTTAAAAAACCCCTCCATTGAGGAAGAAAGCAGAGGTTGTTCAATGGAGGAGCTACATACGAATAAGTGTAATAGTATAAATATAACATGGTTAACCTGGACACTTTCTATTGGGAAGGGGGAAGGGAAATGGAGGGGGAAGGGATTGAAGCATAATCTTAATGTATGCCACTTTCAATATGTTTCACGTGTGTATACATGTGTGTTGCTACTCCTAGGAATGAACTATTTAGATGGCACATAAACAGGTACACAATGCTATTTGTGGTGTTAAAAAAAAATATGAGGGGGTATAGGTGTAGCCCTTCAGAAAATGTACGTTGAAACAGGCTCCGGAGCAGGAGCAATCATAAATAGAAGGTTGAGAAACATTCTCTTTTGGTAACGTGTTTCTTGTGTAAAATCGTGCTTCTATGATGTGTCCAATTAAAAATACAGGCCTCGCTCAGGAACCAGCACATAATTTGCTTATTGTCTACGCTGCAGGGTGACCTCTTTCAGTGTCCTTGTTTTGTCTTCCTTAAAGTGGAGCCGGATGTAACTCCTTCAAGTTCCCCTCTACACACTACCAAGAACTCTCTGGAGCCACAGATGCCCAAAATAGGAGCAACTATCATTGTATTTTTATAAAAAGAAACAGACTGAAGGAGAGTGCTGTCTTTGGCAAGTTCTGGGAAGGCAGGGATTGTCTCTGTTTTACTTTTATTATAAATAGGTTCTTAATAAAAGCTACTCATGGATGATATCAGTAGTGGGCCACAGAGAAGCCTCGGCCACCTCTCTGGAATGGAGTGTCTTACCTCAGCCCTGGTCACGATGATGCGGATTAAGGTCTCCTCGTCTGTCCCCACACCCTTCATGGACTTGTACAGCCGGTCAGCAAAATAGCCCTCGAGGTCCTGGGCACATCTCACTGGGCAGGACAAAAGAGCAGAATGTGAGGTGCTAATGTGTTGGTGAAGAACATGGGGACCCCTTGGAAGGACCAGAGTGTCACCTGGCTGTCCTTGGAGATGAATGGCTTGTGAGGTGGAGGTTGGAAGGAGCCAATATCACACTGCTACAGATTGAGATCTAGAAGTTTCCCCAGGTCAGGGCCCCTGGGCTCCTTAACCAGAAGCTGGTCAAATCCATTTCCGAAGAATGAGACCATTTCCTGCTTCTTCCCTGAAGGACCTCGGGGAGGGGGGAGGACAGTGGGAACCATCTTCAGGTTGCCCTGTAGAGTCCATGACTCAACCACAGCAATAACTGTCTCAGTGAAATCTCTGGAGATGGTATAGTACTTGGTGGGGCCCATGGTGTGGCTAGCGACCTTCTGAAGCAATACTTCATAATCTTGTGGATTGTCCAGCCCGACCATGGCCTGCTTTCTTGCATGCAGCAAATTACCTATCCTGGGTTTTCCTCGCTGTGTCTTTGTGTCTCAGCTCGCTGCCCTCTCTGGGGTCCCCACCATCTTGGTGATGTGGGATGTGGGCTTATCAGCTGTTTGAGCCTTTCTAAAGGTCACCTTTCTCTGGGGCTGCTCTATGCTCCTTTCTTATCCTCCCCAGCTTTGCTCCATCCACAAATGAATGAAGTGTGGTTTCTACTCATGAACCAGGCAATAGAGTGCTCCTTCCCTCTTGGGACTAAACCACCATTTCTCACTCCTCAGCCCAGGCTCACATGTACTCATCATGACTAACGCTTATGAGGAACAAACTGTTTACTCCTTAGGTTGCTAACATTTCTCCAGTGTGCTTGTATATATATTTCCGATGTTAGCATTAATAATGAGTAATAAATTCAGCATTAAGTGTGGAGTGTGCAACCTTAATACGGCCTGTAATGGGACTCTAGTCCTCGAGGTAATTATCTATGTGTCCGATGCTTGTGAGTAGGGAGAGGAACAGCGTCAGGGAAGCAGAGCCTGGGTTGGGATCAGTCTTCTCTTGTAGGCCACGTGGCAACCGCTAGAGTTTTAGTGGAAAGTGAAAGTCCACACTCAGGTGTCTGGTCTTTTTTATCCCAAGTATAATCCCAAAGTCCCTGGGCTGCTGCTGGTGGTGTGACTTTGAGGAGTGGTATATTTGCGATTCACTGTGATCCCCAGGCAGTCAAAGCTACTGACATCCACAGTCTCCCTCTCCACGCAGCAGTCATGCCTGCTGACACCACTGTCTGCCCAAAGGCAGTGTGTTCCATACCCACATAGGGGTCTTCTTCCTGGACATTCTTTCTTAATAATTTGGGAGGAAAACGCTCAACTTTGCTATGGTAGATAATCTATACCCGGGGAGCAACTTCTGTTGTTAGCAGCAGCAGGAATTCCTCAGAAGGTTGGATGGGATGGAGGACAGTTCTCACAAAGGGAAGAGCAGCCAGCCACTGTGCTCTGTATCCTGTTCCTTCTTGTTTTCAAAGAGCCGGGGCTCTCGGGCTTCAGTGAGCTCATGATGATCCCCGGGGAGCTTATAAAAGTGTGGCTTTCTGTGCTCCATTCCAGTCCGGGTTTCTCCATGGGAAGCCTGGAGTGGGGCCCAGCACTCAGTTCTAACAGAAGACTATGATGCAGGTGGTCCATTGGCCCTGTGGTCATAGTTCCATCCTCTCTATGGAAGATTCTACACAAGAGTCTAGACATAAACTGGTGTCTTTATGAGTTGGATGGGAGCAGGATGGAGAATGTCTACAAAATAGTTGTGAGGTCATGTTCTATTATTTGTGTAGTTTATTCTCAAGGTCTTTTCACTATTACTTTTGCTAACACCAAATACACCAACTCCTCCTCTTCATGGCTCCTAACCCCAGGGATTAGCTTTTCATTCCTCTGTGCCCTCCTTGCTCTATCTGTCTGTCTTCTTCACTGTAGCCCAATCTGTTGGTTTGTGTATATCCGCTGTGGATATTAAGCTCCTTAACAAGAGCAAGAACTGGGACTTATTGGTCTTTGATCTCCATACCTAGCCCAGGCCCCAGGCCCAGGTAGTTGCTGAGCTAATGTTAAATCATTGACTGGTTGCATCTCCATCTTTTGACTACACTCTGGTATTTGCCAGTTTTCTCTACACTGTAAGGATTCGAAGGCTCAAAACCAGGCCATGAGTAGAGCCCTCCACCTCTCTCAAAGCCCTAAGGACACTTGTCCAAATTGGGGCTCATGTGTCTCCAGTGTGGGTCATAAGTTTTATTAGAGCTGTTTCAGCCTCACAGTAGAAGTCCTACCAGTTGGAATGCAAAATGAGTATGGATGGGAAAAAAAATCAATTGTCAACATTTTTTTAAACCGAAACAAATGAAAAAAAAAAAAAAAAACTAAACAAATGAGTTTGGCAGCTGGAGCACATTTTTTAGCTTCCAGGGCTGCTTGTTTGTCTATCCCTCTTCTTCTGGGGACCTGTTCCTCATTCCTTGTGCCATTTGGGATGGTGCCTGGATTCTTCACCACAGCAGCATGGACAATGGACAATGCCTTCATTCCAGGACTTGCAGAAATACAAAGGGAGCCTGCCGGACACGGCCCCATGCCCATCTCTCTGCTATTTCCTGCTTTTAGGCAACACTTGGAAAGAAGGTCCAGGCATTTGCTTGGCATGCCCAAGACCTAGACTCCCTCCTCTCACTTTCTAAACAGGCCTTATTCTTTGTAAATGTTGAAGTGAACTAAAAGGAAACCCGGTAGCCATCGAGCATGAGCAAAAACCTGTCCAGGGTTCCACAGACAAGTTTCAAAAACTAGTGTATGTCATATAAACCACATCCTTCTCCTGAGGCTAGATAATGGCCCCAGGCTACTTATGGATGCTCCCAGGGACCCCCTATACTTCATGGGATTGTAGTGGACACTGTGGTGCACCACTCAGGTGCCTTCCTCGGAGTCAAGGTGCTTATGTCAAGGGTCTCCTGCTGATTATTCATAGTTAGGGCCATTCCCAAGAATTGACCTCCAGGTAAGAGTACTGATTTGCCCAAGGTTGGAACTGCTCCTTGGGTGCAACCAAAGCCCAGTACCCAGTTGATCTAGGGTACAGAGACCTAGGCCCCTTGATCCATTTTGAACACCCCAGCTTCCCAGCTCCCTGTAGGACAAGAAATGCTTTGCATTCACTGTCCCCCTTGCCCAATGCTGCTTAGATATGTAGTTCCCAAAACTATTCCCTGAAACCATCCTGCATGCAAATCTCAGTCTCCGAGTATTGTTCCAGGGAGCCCATCCACAGCAGAGACTTTAACTTTACCGAGAGTCAAGTAGGCATTCTTCAAGTCTCCTGAGGTTTCTTCTTCAATGACTTCTTCCATGTTTTTCCCCATGAGCTGGAGAGGAAAGCAAAGACCAGCTGTTACTCTAGAATTGGCTATGGCCTTGGCACTCTTGAGTTGTTCTTTTAGAAAAACACTACATTTTTCCAGACTTCGTGCCTCAGCTGTGAGGAACACCTGCCTGCCTCTTACCCCTTCTTTGAGGGGCTGTCACTACTGAGTTATTCCAGAGTTGATCATTACTGGATTTGACCCCACTCAGTGACCTTCGCTGGGCCTGGGTTTCCTTAACTGTAATATTAGGCAGTGGAAACTAAGCAGGGTGGCTCAGGCCTGTGATCCCATTTCTTGGGAGGCTGAGACAGGAGGATCACAGGTTGAAAGCCAGCCCCAACAACTCAGTGAGACCCTATTTCAAGGTAAGAAATAAGAAGGACTGGGGGTGTAGTTCAGAGGTAGAGCTTCCTTCCCTGGGTTCAATTTCTAGTACCCCCAAAAGCAAAAAGAAAAAGAAAAAGGCAGTGGAGGAAAAATTAATTCATACTACAATAGTAGTTTCTTGCATTATATAGCATTTTAAGCTTCCAATGTGTTTTTATCTTTTCCAGCTCAAAATTTCTAGTAGGTTGTGGTTGTAATAGTCTGACCTGCATCTCCCTTGTCTCAGGGCCGGGGACCCAGTCACCTACAGTTTGGGTGGAATAAGTCGAGGCTGTGAGATTCCCAGTGAGGACTTGGTCTACGGTTCCTGAAAGAGTGGTGCCAACCACGTCAAAATGCCACTTTCCTTCATTCCAGGGTGACTGCAGATGGTCGTATATTCACCACCGGCTCACATGTCACTCTGCGCAGCATTACACGTTAGGTTTCTTTCCAAATATTTACAGAAGCTAAAGTTAGAGTAAATTGTGACTATCCTTAATACAAATACTGCCTGGGCCAAGCTCAGGGCAGGCAAACCAAGGAAAAGCGAAGTGCTTTGCTGGGTCTGAGTGCTTCGCATCTTTCTTAGAAGTTATCTTTTGAGGCCATGACACAATCGATCCTATAAATAGTTGGGACCTTCAAGTACTAGCGGAGATTCGAGTTCTAGTGGAGATTATTCCTTCTGAAAACTACTCTTTGTGATGCAAGCACAGTAGATGTGGGAGGAAGAGGGGCCAGACTTCATGACGCTTCCTGGCCGGGTCCTCGGCCATTATTCTAGCCACAGGTCTGCAAGTGAGGCAGTAGGAAGGGGCAGTGGGGCTTTAAGTCTTGTCCCTTCCTTAGCTCCCCAACCTCTCTGGGGTTTGACGTGGAAGTTGGTGTTTTAGAAGGGATGGGTATCAGTTCCCCAGAAACAGTGCTCTTGTTTTACAGCTGAGATCCCATTTCAAGTGGACATTTTGTTCATACAGGTCTGTATGAATCAAAACAAATTCTAAACCAAAAAACAATCCTCGTGTTAAGCCACTTTCTGTTTCTATTGTCAATACCAGGCAGAACAGTGTTTTTCAATTTTCTGTAGACTCTCATCCCACAAAATAGATAAGGGCAGACCAACAGCTATTCTGGGGAGGTGATAGGTGGGCATCAGTGCCACTCAGGGCTCTTCCTTGCAATGACGTCAGGGGGCGCTAATCACAGACTGCAAGGAGATGGCCCCGCCCCTTTCTCTTTCTGCCCCGCCCCTTCCTAGTGGCTACTGAGGCATCTCCAGGGACTCCATGGAGCACGATCTTTCTTAGGTGAGTTTTCCACTCCAGTTGCCAGAACACCTAATTTTTAGGGGGGTCTTTGGGCAGAACCAGGTTTTATAATCTCAGTACACACATGATGAAAGTATATTCCAAACCAGTCCAGAGGCTCTAGTTAGTTAGGCAGCAGTGCTGTGGGGAGATCATTAGAAGAATAGGAAGGCACTTCTGTAAATCCCAACCCCTTCCCTGTTGAGAGCAGAGCCCTGTGCACTGTGGCTTAGATGACTGAACATGTAAGGGGAGGGGCCAAGAGCCCAGCGCAAGACCTGGAGGCATTAATGCCTGCTCTCTCTCTCTCTCTCTCTCTCTCTCTCTCTCTCTCTCTCTCTCTCTCTCTCTCTCTCTCTGTGTGTGTGTGTGTGTGTGTGTGTGTGTGTGTATACGCTGAACACCTTGTTTGTGGACCTTACTTTGGCTTTATAACTGTGCAAGTCCTTCAGGTTTGGTAAAATTTTCGACTGTAATAATCTTTCATTGATGCAGCAGTTTGGGGAGATTCAGTTGCTTGGATTGGATTGTTGAGCTGGTCAGAAGTCAAGACTCAGGTGTACAGGCCAAATAAAAGGCAAAACCGTGAGTTTTTGTACCAAAAATTAAAATTCAATTCTATGTCAGAATAATCTAAGACATAGTCCGTGCCAGGGATCTTAGGTGAGCATCTTGGTACTTTTGGCCCTAAATCATCAAACACTTACAGAATTCACGCCTCAAGAGCAGGGTAGCCCTAAAAAGTCAACAATAAAAATCCACACAAATGGCATTTGTGAAAAGCATTTAGAATAGATCAACTGGTAGCATTTTAGAGCTGGTTTCATGTAAAAAGAAATCATCAAGTCTGTAGATCACCTTATCATCGAGTTGAGCTGGGGCTCTGATTCTTGGCACTACTGGCTCACACAGGAAAACTCCCAACAATTGCTAATAGTTATTGGGTGCCCATAGCATGCCACGTACTTTCTGAGTGTTTTCTTCTGTTAATTCATTAACTTCATACTGATCCTATGAAGGAGGTTTTATTAGCCCTATTATAAAAATCAAGAAAATCGAGGCGCAGAACCTTTAATCATTGGCTCCAGGTCAGCCTCTAGTAGCCTACTGCCAACTTCTCAAACTTCAACGTGAAAATCTGGAAAACTTATTACGATATGCAAATTGTAAGGCCCACATTCCAGGGAATCGGGTTCAGTAGGAGAGCGGAAAGGCTGAGAATTCTCATTCTTAGTTTCTCAAGTGAGACTGCTGCTGCTGCTTGCAGATTTGAGATGTTGGCTTAGAGGGTATCCTTGTAAATAATAGTCACTAGTTCATGCAGTTGTATGTGTGAGTTTCCTATAATGATCATCAGTGACAGCCATCCTCAGAAACTCCATCTGTGGTCCCTATCACGTGGCAGAAGACCTCCATCCCTGGCTCCAGGCACAGAGAGCAGGGTCAGCTGCCTTTGATCATGACTCTGGGCATGATTTGAAAGGAGAGGACCCTGTAGGCTTATGTACAGTAACGATAAAATTCCAAAGCTTTGCTGTCTTTTCATCTATTGGCAACACATGGGAAAGGCTATTTCGAGTGAGGAGTGGCCAGCTCTAGCCAAAGTAGGCGCTCAGGCTGGGGAGTCTTGGAGTTCTCATCCATTTTCTGCTACTGACTTGCTGTGTGGTCCTGATAAGTTACAGATGGCGGCTCACTGGGGACCGTGCTCATCCAGCAGTCGCAGGCCACAAGAGCTGCTCAGCATCAAGTTATGGTATTGTTGTGAAATTGAAATGAAACACAAGGCGTAGAAGTGCTTTGAATCAGTAAAAGCACTCTACAGAAAAAAGGAGCCAAAAAAGAAAAAAAATCTGATAGTCCACTTAAGGTGTTTTGCAAAATAAAGATTGCTTTTTAAGGGAAGGGCTTATCACTGAGTACTTTGAAGGAACTCACTCTCTTTGTAGGCTTCAAACAGTCATGAGATTAAAAACCTGATTTATGCATGTGTTTTCCAGGGCCTGTGTCTGAGGTATATCACATCTGTCTTGAGAGTTCTAGGCACTGTTAGCCCAGCTGTAAATTGAAATAATAATAAGAGCTCACCACATGCCAATTACTGTTCTGAGCCTTTATCTTATTTAACTCTTAAAATCACTCTAGGACAGTGGGATGCTGATGTTCCAAAAAGACGGAGAGAGGTTTGCTCACCTGCCGGGGCAGAACCAGGATTGTCCCTGGATTCTTTGACCTGCGAACTTTGCTCCTAATAGCAACACTTCACCATTTTCCTGGCCTCTGCTAGAAACCAGGGCCTCCTGACCTCAGCCCTGGAAGCCAGGCCCGGCAGCTCTCGGCTGTGCCGCTCTCTTGTGCATGGGGTGGGGGGGGGTTAGCAGCGCCCCGGGCCTCACTCCCACGAAGACCCACTATTGTACATAATCTTCTAGTGCCACAGTCCAGGTCTTGCCTTCTTTTAGAAATAACTTCAGACAGTTTTCCAGAAATCCCTTTCACCTCAGTACTTCATTACTTACAATTTGATAGGCTTGAAAGGTGGCTTGTAACTGCTTGTAGTTCCTCTTGGCCAGGACTTCATTGAAGGCAAGCTCATCAGTGCCCCAGCGGCCTTCCCCTGCCTGAGGGTCACATTTTAACATTGAATAAAGGCTTTTGTAAACAGACTGAAGATACAGTGCTGTGACTAGGTCTGGTTTTTAAAGTGTGTGTGTGTGTGTGTGTGTGTGTGTGTGTGTGTGTATGTGTATAGAATGGTACTGGGGATGGAACCCAGGGCCATTCTATACCCCCAGCCCTATTTTTTATTCTTGATTTTGAAACAGGGTCTCACTGAGTTGCAAAGAGCCTCACTAAGTAGCTGAGGCTGTCCATGAACCGCGATCCTCCTGTCTCGGCCTCCCAAATGCTGGGATTACAAGCGTGAGCCACCATGCCCGGCTTGTTTTTATTTTTAATATTCTTTTGTTGGTTTCTTTTGTAGTCTCACTTTGTAATCTAGTTCAGAGTGATAGGGACACACATGTACGCAGCACCTGGTGAGCAGCTCCCACCATCTTCCTATCTTTTCTCATGTAGTCTCATGCATGATACTGAAGTTGCCATTGGTATTCTCAAATATGTCTATAACTTAGATGTTTCTTTATTGATTCTTCCTCTGCTCCTCGCCACCCTCCCCTAGACCCCCTCCACCACTCCACTGGGGTTCTCCTCCATGATCTGAAGTCCCTCTGGTATCCTGATTACTCCGTGCACTCTGCACATGAGAGAAAACATCGGATCCTTCACTTTCTGTGACTGCCTAATCTCACTTAACACAATGTTCTCCAGGTCCTTCCGTTTTCTTGCAAATGACATAATTGTGTTCTTCTTTATTGCTGAGTAGAATTTCGTTGTGTGTATATCCCGTATTTCTGTAATCCATTCATCTGTTGATCAACACCTAGGTTGGTGCCATGATTTGACTATTGTGAATTGTGTTGGTATGAACATGGATATGCATGTATCACTATAATCTGATTTCACTCCTTTGGGAAAGATACCTAGTTTCTAGGGAATTATAAAATATGCACTGAATAGAAGTCAAATGGGTTGATTAAGCACTTTGAACTTCTAACACATGACTACATATTATTTATGCCTTCCCTCGTTCCAAAATGAGGTGGCTAGCCCCAGAATAGAAGACCAGGAACTGTTCTGTCTGATCTATACAGATCTAGGCATAGAATTATTTCTTAAGAGTCATACTTATTTCCCAAGTAACTCCCATTTGTGTGAAATAAAGAAACATTTGCTGAAAGCAATTGTAATAAATTTAAAGAAAAGTATGGGGAGGCTGGCACATCTGCATACTTACATCATACAGGTCTTTGGCGTCCTTACCGGCCAGGTCCTTGTCCACAGAGTCCCCTTCATCACGACCAGCCTGGAAACAGCGATGCAGTGTTACTAACTTCAGTTCCTGCTTGACCACAGGAAACCAAAGGCAAGTCCTGGGGGTGCTCTGGGGGTGAGGAAGGAGGGGTGGCCTGAAGCACAGGTCTGCCTGGCAAAGCTTCAAGGCCTGCTCTTTGCTGCCATCTTTTGGACATGACTGAAATGGTGTTGATTCTGTGATAACACTTGTGTGTGCATGTGTCTCCTCTCTCCTCTCTTCTCCTCTCTTCTCCTCTCCTCTCCCCTCCCCCTCACCCCTCCCCTCTCTCTCTCTCTGAAGCCAGACCTTAGAACAGTCTCTCAGAGTAAGTCCATTGCTCCAGAATCTCACGTTTCACCCTTCAGGGTCCCAGTGCTAAAGGAGTCTGAGAGTTGCTTTGGGAAAGTCATGAAAGTCTAACCTTAGGCCCTTTGTGGGGGGCGGAATACTAAGGTGACCCTCAGTGATCCGCACCCTGGTGTAATCCCCTTTCCTGGAGCATGGATAGGAGGCATAGGTATGAGCTGTCACTCTGGTAATTGTGTTAGACAGTATAGAAGACCTTTTTTTTTTTTTTAATGTAAGTCAGGTCCCTAATCAGTTGAAAGGATCAAAGGGAGATTGTCCTTGGTGGGTCTGACCCAATCATGTGAGGGCTTTTAAAGCTCAGAGATGGGAGAAGTCAGAGAACGAGTTTCTGATGTCCTGGAAGACATGGTAGGGAGCCACAGATGGTCTCTGGGAGCTGATAGTGGTCTTCAGTTGACAGGTGGCAAGAACCCAGGAACAGCAAGACCCCCCCCCCCCAGCCCGAGCCTTAGTTAAGCCCTGGCTGACACTTTGAGTTCAGCCTGGTGGGACCCAAGCAAAGGGTGCAGCTAACACCTACCTGGACTCCTGACCCCCGGCTGCTGTGAGTTAGTAGATCTATATTGTTTGAGCTGTGGAGTTTCTGGGAAGTTGTTACACAGCAAGAGAAAACCTACCCTTCCCGCTGCAGTTGGACACTACTTGCTTTAGAGCTCAGCTGCCAGTGTATGCACAGTGGGAGGGAGGAGCAGAGGAAATGCACAACAAGGATCCAAGAGAGGGGTGTGTCAGGGAGCATGGTGCTGGCTGCCTGGGGGCCCCAGGTGGGCCTTGGCAGGGCCAATCCTGAAAGCCCTGCCCGCTTCCCTGGGGGAGCTCCTCACAGAGGAGCGCGAATTCTGGAAGAAGGTGCAGATGGGTGGTGCGGGGTTTGCCTGGGGTCAGACGATCTGCTTCTTGCTCCTGCCCTGTGTCTTCCTAGCTGCGTGGACCTCGGCAGGCTACCCGTCTCCGGAGGCCTGACTTTCCTCATCGGCCGGATGGTTATGCTTGAAGAACCAGCTCAATAAGCAAACAAGGTTGTAAACTGCACATAACTGGGCAGAATGACTTCCCCATCTCTGGCTGATGGAGCAAGGGTTGATGATTTTTAATAAGAGAAGGAAATGTTTATCTACCTTGCCCTCCTTGTCATGCTGCCAAGGATTGTTTCCCAAGGTCATGAAGCAGGGGGACCTGTTTACTCTTACCTGGAGCAGGGACACCAGAATCTTTTCTAGGTTTCCACTCGTATCACCTTTGACATCGGATTCAAGGCTTCTGCCAAATACTTTTGAGGAAGAAAAAGGGAGAGGAGAAAGCAGACAATTCAGTTCCCAGAAGTATTTGGAAAGGGTCATATTGTACTCAAAGTCAGAACAAAAGGTCACTTACGCTTTTCATAGGCCTCTTTGATGGCGATGATTTCCTAGGAAGGTAATTAAAACAAATCAACGTCCAGGAGACACACAAACACACATGCAGAGGAGGCAGAAGTCCATCTTGGGGCACAGGCTGCTTTGTAGTCTGATCTTTTAAGATAGGGGAAGGTTCAGGCCTGGGGCGAGTCCCTAGGGTGTGGAGGGACCCTCTCTGAGCAAATATTTCAGACATTAAGTAACATATACATACATCTTCCCTGGATATGGAATCAACCCAGGTGTCCATCAATGGGTGGATGGATAAGGAAAATGTGGTATGTCTACACAATAGAATATTATTCAGCCATAAAAAAGAGTGAAATCTTGCCATTTGTGGCAACGTGCTTGAGCCAGGAGGACCTTATGTGAAGTGAAATAAGCCAGGCACAGAAAGACAAAAACTATATGATCTCACTCACTTGAGGAATCTAAAAGAAGATACCATGGAAGTTGAGAGTAGAATGGAGGTTACCAGGGCGAAGAGAGGGAGAGGGAGGGATGGGAAAAAGTTAATCGATGGGTACTAAGTTACAGTGAGAGTGGAGTATAGTTTCCCCTGTCAAATGCATGAGAGGATGACTAAAGTTAACAATAATATAGTGCATATTTCAAAATAACTACAAGAGGGGGTTTTGAATAATCTAATTACAAAGAAATGATGCTTAAGGTGACAGGCATGCTCATTATTTAAATGTGATCACTCTGCATTGTACACCTGTGTTAAAACATTACACTGGCTCCTATACATATGTGAAATTATTACAAGTCAAGTAAAAATGGGAGCTATTAGGGCAAGCTAACAGCCTTCACCACCTCCTGGCCCAGTCGCCATTCCCTCCTATTGCCTCCCGCACAGCCAGTGTGAGAGGTTCAGCAAGAGCTGCCCCAGACACTTCTTTGCACTTGTATTTCTATGTATGAGCTGCTGGAGTGCACAGCATTGCTCTGTGTCTGTGTCATGTGTTTGGGAAGTGCAATGTGATTCAGATCGTTTTGTGACTTGTGTGTTCACCCAACAGTGTCTTAGAGATCCAGCTATGCTTGTACTTAGAAAGTCACCCAGGGCTTTTAAAGGGAGACAAAACGTTCCATCCTACGAGAAGCCACAGTTTGTTTAGGCAGCCTCTTACTACTGGCTACTTAAGTGATTCCCAATCTTTCTCTACTTTAAACAGGCAGAGAAAATGTCTTGCATCCAGTAAATACCTCAGAGCCTTGCAGGAGTGCAAGTTTCTCCCCAGCACCGTTTACAGGTGTTCACATTTTACATGTTGTTTACATTTCCATGTCTTGTGCTTAGTGGCCCATTTGGGAGCGGACTCAGTTTACAAGAACCAGCAATGTATAAGAATAGATGTTCCCATTGCAGCATCTCCTCGAGTGGGTTGAGATGCAGGTCTGTGGGCAGGATGGGCAGGGGCGGGTGGGGGCACCAGGAGAGCAGCCAGCTGCTGGGCTCTGGTGGATCATGGTAGTGCTTTGGGGGAACAGGCTGAGCCCGTGCGCCAGGCTGAGCAGGTGAGTGGGTGGCCAGAGCCCAAGGCTTCAAATGTATTCAGTGTTGGGGCGTTGTTCCCAATTCTCCTTTCTGTCTGCTCTCTCCACTGAGAGGCCTCAGCATGTTGTGTTTTTCTGGTATTTTCTTTGTGGGGCCTTCCCAGTCTACTGTGATGTGTGGTTATGGAAAAGAGAGGATCCTAGCCAGCATGGTGGTACACACTTGTAATCCCAGCATTCAGGAGGCTGAGATCAGAGGATTGCAGTTCAGTCAGCTTCAACTTCTTAGCGAGGCCCTTTGCAACTCAGTGAAACCCTGTTTCAAAAAATAAAAAGACTAAAATATAGGGCTAAGTGTCTAGTTCAGAGATAGAATGCCCCTGGGTTCCATCCCCAGTACCAAAAAAAAAAAAAAAAAAAAAAGAGGGTCCTCTTATTGGTGATTTGTGAGCCTTATTTACTCTTGATTAATTTTTTGGCCCAACTGGATTCTGGAATCAAAGGTAAATGGTTTTCAGTTGGGGCCTTGATAGCTTCTGAAATACTGACATGTGCCCAAGAGATTGGGGGAGGTATGCTGATGCAGGATCTCTCAGGGAGGTGCTGGCAGCCACTGGAGGTGTTTTCTGGGACCCCTGGTAGCACCCACCTTTCTGCCTTGTTACAGATAAATGACAGCCATGACAAGGCAGGGACACAAACATGTGTGGACTACTATCTCATTATTCATGCTGAAAGATTGGCAAAGTCAGGCTGGAAGAATTGTGGCTTCTGCACAGCAAACTGTGTGTGCCAGTTAGAAAAACAAAAGTTAGACTGACCCAGCTCTTCTGGAAAGACTATTCTGTCAAGCCAGGGGCAGCAATGCCAAGACTAACCTCTGGAAGACTGGAGGTGCTGTCCCTCCTACAAGGGCCAACCACATATATTTCCGCGCAGACTGTGGCTCACCCTGGGACAGAGTACAAGGTGCAGCCGCCCCTCCCTTAGGTGGGACTGACCTTATTGGTTCTCGTGCACAGGACCTCGATGAGCACAGCCTCGTCCGTGCCAAGACCCTTCATGGCTTTCTGCAGCTGTCGGGCGGCGTACTCGCTGGGGCTGTCCAGAAGGGCCAAGGCTGTCTTCTCGAAGTTTCCACTCAGCTCACTCTTGAGCACATCCTCTAGGTCCTGTGGGAAGTACCAGGAGACCTGGGTGGAATGGTCCAGCAGGAGAGAGACGGGGTCTGCTTTGCTGTACCGGGTCAAGGTTGACAGGAGACCTGCCCTGGACACAGGGAGCCAGACAAACAAGGACAACCTGCTCTCCAGGACAGCGCCCCCTGCTGCCCATCCACTCCCTCCAAGGCTGGCAGAGAGCAGAGAGATTTCCTGCTGGGGCTAGAGACCTCAAAAATGAGTCACTAGAACAGCAGCATTGGCAGAGCCTTTTAGGGTTCAGAGAGCTTTCTCAGCTGATGTTCAAGACGGCCCTGCAAAACTAGAAGTATTGGCACTATCTCCCTTTACTAAGCCTCAGAAGACAAAGGATTTGCCCTCCAACAGTCAGCTAGAAATGACTGAAATACAGGTCTGTTCTCTCTAGAGGGATGTGATAATTTGCCATCCACATTGGTTTGGTTTTGAGAGCAAAAATGGCCACTATTAATAATTGCAGGGGACAATAGGAAGAAACAGGGACTCTCTTAATCAAACCAGATATACAGTCACTTCAGTTATCTCGTTAAATACGGAAAGGGATATATGTGAGACAGAAGTGTGGCAGGTCCAGGAAATCTGCCCTGGTACCTTCTACTATCATCGTTTTCTGGAGCATCCTCTCATTACAGGTGGACTCCCGGCCTTCTCCCACCTTTCTCTCTTGGACCAGGTGGTTTGATTAGGAAAAGGTGCAGAAGGACATTCAGTCTGACCAATGTTGTTAATGCCCCAAGTTAAAGGAAGGATTTCTCCTGTGGAATGACAGCCCGGGATGGGTCAGATTTCAAGCCACAGGTCAGCTGCACCTCAGGGACCCAAATTACATTAGGGGCTGGCCAGTCAGCAACAGGGCATGGTGTCTGAGAACACCCAGTAGCATGGTGACCTTGGAAAACTTAATTG
The DNA here is from genome assembly GCF_963383645.1 of Muscardinus avellanarius. Taxonomy (NCBI): domain Eukaryota; kingdom Metazoa; phylum Chordata; class Mammalia; order Rodentia; family Gliridae; genus Muscardinus; species Muscardinus avellanarius. The sequence continues at coordinate 18,260,414 of NC_137789.1, read as the reverse complement.
CATCAACAGTTTCCTCCTCTAGAAACTGGGAAGAATAGCCAGACTTATAGGGTTGATGGGAGAATCCAATGAGATAATCTATGTAAATCCTGAGAAGAGTGCCTGGCACATTTGGAATGTTCAATAAATACTTACATTACAATATTATCATTATTACCCCATGTTGAAAAAATCTTCTGAGAGAAGGCAAATCAATTATTTTTTAAATGAACCCTTGAGCTCTGAGTTTGGGAAAAAAATAATTTGTGTGCAAGACTCTGGGAGCCACCGTCCTAAAAGAGAGCTGTAATGTTATGTCTGTCCCATGTCTGCGTCCATTTAACAGTACAGCCCGTGAAGGCAGGATTTGCTCAGGACCCTATGGTGTGGGTCCGCCTACAAATTGGAAATATTTTTCCCAGGTCAGATAGGCATTGTATAGAACTTCAGAGAAGAGAAACCCCAGCTTCCTGCTCTTCTAAGCCACAAGCATGAAAACAAATCCTTGTGTGTTTATATTCTGCTGGGCCAGAGAAACCTGCTCAGGATACCTCGGCTATCGTTCTGGCTTCCCTGCTAACTGGCTGTGTGACTTTGGGATGGTTATTCTCTTTGGAGCTGGGTTGAAATGGGGACTTAGATTTGCTAGTCACTGATGTCCTCCAGCCTTATGAGCATCTCTTGGCTGGTCTCAGCTCTCAGAAACACAGCTGAGAACAGAAAAGTAAGCAAGTGATTGGCAAATAGGTAACACAAAATTGTATGTTAGACTATTTCCTTTTTATTTTCAGAGAAGCCCTTAGGCCCTCATTTACTGTTGTTTTAGACTAAAGGTCAAGCAGCCGTGTGTGTGACTTGCCACGTTGGTTAAGCAGAAGTAGATATGTGGCTTGGGGGGAGGGCTTAGAGTTAGGCAGGTGGACAGGCATGGAAAATTCCACTTCATTCAATTCAATGCCGTTGAACTGGGGATTCACTGGTTTTCATAAAAAAAAATGTCATTGACAGGCTTGATCATGAGAAGCAGAACTATAAAAGCAGAGCTGTCTGGGCCATTTTGAATATGTGTAAGTGGCTCCTCTCATGGCCTGGGCCCCCCAGGACTGGATGCTGGCCGTGGAGTCAGAAGGCTTTGATTTGAGGCCCACTGCCTCCTTTTTGTTTCTGTGTGAATGATTTCATGAGTCATTCAAAGACGTGAGTTTCCTATCTGTAAAATGGAAACAATCACACCTATAATAGCTATCTTATTCTATTTGATTCCTCCAGCAACCCAAGAATGGAAATGAGAGACCATCTTTATCCTATATGTGAGGAGGCCAAAGTTTCAAGAGATTGTTACCTGCCCATTGTCAGATAAATAGGAAAACCCATCTTTCTCTATATATTATATCTATTTATGTGAATAGTTATTGAGACAGCACAGGCTTTATAAATATGGATGAGAATACAGCATAATGATTGACATTCACTTTGCATAATGATAATTCTAGTGACATTATGAAAAGGTTAAACTGCATTTAATATGCACTAATAGAGAAACAGGAAAGCCTAATGCATACTTCTATATATAACAGCATTATTAACAAAAGAAAGAATGAAAGGAAAGGGAGGGAATATAAAGAAAGGAAACTGTTGATGCTCAAGGAAATGGAGGATTTATTTCGTTTTAGTTTTCTGCAACATTAATTTATGAAGAATATATCATTCTTGAAGAAGGATGGATAAATGAAAAATTCCTGTATAAAAGCCCACCTATGGCAACTGATTTTCAAATCACCGTCTTACCTATAAGTTATTATGCAGAATGAGTCCACATGGAGTGGAAAAAATGACAAAGGGCTTAATAGCAAAAGTGAGTCAGTTTAAAAGCTAATGAGTTAAAGAGAATTGATTTTGTAGGCTATTAAGTTAATAAAGCACTTTCACTCTTTCTGGAGTCAGTTAAGAGTTTAAATTGGTTAGTTTAAGTCCCCCCACCCCTGGGATAACTCTACAAAGCTTTAAAGATACTCTCACAGGGCATAATCTCAGTCCTTGGGAGACTGAGTGAGATAGAAAGGTGGCAGGTTTGAGGCCAGCATCAGCAACTTAGCAAGACCATCAGCAATTTAGTGAGACCGTTTCTTCAAAATGAAAAATAAGTCTGGAGTATAACTAAGAAGTAGAATGTCCTTGAGTTCAATCCTTTCACTGCCAGGAGAGTGTAAAGACCCTCAGGACCGAGGCTGTGCACCCCATAATCACCTTGTTATACTTTGCCTTGTACTTCCGCTTTATTTGTTGCCTCTGGTCCGATGTCCTGCTTGATAAGATCTCAATGATGGCTGCTTCGTCGGTTCCTAAGGGGCAGGAGAGAGGACCAGAGCCACAGTGAGGTAGGAGCAAGATGGAGGCTCATTTCAGTCAAGTCTGAGGACTCAGCTTCAACGTGGTCAGAGGTTCTGGCGGAACCAAATGGACCAGTTGGCTTTAATGTCTTGTGTGGAAAACTGTATTCCTGTTACCAGACAAATCTCCTTTGGGACCTCATGCTGCAGTTATCTAGAGGAACAGGCATATGGCCCATTTCCTAATTTCATTCCTGGAGAAATGAATACACATGCTTATAAAATGTGTGCGTGAGTTCCCTAGTGGCATTATTCCTAGTGGCCCAAAATGGAAACCACCAAAAGTCCTCCGATGGACAAATGGATAACCAACATCTAGGACGTCCATAAGATAGAATATTATTTGGCCAGAAGAAGTAACAGAGTACTGATAAATATGGATGGACCTTGAAAAAATTATGCTAAGTAAAAGAAGCCAATCACAGAAGAACACATACTATATGATTCCGTTCATATGAAAATTCAGAATAGGAAAACTCACAGAGAGAGAAGGTAGATTAGTGGCTGGGGGTGGGTAGGGCAGGAAGGGGGTTTATAGCTAAAGGGAACGGGGCATTTTTATGTGATGAAAATGTTCTAAAGTTGACTATTGTGATGTTTGTGCAGATCTATAAATGTATTAAATACTGTGAATAGGTGAATTATGTAGCACATGAATTGTATTTCAATGAAGCTATTTTTAAGACTACAAAAAGAAAATATGGCCTGTTTCTTGTTAACTGGGTTCTTAAAACTGAGTGGATGAGATTAAGACACAGGCCTAAATTGCTGCACTATCAATGCTACCTACAAATCTGCTCATCTCAGTAGAAAAGACCAGCTGGGACCATGAAGAACAGTTGCCCCTTCAAAGTCTTATAACATCTTTAAGTTTTGCTCTTTCTATACAACTTTTCCCCCAATGCTCAAAGTAATAAATGCTCATTGCAAGAATTTGATCGGTACCCCAAAGTATAATGAATAAAAAAGAATAAAAGCATCCTGTCCTTGAACATGGAAGCGGGATTAGAAAGATGACCCAAGACTGGCCTGTGTGGGAATGGGAAAGACTGTCTCACCATCACACCCTAACTTAGATTTCATTTACAGAGATTCAAATCATGGCTCCATCCATTACCAACTGTGTGACACTGGGCGAGTTTTTACCTTATCTCGTCTCAGTTTCTCCACCTATAAGATGGGGTACTACTATACAAGTCTGTGTGAGAATAAAAAGAGGGGTTGATGGAGACCCCAGTCACCAGGGTAAATGCCCAAGTGTCTGAGAGCACTGCCTTGCATCCATGTGGGGCTCGTGCCCAGGCCCCCCGAAGGAGCTGCTCACCCCGATGATGGAGCACCCTGGGACTGGGCAGTAGCACTCAGCAGCCATGAGCGCGGAGTGGAACTTTGGAGGCCATCTATTCCAGACTCTTAGTGACATTCGAGGAAACCGAGGCACAACTTAGCACCTCTTCTCAGTTTCCCTGTCTCTGCTTGAAGTGCTTCCCTTGAGTGCTTTACACCTGTCCTCCATCCGCTCCTTCCTTTCCTTTCTGCACCTCCTTCTCAACATCCTCCATTTGCCCTTTCACCTGCCCGCCGAGGTCAGTTCCAATTCTCTTTTCTAGCTGTGGTTACTTCTCCTGCACATGACTCTTGTCCTTTGCAGATGATCCCTAGTTCAGTTTCACCAGCTCTGCTATCTCCTCTGAGTTCAGATTTTATTTCCAGCTGCCTGTGGTCATCTTCCCATGGACCTCCAAGGCATCTCAACTCCCAGTATAGCTTAAACTGAACTTATTTTTCAATTCCCATACCCACTCTCCATCCTGTTGTTTCACCCCAGTGCAAAGCATCACCCAAATTAGAAAATCTAGTTACCCGTGGGCCCTTGTCTTCCATCTCCTTTGCTTTCCGATATCACCAAGTCCCCTGTGTCTCTCCAAGGAGATGGTGCTCTCATCTCCCCCTCTCCTCCTTGCCCACTGCCACTGCCTGATGGTCCTGTTGTTTTAGTCTCTCTGATGCTAGGCTCTGATCTCTGCATCCGTCCTCCAGTCATGGATGTGCTCATTTCACTCCGCAGTTCAAATGCCTTTAGTGCCTCCTCCTGACTCATGGAACTTGGATTCCCTTACTAGAGCATCAGGACTTTCTGCAGTTTGTTCTCAAGCTAGCTCTATAGACCCACCTCTGTGCTTGCTGACGCTGAGCTCACTCACTGTACTCAGCCACATTTGTCAACAGGCCGACATCTTCTATAAACCTTGAGGAATTCAGTGCCTACTTCCTGAGTTCCTCCAGAGCCCACTGCTTGTATAGCTCCAGGGTCCTTACAGTAATCATGGGATTGTATGAATGTGCCATCCGGAGCCAAGTGCCTGGGCCATGGGGGGTGACCACTAAAGGTGTCCTGTGATGGTGGTCATTAGGGCCATCTTGTTTGGGCCATAATTGGATACTAGAGGAGAAAGATTAGCCTGGCCCATCAGAACTATACTTTCCAAACATATTCCTGGAGGAATAAAATGTAATGTTGAGAGGTCAGGCCATTTTTAATTTTAATAGTTACACGTTTAATGTGAACTGATTTTTAAAAACAATACAAAACAGGGTAAAACTGAGTTGACTATAGGAAAAATGCTAAGTTAATAGTATTCAGGTTGACAAAAATCACGGAAGGTCAAATGGTTTAAGTCTAGAAATCCCACGATAGATTGTTGACTTTTGGTGCCTGGGACTATATCTTAAGTGTTGAGTTTCTTCACAATGCATTGCTATGACTGCATTTAGTATTTTGCAAATCAATATCTGCTCAATTGCCTTGTGCTGATTTAATCAAAGAAGCTGAGCTTCTGTAACTCTAGACTGGTGTTCATCCCACCCAGTCCCACTGTCTTTCTTGAGGACATCTTGGTGTTCTTCATGGATGGAAAGCTTTTTGAAGGCAGGGTCCATATCCTTTCCCCAGCCTGTATCATGACACCTGGTACTGGGCCAGGCCGAGCTTCATACACTGGCTGGGTGGCACCATTGGTCAAGTGGTGTCTAAGGATATAGCCAAAGGTTTGAAGAATGTTTAAAGAGGACTTTAGCAGCCAGACTGTAGGTGGAGAAAACAGGAAGGCCCATCTGACTGGAAGGAAAAGGAGAATGGAGGGGCTGCTGGGTGATGGTCGGGTTTTGTCCATCACAGTGGAGGGAGAGGGATAACTGACGTTCTTGGTTCTTTTACAACTGTCTAGCTCCCATGATGTCTCACCTTGAAGGGGCCCAACTGTTATTCTATCCTCCTCTACATGGGAGACCTCAGGGTTGGGATATTGTTGGAGGGAGGGAGGAAGAAAGAAGGCCAGGGGTCTTGTATGAAGTTCCTTGGTTTATGTGTTCACTCAGAAGCTCTGTTAAAGGCTGATAAAGACAGGAGTGGGATAAACCCATTTCCTCCAGTTCTTGTCTAAGATTTCAGTGGGATCTGAAATCCCCTCCCTCCCTCTCTCCTTCCCTACCTTCCTTTCTTTTTCTTTTCTCTCTTTTTTTTAATTGAAACTAGGGGCATTTTACTCTGAGCTATACCCCCCGGCCCTATTTTTTTTAAACAGGGTCTTACTCTGTTGCAGAGGGGCTGGCTAACTTGCTGAGGCTGGCTGCAAACTTGCGATCCTCCTGCCTCAGCCTCCCCAAGACAGGAATTACAAGCTCAAGCAGGAGCCGATGCATTTTGATGAAAGGATTGGGAGCAGGAAAAATCCGGGCCACTTGTGTGGGCAAGGGATGGGAGGCCCTGGCTGGAGAAGAGGAAGGGGGCAAAGGAGGCTGGCCAGAACTCGAGGTGTTTTACTCTTACCTCAACTCTAGCACAAGCCCCCTAACCATCTTTGGAAAGACAGCAAAGACTTAGAAAGAGAGGCCTGGGACGGAGTGTAGAGAGCTTTCCAGCCCTGGCCTTGCCACTGCCTCTGTGCTCTTGGGCCATTCCCCTCATCTCTAGGATTATCTCCACCTCTACGATTCTGGGAAGAGTTATCTATTAGATTCAGCCAGAGAAACAGAACGTTCCAGGATGAGTTCACTTGCAGAAACAGCAGTAGTTAATTGCCTGCCTCATTCTGGTCCAGTTCCAGTGCTGTTATTTATGTTGTTCCTCTTCATTTCCTCCTGGAGCTTCACCTATGTAATGTGTCTCCGGTTATTTACTCTATAATGTCATTATGAATAATTTCAATACCAGAAATCCCACTTCAAATAAGCTTTCTTTTTTCCATTAATATCACTCGAATCAGCCCCTTTTGGTTCGATGGGATCTCGTCTTGTTAGGGCTGCTCCTGCCTGTTCAGGTGGAGAGCCTCGGCACCCCAGGCCTGGATCCTGGCAGTTGCCATCCCTGGAAAGAGCCTCCTGCCTCCATCCAAGTGGCCCACTCACCTGCTGAGCTGACAGGAGTCTGGGGCTCATCCTTGGCTCCCTCTTTTTCCCCTCACTCAGCATCCAGTTGGTCTCCCCAAAGCCTCCCTCATCTGTGTCCTGGGTATCACTCTGAGCCACCTCTACCACATGGCTTGGCAGAACTGCTGACCCCCACACTGGGTCCCCAGCCTGGCTCTCTCCTTTTCAGTGAATCAGTGTTCATTGCCCCCTGAAGGGCCTTTACTAAGGACAGATGGACCTGGCCACGCCTCTGCTTCCAACTGTCTAATGCAGAACAAAGCTGTAATTCTTCAGTGGAGACTATGGGGCCCTTGGAAGTAGCTCCCAATGGTGTAACTCCAAATTTTTCCTTCCTCCCTGCTCACACTCTCCCAGACCTCTGTACATCCACTCTAGAAATATTCTCAGCTTCTTGACAAGCAAGCAACACTTGATTTCTGGCCAATGGGCCTTTGCCTGGGCTGTCTCCCTATGTGGGACAGAGGGTCCTCACCTTTGTATCTCCTCCTTCAACTCACCTGGCTTTTCTGGACAGACAGACAGACAGGCACTCCTCCCTCTGCATATCTCAGACTGCTGATTCTTGCTGCCTCTGCTTCAACACATGGCAAGTTCCATGGGAGCAGATGTTTTGTGCACTGCCGCACACAGAAGGCTCTCGATACTTATCAGATGACTCGCTGAATGAATGCATGCATATAGGGGTGAATGAATGAATGGGGAGGTTTGCACAGCACTGTGATGGAACTTGGTCTCTGCATGTGTGGAAGCTACATGTGATACTCAGCTGGGCTGTGCACAGTGGGGAACAACAGAACATCCTCTCTACTCAGAGGCCACAGGTAACCTGTACCTGGGCAGTCAGGTTAACATTTTAACATTAATACTAATATTTAGAAGATAGAGAGTTAACATTTTAGAGAACAATGTCTTCTTGACTTTCCTTTGTAGAAGGCTTTTCAACAAGAGACCCATTGAGGTGGGGAGATGGGACAATGGCGACTAGATTTCCCGCAAGCCCTTTACGCCCCGCACTCAGGTTGAACCTGGAAATTGTTTTTGCTGCTTAACCCTGAAGCGATTTGCTGAAAGGTGACCTCATTCTACATTTCACAATACGTGTGTCATATAAGCAGTCTGTGCTGCTGAACAATTTCCTGTAAACATTGACACTGGTTTGAGGCACCACAGCCAGTCCCCAGTGGTTCTGGGAAAGTCTGTAAAACCCTAGACGAGAAGAAGCCCCTGATCCTGCCACAGCTGTGGACACGGAGGGGTGATTGTGCTGCAGAGGTCAGCGCTGGAGGGACGGCCAGGCTCAGGAAGTGCTCAGGCCTCTGTGGTTTGCTTTCCCAGTACTTTTCTGGGAAGAGACTGAGTGGTGTTTCAGCAGGGTGGATGCCACAGGGATTGAAGGCCCCAGGGACCTATGTGCCACATAAACACACAGCTAAGCTGGTGGCAGATGTTTAGCTTTCCCATTGGCCTCTATATGTAAGCCATATATATGCCTGGTTGAAGCCCCCTCTCTGGGGGCTGCTCACAACCCTGGGCCTCCCAGGCTCTTGTTTCCCCTTGGAAATGGGGCACAGGAAGACAGATGAAGAAATGGAGGGAATACAATCCTGCCTGCCTTGGTAGAGCAGAGTGATTCACCTGTTCTCTGTATTAGTTTCTTAAGGCTGTGGTATCAATTCCTATAGACTTGGTGACTTAAAACAATGTGATCAGCCGGGTGTGGTGGCGCACACTTGTAATCCCCGTGCTTGAGAGGCTGAGACAGGAGGATCACACAGGTTTGAAGCCAGCCATAGTGAGGCTCTCAGCAACTTAGTGAGACCCTGTTTCCAAATAAAATATAAAATAGGTCTGGGAGTATAGCCCAGAGGTAGAAAGCCTCTGGATTCCACCCTCAGTAACACACAACACACACACACACACACACACACACACACACACACACACACACACACACACACCACCACCACCACCACCACCACCACCACCACCACACAACAACAACAACAACAACGTGATCTATTCTCTCTTGATCCCAGTGGCTGGAAATCTGAAATCAGGCCTTCTGAGGCTCCATTCCTCGGGAAGTTTGAAGGCAGAATCTTCCTTACCTCTCTTGGCCACCAGGAATCCTTGGTATTCACTGGTTTGTGGGCTCCCTTTCTCTGTGTCTTCTCTGCTATCTTTCTTAAGGACAGAAGATCAAAATTCAACCTTGTCATTGGATTTAGAGTCTACCCAGTTATCCAGGTTGATCTCTTCCCAGGAGACGTTTTCTCCAATTAAGGTCAAGCTCACTAGTTCTGGGTGGATATGTCTTCTAGGGGTTTGTTCAACCCAGTTCTCCTCCAGTGATGGAGAGCAGGGTGGGTTTCGCCCAGGCTCAGACTGGTCTAAGAGGATCTAAGCATGTGGTTCAGAAGGAAAGAGTGCTGGGCCGAGGGGGACTGAGTTCTAGGACTGTTTTCTGCTCCTAGGTGGTTGAGCAGTGCTTCTTGACCCTTGGGCATCTCAGGAGGACCTGACTTTGCCCTGGCTACTGAGCACAGGAAGTGGGGCTGATCTAAGTGGAAACCTTCTGTAAGCATAGAGAACATGCTGGATTTCAGAGACTCCATATGACAAGCAGGGTGCAAAATACCTCATTAATAACTTTTATGTTGACTGTCTGAAGTTGGGGGTTAACTAAATTATATCCTTAAAAGTATGCATTTCATCTGGGTGTGGTGGTGCATGCATGTAATCCCAGTTCTTGGGAGGCCGAGACAGGAGAATTGCAGGTTTGAAGCCAGCCTCAGCACCTTAGTGAGACCTTGCTTCCAAATAATAAAAAAGAAATAGGTCTGGAGGTGTAGCCCAGAGGTAGGTATATCCCCACTACCACACGTAGAATAATGCATTTCACCTGCATTTTTCCTTTAAAATTGGTTTTTCTTGTTTTTTTTTGGGGGGGGGGTGGCTGGGGGTGGAACCCAGAGGCTTTCTACCTCTGGGCTATGCTCCCAGACTTATTTTATACTTTATTTGGAAACAGGGTCTCACTAAGTTGCTGAGAGCCTCACTAAGTAGCTGAGGCTGGCTTCGAATCTGTGCAATCCTCCTGTCTCAGCCTCCCAAACGTGGGGATTACAAGTGTGTGCTACCACGCCAGGCTTTTAAAATTGGTTTTTCAAACATTTAAGATGACCATGTATCTCGCCTCTGTGCCTATTGGATGGCAACACTCTAGATATATAAACCCAGGCCACGCAGGGCTGGCACATCAATGGGCGGGCACAAAGTCTTGCAGACAAATGATGCTAACATTATAATTTTGCCCCAGTAGTTTCAAGAGAGGGTGGGAAGCTAGACCTCTCTCAGTTGACTCTAGTTTCCCATGGCTCCACCCTCATTCCATAACTCTGTGACCCTTGGCAAGATACTTCCCCTTGAACCCTGGGTTCTTTCCTGTGAAGTCGTTCCAATAGCACCAAGGGTACAGGGTTGTCCAGGAGTTCTGAGCAAGATGGTGGATATCTGACAGCCACTTAGCGCTGGCACAGAGGGTGCTCCACCATGAGGCATCATGTTGGCCCCACCTGGTGGCCACATCCAAAAGAGGGGCGTTGGCATTCAGTAAGTGCTTACTGTGTGTGTGTCGAGCTTCACTTTCATGGTGAGTAAGAAACCACAGCTGCCTGGTTCTCACACCCACTGGGGTGCCTGTCTCCATCCCACGGCCAGGTGTCAGGACCTTTCCCCAGAGCGGCAGGGAAGCTTGGCCTGTCTGGAAAGCACCTGCAAGTCCCCCGCCACTCAGCAGAACTCAGACATAAACATCTCGCCACTGCCACGCAATGCCTGTGTCTGATTGGTGAGCTCTGAAGAAGAGATTAGCCATGCCTGGCTGTGAGCCGGGGCAGCTTTCTCTGCACCGTCCTCCGGTGTCCCCAAACCAAGCAATGCTTACGCTTTTTGTCATCTCTCCCTTTGTCATTACTACCAGTGTAAGTGCTCCCTTCCTCCTGTCCTTCTTTCTTTCTCTCTCCCATCTCTTTCTACTGTATTCAAGAATATAGAACATATAAGCTGGGCGTGGTGGCACCTGTCTCTAATCTCAGTACTGAGGAGGCTGAGACAGGAAGATTGAAGGATCAAGGACAGCCTCAGTAATGTAATGAGACTGTCAGCAACCTAGTGAGACCCTGTTTCAAAAATAAGTAAATAAATGAATAAATAAATAAGGCTGGGGGTGTAGTTTGGAGGTAGAATGTCCCTGAGTTCAATCCCCAATATCATCATAAAAAATAAAAAGTAAACATAATGTATATAATATATAGAAATTCCTCTATCACTTTCCTACCAGATCTTCCCAACCCCAACTCTCTCAGGACTTCTCAACATTTCTTGTGCGAAGCAGATCATTCCTCATGATGAAGTCAAGTACATCCACTTAGAACTTTCACCACAGATCCCAGTTTTTTTCCCCTCTGGAATCACACAAAAAAATTGATGGCTGTATTTATTCTACGATGATAGCTATTCCTAGGAAAAGAGATATTCACTAATTTCCTTCTTGCTTTTTTTTTGCAAAACATTATGCCAGTTTAAAAAAAAATTCAGACACAAAAGGGCATGTACTGTATGATTCTGTTCATGTAAAGTTCAGAATAGGCAAGTCTGTAGGGACAGGTAGTACATTAGTGACTGCCTGGGGCTGAAGGGGGAAGAGAGGAATTGCTAATGGATTTGGGGTTTCTTTTTGGGGTGATAAAATGTTCTGTAATTAGCATTGATGGTTGCACAATCCTATGAATATACTAAAACTCACTGAATTATATGCTGCAAAAGGGTGAACCTTTGGGTTTCTGAGGTATAGTGCATTAAGAAAAAGTAATTCAATAAAGCACCCTGTGGACTCCAATGGCTCCCACCAGCTGCCCATGCATCCTGTCCTCACCCTCTGGTACTGCAGCTGTCTGGCTGCAGCTCACTAGTTTTGACAATCTAGTCGGTGGCGTTTGGAGTGACAGGAAAAGGGCCAAGCTCGATGTCCCCTACTAACTGGCTTGGTGATTTGGGGTATGCTATGTAGCACTTTAGGGCCTCAGTTTTCTCATCTAAAAGCTAGATTTTTAGGATAACCCAATGAGATTTTGTATAGAGAGACCCTAAAAACTTAAACGCTTACTGATAAATGTAAACTGGAGATCTAAGAAAGTTAATCGACCTTGTCCCTCCCTTCACCTTTCTATCCCATCCAATGGCCTCATTTGCTGTCCAACCGAAACCTCCTCATCAGCAAACCCAGAGTCAAGCTAGCTTCCATTTCTCCTGTCTTTCCTTCAGTCTGCAGAAGAAAAATCTCTGAGCTGTGTGTGCTGAAGTCAGAGGAGCCATGGTCTCTCTCCCCGATAGACCCCCAGCAGGGACCAGCAGTCTTCCTGGCTGTCTCCTTTTTTTGTTATTCAAGTGCTGTCCCAAACCATGACTCCAGCCCCTCACTCCATTGTCAAACCCAGATTGGCAAGCTCTTCTCCCACTTGCAGAGCGATGGCAGGTTACCGGGCATAAGAACCTTTCACTTCTGCCCTGAGGACACCTCTGAGTGTATCTGCTCCAGCTGTCAAGCTCAGCTCCATCTTTTTTCAGTGCAAGGCAAATCCTTCTGCCTAGACTTTGGGTTTCACCTTTTCCCAGGCTCCTGGAACCAGGACCATGTTTCACTGGGGTCCTCCTGGGGTCCCAGAGCTCTGCTTCTTGGTCTCACATCCAGATGCTTTCTCCCACCCGTTCTTGTCCTCTCGCCTAATCCTCCACTCTTGGCCAAACACTTTAAAAGGCTTCTCCAGTTTTGACTCCTGATTTTTAAATTATATCTGCTCTTTCGTGCTCACTTGACCTACTCCTATATGCATGTTCCATTCTCCAAATCCAGCACCCATCAGACTCGATTCCCTCACCACCTCCCCCTTTCAGAGAAAGGGGTCAGAGGGATTTAGACATTAGAATTGCATAAACTGCACTTTTTATGAAGTTTCCTGCACCTCAACGTCAAGTTAAATGTCAGAACATTCAACCTGTAACTGCTACACAGAATCCATGTTTATAGCAGCACAATTCACAACAGCCAAAGTATGGAACCAGCCAAGGTGTCCATCAACAGATGGATGGGTCACAAAGCCGTGGAGTATCGCACAATGGAATTTTACTCAGCCATACAGAAGAACAAACTGATGTCATTGGCAGGAAAAATGGACAGAACTTAAGAATATTATGCTAAGTGAGACCAGCCAGTCTCAAAAAGCGAATAGTTGTACGTTTTCTGTCATGTGTGGAAGCTAGATAGAAATTGGGAAACAAAAGAGACCTGATATGGAAAATCAGAGAATCCAGTGGAGTGATGGAGGGAGGGGTTTAAGAGAGGTAGGAGGGGAGCTGGGCGTGGTGGCGCACGCTTGTAATCCCCGCGCTTGGGAGGCTGAGACAGGAGGATCATGCTGGTTCGGAACCAGCCTCGCTGGCTTAAGAGACCCTGTTTCCAAATTAAAAAAAAAAAAAAATAGGTCTGGGAGTGTATCCCGGAGGTAGAAGGGCTTCCAGGAACCCCAGTACCACCAAAAAAAAAAAAAAAAAAAAAGAGAGAGAGAGAGAGGTAGGAGGGGAATTGAGAGGTACAAAAGGTAACATTTGAAATAATGCTATGCATATATGTCCAACTACCAATACCAATCTCAAAGACATGTACAGGGAAGGGGAGGAGGGGTGCGGGACCTGCAAGGAAAGGCGCCATGAGTTGTGTGTATGTACATTCCTATCGCTCTAAATTTCGGTAGGATGTATAATTACAATGCACCCATAAAAGAAAGATTTAAAAATCCTAGAAAGGAATAGGATCTGATTATAACTTTGGGAATTTGAATAAAGAGATCATTAGAAGCCACTGACTGGAGTTAGTCTGGAATGCATAAGATAAGGAGGCCATCTCTGCGCCATTGTGGGAAAGTTGGCCGGGAGATCCAAGTTCATCAGATTCAAAAATACAGCAGCAAACAAAGTGGTTTTTCGTACCCATTCCTTTGCAGGCTTTGTGCAGGGTTTTGGCATCTCGGTCCACATCGAAACCCTGATGACTTCTCTCTTTGGCCTGGAGAAAATAATTCAGAAGGTGAGTGGATAGTATAGTCATTCTTCAATTATCTCTGGCTAAAATTGGTAGCTAACTGAAAGACAGAGTGGTCATTGGAATGAGAGAGCAGCTGCCACTTTCCTCGCGGGTGCACGTGGGGCTTGGCAGGGAAGCTCTGGCCCTGTGGAGATGGCTGGTATTCCTTGGGGCCAGCTGGCCTCCGGTGACCACAGGAAAATGGTCCCTTCTGTTCTCAAGGACAATAGGCCTGGCCAATCCTGTGAAAAGCAATTTTCTTATCAACCCCTTCTTTGTGTGCCTGTCTCTGAAACAAAGAATACCACAGTCTGGCCAATGTCCTGGAGTGCTGGTTCTTGGAGACACAAGTTTATCTAAGGAATAGGTTTTGCCTGCCAGAAGCTGAAGGTTCTGGAATCCTACTAGATTCATTTGGCTCGATGCCATCCATACAGTGAAGAACGTGCATTTAAATTGTCAGAGATATTATAAGGATCAGCAAGGACAGTTTGGGGCTTTTAGTACTCCTTGGAGAGAAATAAATCCTGTTTATATGCCGAGATCTTCCTGCTCTTCAGTCTTTGCTAATACATTTGCTAATGTGTCTGCCCTTACCTATATTGATACCATTATTTGTTTATTATTTTTCTTTCAACCAATTGACCTTTTTTAAAGCTACTTTTTTTGTGTGTGTGTGATACTGGGTATGGAAACCGGGGGCTTTCTACCTCCGGGATACACTTCCAGACCTATTTTATATTTTATTTGGAAACAGGGTCTCACTAAGTTGCTGAGAGCCTTACTCAGTAGCTGAGGCTGGCTTTGAATATGTGCGATCCTCCTGTCTCAGCCTCCCAAGCGCGGGGATTACAAGTGTGCGCCACCACGCCCGGCTTTTTAAAGCTACTCTTGAGAAGAAACTTTTATTCTCACTAAAGTGGAAAGCCAGCGTTGCTTGCAAAGCAGAAGACAACCATAAAAATGAACGCATCACTATTAAAATTGTATATTGTGCCAGGCATGGCATAATCCCAATACTTGGGATGCTAAGACAGGAGGATGGCAGATTCAATGCCTGTCTCAGCAAGTTAGAGAGACCCTGTTTTAAAAAAAATTAATAATAAAATAGTACTGGGGTTGTAGCTCAGAGGCAAAATGCCCCTGAGTTTACTCCCCAGTGACACCAATAAAAAAAGAAAGAACACTAAAGATGTGAGTCTAATTACAGGTAGGCAGCTCGTACCTTGAACACCCCCTGAGTTTTCTCGGCTCTCCTCTTTCCTCGCTCTGTCAGGTGACCTATAGCTCCGTGTTTCTGGTCTGTGATGACACTGGCTTAGGTGACCTGCCTGAACCTCCGGCCTCCACTCTCCTTGCTCTCCTGCCCTTTGGCTCCTGGCGGGAGGGATCTGTAAACCACGGTGGCACAGGGGCCATTCTGCCTTTACCTGCCTGGTGTCACTGTTCCTTTGGGGATCGCTCCTCCCCCAGTCCTGTGGGTCACGAGGCCTGAACCCCACAGACCAGTCACCAGTGGGGCGCAGGCCCTGTACTCTGGTGATCGTGACTGGTTCAGAACTGGGGGTGTGGTTCAAGCAGGATCAGATCTAGCCTTTCCCCTGTTAATATACCGAGAGAGAGGTGTGTCTCCCCACACTGATCTTGCTGAGCTGAGACTGTGGGTCTAGGGCTGTTGGCAGCCATTTTGTCCACAACATGGGGCGGGGGGGGGGGCAGACAGACAGACAGACAGACAGAATGACATCCTCCATGCCTGTATCCTTGTGCTTCCCAGTTTCATTAACTAAGGAACTTCCCTTTGACTAAGTTCACGGGAGTTGGATTTCTGCCTTTTAAACTCAAAGTGTCCTAATATCTGTGGTCTAGAGGAGGTCTTGGTCAGTGGAGAATCCTAAGCTCCTAGAGCCAAAGGGGTCTTCAAGGGCACCAAGTACCTTGTTAGTTGGCTGGACAGAGCAAGGGGAAAGGGGATATAGTAGGGCTTGCTCCACCAGGCGTTAGAGAATCCCGCCCATAAACTGCCTCCTTCAAGGCCAGACACTACTTTCTTAAATTTCAAAGGAACCAGGTGTTCCTTTCTAACTTTGGACCACGTGCAGGGCATTGAGCCCCCGGGTTTTGCTTAGGCACCATGGGAAAATTTCCAACATGGCGGAAACAGCACAGATGCACTAAGCTGTGCTGTGAAAAGAGGGTAGTGAGCTCTCCAGGCGTATACACAAGGCACGGCGGGGAAGGTTTCCAGGCTGAACAAAACTCACCATGTGTGGAAGACTCCCTGCAGTTTTCCACTCCTTGCAACTGCCATTGCAGACACCCCTTTATCACAGGCTTCTCTTAAACTGTACCCCTCTTCCCTAAACAAATCTCTTATGTTTTCCTATTTGTGCTTTCATTTAAAACCTTTTTCCCGGGAAGGAAGAACCCCCAGACCCCACTGACAACCTCGCTGGTTTTTGGAAGGTGAGGGCAGGGCCTGTCTTGATGTACATATTCCTGAGACTAGCTGGGAAGGGGACTGACATTTTTTTTTAATACCTGCCACGTGCCAGACAACTTACATTTCTTTATTCATAGGAAGAGTAAGCATCAGCAGTCAACCTTACAGGCAAGGAAACCTGGATTCCAACAGGTTAGGGTTTTGGAGGATTTAGGATTCCATCCAGTTTAATTTGCCAACTGAAGCAATGCTGTGCCCAGTGCAGCCATATGCCGAGGGCCCTGGTATCCAGGCAAAAGGTGACATATCGCATTTTCCTTATCCAAGTCTTTTGTGGGGTATGAGAAAGCTATTTGGTGCTTTTGAAGGCTTGTTGGCAGGTCTAGCTACATAATTTTCAGGCTCAGTGCAGAGCAAAAGTGCAGGGCCCCTGGCTTCAAAATTATTAAAAATTTCAATATGGTAACATCAGAGTGTTGCAGCAAGCACAAGCTCTGGCCAGGCTGCGCACTTATGCATGCTGCCCTGCTCTCTGATCGGATTTAGGAGAAGGTGTTTCCCTGGGGGTAGAAGTAACAATTTCTAAAGCATACAAAATGCCTGTGCTTGTCATCAGAAGTATCACTGAGGGCGGCAGAAGGGAACTTGGCAGAACTGAATCCAAACTCTCTTACCAACAGACTAACTCGCAACCTGTTCTGTGGGCCAGGTTACCTCCTTTGTGCAAAGAGTTTGGTGGGAAATTTGTTATGTCCTACTTCACTGATACATGAAAACAGAGACACGGCTTTGGCAATGACTGTACAGGTCAAGCCCTGCCCAAGGGTCACACTTGCGAGGCCCAGAGCTGGGAGGGCTGCTCCCCTACACAGGGGCCCTTTTTCCTCATTTGCACAAAGAAACTGCAAGGGTTTGCAGCAGCCATGTGGAGACTTGTCTCGATCCCCTGGGCAGGCAGTGGTTGAGTCTGAGCCAGGGCTGGAACCAGGGCATCGTGATTCTGGCAGATAGAAAATGACATTCCTGCCCCCTCATCCCCTTCCTGTTTCAGTAAGGTCAGTCCAGATCTGAGTGTCGGAAAGCTACAGGAGCTGAGGGGTGGGGGAAGGACCCTCTGGGCTTGTCCAGTTCACTTATCCAAGGCCAAAGATGAGTCAGTAAGTGTCATTTGGGTAAAACTAACATTGATACTTTGATTCAGTGCAAGTGTGAATAGCAGGATATTTGATGTCAGACTGAAGGAGCTCTGTGATGTGAGCATTTGAAAGTTGTGTGTGTGTGTGTGTGTGTGTGTGAGAGGGAGAGAGAGAGAGAGAGAGAGAGAGAGAGAGAGAGAGAGAGAGAGAGAAAGAGAGAGAGAGAGAGAGAGAGGTGGGGCGAGGAAGGCACTTCCCCCTCGCGTGGCTGGCTGCCTCACAATGGACACATTCATCCGAGGACTCCAGTGTTGAGTCAAGGAGGGTTCTATGTTTCTTCTGAGGAAGTGGTAGGGTCCTTCTTATCTGGGATGTTTATGGAGCCCACATTCCACACCCGTCGTTCACTGGTAACCGAAAGGGCAGCTGGCTTTGGGGCCGTAGGTTTGTTTGCCAAGCAGGAGCTTTAGCAGAACTTGCATATAACATGTGAATAAAGGCCAGACACAGTGTGTGGGGGGCACTTCAGCAAAGGGCTTAGGTGGGGGTACTCTGCCTGCTTTCAACCTTGAAGCATTATGAGGCTGAATAACAGGCCTTGTTTGGTTTTGCTTGTTTAACAGAATGTGTACAGACACTCAGGAAACAAAGATGACACCAGAAATTAAATGCCAATAACCGTGTTTGTGAAAGTCTGGGCTTTGATTCCCTAGGAGTCCTGCTTTGAGTGTGGCTCTGCCCCTTAGCGGCCAGGTGAACTTGCACCATTAACCTGTAGGCCACTGTTTCCTCGTCTGTAGCACTGGGGCAGGGTCTGCTTGGCAGGCCTCAAACCAGGAAACTCTGCAAGAGCCAGGTGTAGAGGGAGCCGTGCAAATGTTGGCCCTTCCCTGCTCCTTTAGGTCATCTGTTGGCTTTTTGTCTTATAATGATAGCTATCAAATGATGTCATGAAGTGATATTGAAGTGATAATGATGCGGATTTTAATTACACATATTTTGATTCAACAAGTTTAGAAGATATATATATATATATACATATATGAAGACATATAAATATACATATATTTTCTAAGCAGATATATAGGTTTTCAATTTTGCATATTTTGACTCAAGTTTGTAAGCTTGTGTATGTATATATATGTAAGTTTATTAAACAAGTGGTCTTCTAAGTTTTATTTTAGATGCTCTGGGCCTGGATGACTACACACACACACACACACACACACACACACACACACACACACACATATATGTATATATATGGAGAGAGAGGAGAGACCTCACATATATGGTCTCATAATGCCCCTCAAAGTATTATGACTTATAAGAGGTGAACACTGAAGATACAGTAGCCAAGTATAAGAACAAAGCTTTCTCTTCAGGCTGAATTTGAGCCCCAGTCATAGAACCTCTCTGTGCTGTGGTTTCCTCGTGCTAAGTGGGGGTAACAATCATGTCTACATCGCAGGGCTCTTGTGAGAATCCAAATGAAGTCATCTGGGCCCACAGCATCTATAATGAAACCTAGTAGACCATGTGCTTAATAAGTGTGCCTCATACTTGTGGATGGCAAGTCAGCAAAGAATTTTCTGGAATATTTCAAAACCCCTTTCTGCTTGAAAAGTTTCCATCTTGTAAATGACACCCAAGGGTCCATTTTTCCTCCATCACCTACAGCTTGGGTCCCGAGTTCCAGGCACATATTTCACACAGGGCAGAAAAGTGGCTGAAGGCTCTGGCTGGAGTGCGGTGGCTTGGGATGAAGCCTCAACCCGACACCTTGCGAGCTCTCGGGTCTGACAAGTGTGGGAACTGGCGCTTTATGGGACGTGCTCGATGTCAGCTCTGCACAGCAAACATCATAAACCCTTCCAAAGGCTCCACCTGGCGTGAGAAGCTGGGACTTTCCACCTTGCGTTTTTTTCCTTCTAAAAGGTCTGCTTGTCATTCTCCTTATCTCTGTATTTCCATCTAAAACATGGACGTGAGGGACCCATTTTTCCCAAGGAGAGTGGATTAGGAAATAAACGGTGATGCTATGATTCCAGGGGCAGGAAGAATGCTGAAGCGCCTGCTCTGTGAGGTGCTTTGGGACTCGGGAGGCAAGTGGATTTTGTATCCAGTCCTTGATGCCCCCAGCCAGAGGCTGGAAGGCAAAACAGATACCTAACCAAAGACCTCTGTCCCAGCCCAAGGGAGACTTAGCACTTATAATGAGAATGGAACATTCTAGGAAAATCTTTCGGGTCACATCAGACTCTGGGGACAGACTTGGTGAAGGGGTTTGCCGAGGGAAGCTGTCTACTTGTTTGTGCTTTCTGTAGTCCATAGGAATCAGGGTTTTCTAGGACAGAGTCTCAAGTATGCTCATGCCCCGCAGTCCTTGTGTCCTGATTTCCTATTTGGAGAACATCAAGATTGGAAACTAAAACATATTGTCTCATAAGAGACATCTGAATTAATTAAAAAAACATATCACAGGCAAAGGAATGCTTCCTTCTCCTCTCCATCCTTCCTCTCCCGTCTTTCTCTTCCCTTCTCACTTCCTCTCTTTCTTTCCTTCACAAACAGGTATCGGAGAGCTACTGCGTACCAAGCACTATCCCCAGTGAGGGGATACAGTGATCTGTGACACACACTCCTTGTCCCCGGGGAAATAAACAGGCAAATTGGTGTATAGTGATTGCCTTATGATATAATAAGCACTTTGGGTTCATATAACTGAGATGAGAAAGAAATTTTCATGGAGGAAGCAACATTTGCGCTGGTGCCTGAAAGATGAGCAGGAATTAGAGAAGAAAAAAAGTATAAACGGAGGGGTGGAGGTGAGGGAAGGACTTGCCAGGGAGAGGCGATGGTGCGATGTCTGTGCTCCTGAGCTTACTGTGACTTGTCATTACTCTGCTGCTCTACAAACACGAGTGCATCTAAAGCCGACGCTGGTCTACACAGCATAGACGCGGGGGTCTGCCTTGTTATGCTCAGATACCACTTGGCCCTTGCCAGGTGTGTGACCCAGCCAGCTGGCCGATCTCTCTGAGCCTCGGTCGTCCCATCTTTAAGGTGGAGAAGCACTTGCTCATGGTGTGTAGTGATGTGCAGAAGCGGTCATGTTTGGGACAAAGTAGCACAGGCTGGACTGCAGTGAGCATTGGGTTGGAAGCACGTAGGAGGTGGGATGCCTGGTGACACGAGGATGTAAGGGTCACTTGTAAACTCTAAAGCCCTATCAAAATGTGACGGGAGTGGCACTTGGGTTGTCTAATATTTCCAGTGTCTAATATTTCCTCAGAATCCCTGTCTTGCTGGACTCTGCTCAGTAAATATTTGAAAGCGGTTGCCTGGTATCCAGGCTCTGAGCCAGGAGGGCTGTCAGGAGTGCCGGGGAGCAGAGGGCAGAGGGCTTGCTCTACGCTCATCTACAGAGAGCTGCTGTGTGGGCTGGAATGAAATAAAGAGGAAGTTGAGATAAAAAACAAGTGCCAGGATTAGAACCAGTCAGCAAGCCTGGTTTCTTTGCCTGTTTATTTTTGTGGTTCTGAGGATTGGACCCAGGGGCATTCTGCCTCTGAGTTTCACCCCCAGCCCTATTTTATTTTTTTATCTTGAAACAGAGTCTCACTAAGTTGCAAAAGGCCTCATTAAGTTGCTGAGGCTGGCCACGAACCCCTGGTCTTCCTGTCTCAGCCTCTCAAGTATGGGGGTTACTTATAAGGGTGCACCACCACGCTTGGCTGACCTGGGCCTATTAAGCAGGGGCAAGATGGAGGCAGGTGAAGGTTGTGCAGGGCCTAGCCTTGGGCATGCCCCAGTTCTTCTCCCTGTTACTGGTTACTAGTTTTACAGATCGTTTGTAACACCTTGACTCAATTTGGATAATTCTGGATAAGCTTCCCTTGCTCAGATTTGTTTTAAACAACATTTCTGAAAAAAAAAAAAAAACTTTAAGCAGCTTTATCGAGAGATATTTGATGTATAATAAACTGTGTATATTTAGTGCATGCAATATGATGTGTTTAGGCATATGCATAGCCATAGAACCATCCCATAATCAAGGGAACAGACCATCCATTATCTCCAGAAGCTTCTGTTGCCCTCTGTATGTGTGCACGGAGAGAGCGCTCAGTATGAGATCTACCCTGTTTGCAAATCTTTAAGTGCATAATTGAGTGTTGTTGACTGGAGTTAACCTGCGGTACAGAAGATCTCTAGAACTAATTCATATTGCATAACTGAAACTTTATACTAACTGAAAAAATCTCCATGTTCCCTGTCCTTGGCTCCTGGTAACCACTGTTTTGTTTTCTGCTTCTGTCAGTTTGACTATTTTAGGTACTTCACGTAAGTATGCAGTATTTGTCCTTCTGGGACTGACTTATTTTCTTCAGCATAGTATCCTCCAGGCTCATCCACATTGCCACCAAGGGCAGGATCTCTTTCTTTCTAAAGGTTGAATAAGATTCCACTGTAAACTCTGCTTTGTATAGATACCTACCCTTGAATTAGGCATAAAGTGAGTTTTTTCCCTGTTTTCCCATCTAAAGGATAGTAATGGTAATATCTACCGGTTATGAGTTTTATAAGGATGTGTATTGGGAACACTCGGCAGAAATTTGCACACAGGGAGCACTCAGTGAAATGGAAAAAATGAAGGCCAGTTACCAACATTTGCAAGGCAAAATGGACAGCCATCTCCCCGTGGGCGGGCTGCTGGCCAGAGAGGCACTATTGACAAATTCTGCTCCCAATGTTCTTTCTGATGGAAATGATCATATGTTCTTGTTTGTAAACTGGGACTAATACTTGCTTTACCCAGTGGAGTCTCTGGAAGATTAAATAAAATGAGGGTTGCTAGGCAGGGAGCTTTTATTATGCTGATGACTTAGAGCTGACAGGAAAGGAATTGACCTTTCTGCTTTTCCACAAGAAAGGAGAAGGAGGAGGAAGAGGAGGAGGAGAGTCCTTAGAACCATCTCACACAAAATTTTCCAGTTTCTCCATTTCCCAAAACACCTTGCCCTTAGAGCAATGGATGGATCATAGCTGAAGTACTCATTCCTGTGTGCCAGGGGGTTGAATTTTAGCAGAAGCATTTTGAAGACTGTAAAGTCATGAGGCCAGTTGGCTAGCCTCAGTTTCTACCATGCTTACTTCTTTGGGGTGAGTGCTTTCTAGCCTAATAAATTGTTAAATGTTTTCATAGGTAAAATATCCCTTGCCTGAGAATGCACACACAGAGCCTCATCTCATCCATTTTTTAAACACTTGGCCACCATTGATGCCATGGGCAACAGTGGAGAATGCATCTAAGTAAGGGAGTGTGCGAGTGCCCCACCTTCATCTGAAAAGATTCCTGGCCTTTGGCCTTTGGAGAAAGAGCTAAGGACTTTCTGCTCATGGTGTGCTGAAGCTAAAGTGAAAAACTCCTTGGTAGTCCAGGACTAAGGAGATTCCTGGAATGTGGGGGTTTCAGTGCTAACGCGGGGACAGTTCTGGGTAAACCACGATGGTTCATGCTCTACCTAGAGCCAATTTTGCAAGCTCACAGGAGTCAATTTGGTGCATCTCTTTTTAATTCTGAGTTTAGCGAGGCCATACTGTCGATTTGAAATTGGCCACAGTGGAAATATTTACACCACCGAAATTGGCAAACGAAACCGGACATATTTGCACCACGGAAACTGACAAGCCACAGATTAGTTTTTTTGTTTTCCCCTGGAGAGCTGATGGTAAAGCATTTTCTAGCACACCACTGACTTTCTTTCTTGTGCTTACATTTTACTCTAGGGATGTCTATCAGCTCTTCCCGAGATACAGTATTATACTTGTTTACTAGACTATCTCTCTGTAAGATAGATAAGCTTGAAAGCCTCATAGAGGCAAGATTCATGTTATATGCATGAATAACCCCAGCACCTAACACAAAGCCTGGCACACTCCGGGCACTTGGTCAATGTTTACAATTTAACAGAGGCGAAAGGGGCTCTATACTGTCAACCCTGAGCGTATGGAATTGAACAGATGGAGGAACTCTTCCCTGCGGTCTTGAGGCATTTCTTTCTCTCTTCGGGAAAGGAAGGATATCCTTCCTACCCTGTGGCTTTCCCCTTGCATCTTGGCCTGGCTCCAGTTTGTATCAATGTCAGGCTCAGTGACAGTAGTGGGGACAGAAGAAAGAAATTTTATCCAGCTGACATCTTGAGCTGAAGATACTGTCAAGGCTTATCACATGATGCAGCAGAGAGAATGAAAGAGAAACAGGAAGCCTCAGTGAGTACATGGGAGGGCTGAGGAGACCTCACCTGGGGACCAAGTGAGAGTACAGGCCTTGGGCTTTCCGATGTAGAAGAGATGAAGCTAAGCAGAGCTCAGGACTCTTGGAATTAACCCCCAGAATGTACTCTGCAGATGACCTAGCTAATCTTAGTAACTTTCCAGTTCTGGTCACACATCCCAATCATTTGGGATGCTTTAAAATATAGGAATGACTGAGTTTCAGCCTGGTCTTCAGACAATTACAATGTACTGCTAGGCTTTAGAGCCATTGGTAAAACAAAAATTAGAAACTTTCCCTGTTGACCTCCAGGTAAAGAGGAAAGACAAGTTAGAAATATACTGGTGATGTATGCAGATAAGACATTCTAGACCTTACCCAGGATGCCAGAGAGAAAGGGAAAGGTTTGTCACAGAGCTCAGAGTGAAAATTCAACCCAGATTTTTTTTTTTCAAATAGGTGGCATGGGACACTAAAGCCATTAAAGCCCATTGGGCTTTTGACTGGAAAATGAATTCCTCTTAAAATCTATTTGTAGCTCTTCTGATTAGGTCTTTGCCTGGTGATAGCAGTGGCTAACACTCTTCTTATCTAGGGTATGGTGAATTATAGACTGTGGTACACACCCAGCCTGCCACTCAATTTTGGAAGTAAAGTTTTCTTAGAAAACAGCCCGTCCATTCATTTCTACGTGGTCCATGGCTACTTGCATATGATAATGGCAGAGGCAAGTACCTGCAATAGAGGCTATGTGGTCCCAAGTGCCACAAATATTACTTTGTCAACTCTTAATCTATCCCATAAAAAAATATTTTTTTTTGCAATGGAGGTTGAATGCAGAGGCATTCTACCTCTGAGTCATACCTACAGCTCTATTTTAATTTTTGTTTGGAAACAGAGTCTCGCTAAATTGCTAAAGCTGATCTCGAAACTGCAATCCTCCTGTCTCAGCCTCCCAAGTATTGGGATTACAGGTGATAACAAACCATGGAACTGTTAAAAATAAAGTTGATTTAATTTTTTTTTATTAGTGCATCATAATGGGGTACAAAATGGTAGAGGCATATATGCACACATCACTTATTTAGTCCTTCCTCAATTCCCACTCCATTCCCTCTCCCTCCCTCCTTCTCATGTTTGGCTTAGTGATTGACTCTGGTATGTTTGTGAATATACATCATATACATTAAGGAATTTAAAAATAAAATTTAAAACTTAAAAACAAAGTTTACTTTTAAGACAAATTAATTTATATTAAAATGTGAGTTTAAAGATAATAATAGAACCCTTAGTAGGTGACACATATATCTAATAACTATCATGAAGGCTGTGCTCAGGTCAGAATTTTGGGAAACTGAACATGTCTAATTCTCTCATTTACAGATAGAGAAATAGGGGTCTGGTTATCAAGTGAGCTTTCCAGGGTCACCTTTCACTCATGGAAAAACCCCACTCCTCTTTCTCAAGACAATGTCCGTTTGCCTTGAACTGGTTACTGGTTGGTATTTTGAAGCCAGTTAGTATGGATACAGGTATTGTATTATTAAAGTTCACCAATTCAGAGCCAGAAAATATCCTGGTGACATCTCCACAGACATGATTAGTAGAAATTGATGAACAGCTTGAAACAGACCCATGGGGATATTCACATTTTAAACATGAATCTTGGGGTAATTCGTGACATATTGGTTTCATTAAGCTGATTGTGTTTTGGGCATGGTTTCCTCGGGACCATAAATCTGATGAAAAGTCTTTTTTGTAAAATGTTTTGGTTTTAATTCAGAATCTACTTAAATGCTTGTGTGAGCAAAAAGTAAAACTACCAAACAGAAAAAAAATATTTTCAGTATACTCTGTTAGGTATATTTAAGCATAGTCTGAATCTTATGAAAATATTTGGTATTTTTCCATGTGCCTATTGCTTTGTTTTCAGTAGGGTTCTCTGTTATCACACCAACTGAGAGCAAAGTTTTCCCCATTCTTAAATCCTCTACCCACTGTGTCCACTAGAAGCTTATTAATTGTGAGAATGGATCAGAGTGCTGGGAAAGTGTGTCAGGAAGCCTGGACTCCACTTAATTAGAGTAGTGCAGGAACATTATAGAGCTCTTTGTTGCTTCTGATCTCTACATTTCAGAAATGCAATTTTAAAGATACATATATGACTGTTAAGACTTTAACCATCACTCATCATGGGTAGGAGGATGAATCTTTTGACGAATGAGGCTGAAAGTAGGAAAACCATTCGGGCCAGAGCTCAACAACACTACCTACATATGCTGACTATGCGTTCTGAAAAAGTGAGCGGACATGTTTAGATTAAAAGATAACCTTTTCCAGATGGGCATGTTGGCACACAATTGCAATCCCAGTACTTAAGAGACTGAGATAGAAGGATCCTAAGTTAGAGATCAGTCTAGGAAATTTAGCAAGAATCTATCTCAAAATCTTAAAAGAGAAAAAGAGGGGTTAGGGATGTAGCTCAGTGGTAGGGCACTTGCCTACCATGTGTGAGCCCCTCAGTCCATTCCCCAGGAAAGAAAGAGAAAGGAAAGAAAAGAAAAGAAAGAAAGAGGGAGGGGAAAAACAAAAGAAGGATTGGGGAGAAAGGAAGGAAAGGAGAGAGGGAGAGATGAAATAGAAGAATAGACCTTTTGCCTACATTTGGGCCAGCTTTCTGTTGTCATTTTAGCGCCTTTTGATGAAGATGAGTATAGTTACGTAATTTTTCAGAAGAACAAGCATTCCTGGGCTCTGCTTTCTGGGTTCCATATGTTGATGTGCTATTTACCTCTCAAAGGTGATTGTGGAATTGATCAGGAGCAAGGAAATCTGACCTGAAGGCTCTTTAACATCTAGTACCTTAAAGTGGTGGCACCATTGTTCCCAAAGGTACGTTGTGACCCGAGTGCCATGCTCTGAACTCTGGTAGGGGGAGACCGAGTCGGGCAGCTCTTTGGGGGCTGCCACCAAGCAGAGGAGAGATGAGCGAATCAACGCAGCGTTGTTTTGGTCAGGGTCTTTCCAGACGGGCGCTGCTCATCTGGGCAGGAAAACCAGGAGCACAGCCACCCAGCAGCTCTTTACTGAGGGTCTGTTCAGAGACCCATCTCATCCTGGCCATCAGAAATTAACAATGGAGCCGGGCATGGTGGCTTACTCTTGTAATGCCTGTGCTTGGGAGGCTGAGACAGGAGGAGGATCACAGGTTGAAGGACAGCCTCAGCAAGTAGTGAGATTCTCATCAACCTAGTGAGATCCTGTTTCAAAATAAAAAATAAAATAAAGTAGGGCTGGGGTGTAGCTTGGAGGTCGAATGTCCCTGGGTTCAGTGGTTCAATCTCCAATAACACACACGCGCGCGCGCGCGCGCACACACACACACACACACACACACACAAAACTAATGAGCTAATAGTCTTTTGGAGAAAAACTGCTGCCTGTCAGCTCTTGCTGTCCTGAACAGGAGAAGCTTAGTCCATCTTCAAGAGCAGCTGGCTTTTGTCTTTGTGAGAAGAGCAAGAATTGGTGCGAGGGAGTCAGAAGGATAGGAATGCGTGGTTGCTTATGGAGGCTCAGAGAGGTAAAGGCCCTGTTGCTTTCCCAGGTAAGGTCTGCATTTAATGCAATGGCTCTGAACAACAAGGAACAACTTCTTCTCCTAGGAGACAGGTGGCAGTGTCTGGAGACATTTTTGGTTGTCATAAATAGGATGCTGCTAAATGACCTATGCACAGAATGGCCCTTTATAACAAAGCATTATCTGGACCCAAAAGTCAGTACTGCTAAGAATTTATGTGCCCAGGATTGACAGCCCTGGCCTAACGGTTGCATCAGTTCTGTAAATATGTAACTTTGCAAGGTGTTGAGAAGGCTGAGCTTCTGATGGTCAGTGGCACATGGGCACAGATTAAGGGCAAGGCCTCCAGTCCCCAAGAGAGGATTGAAAGGGAAGACTGGAAGTGGACCATGATGTCTGTCTGTCTGTCTGTGTCTTCCTTCCTTCCTTCCTTCCTTCCTTCCTTCCTTCCTTCCTCTCTTCCTTCCTTTTTTCTCTTTTTCTTCTTTCTTTCTTGCTCTTTCTCTCTTTTCTTTCTTTCTTCTTTTGCTCTTTCTTTTCTTCTTTCTTTCTTGCTTTCTCTCTTTCTTACTTTCTTTCTCCTTTTTCTTTCTTTCCTTCCTTCCCTCCCTCCTCCCTCTTTCTTTCTCTCCCTCCTCCCTCTTTCTTTCTCTCCCTCTTTCTCTCTCTCTCTCTCTCTCTTTCTCTCTCTCTCTCTTTCTTTCTTTCTGAGAACGAATGTGAAGGGTGAGTAGCAGGGTGAGGTATGACGAGAGCAAAGTGAGAAGCCTGTTGTCATCTCCTGCTCCTTTGTGGGCACCACGACTGTTGTGGGCATCAGGGCCTGAGCTCTGAACCCTCTCAGTTGACATGTCTTGGGACCCTATGGCGCTGTATTGGACTGGGGAATTTGAAATTTCTGCTCGAGGCAGAATAACACTTATTGTCTGGAAATAAGATTTGTGTCCTGGTCAAAATGACTGTCTGCTTTGAGGTTGTTCACAAATTGTTTGGGGAGTTAGAGATCTCTGAAGACTGTTAAACTTCCAGATACCCAGTTCTTGAAGTATTGCATCAACAAAACTGAGCTTGGAGGGTATGGTGGTTGTGGGGAGATGATGGCTATTTCTCAACTGTGAAAGGAACCATGCCTTCAGGAGTCATGAAAAAATAAAGCATGTTTCTCATTAGAAAAGAATTACCCATTTCCTTCTTATATTGCCAAAGGCTGTCTTTTGCCAGTTCAATGCGAATATGAACTTGGGATTCATTACTTACAGGGGAGAAAAAGAAATAGTGTATTCTGGAATCCTTGAGGGCCACTGATAAGTGGGCAAATGGAATTAAAAAAAGAAATGCTGGGGGCTGAGGTGCGCCATCATGATATCAGATATGCTGGGTAGTAAGATGTAACCAAGAGTATGTGAACAGGTTCCGATTTGCTGAAAAGGAAATGAGGTGAAATAGCTGAATTTGCTTTGAGCAAATTCCTGTCTCAATCGGTATCAAAACAATGAATGTTATTCTTTCCCCTGGTGAGAGAGCTTAAACATACATTGGAACCAAACCTATTAATTCTTTCTTTAAAATTTGTTTTTACATCTTAATCTCCCTTTTCATTCCCACTTATAAACACCTAAGCCCCCATGACCTGAAAGGCAAATGGTTTTACTCCTTAGCTGATCTTCAAGACTTTAGTTGTTTTCAGTCATCCCAAAGTATTAGTATTAGTAGTGGGAGTAGTAATAATACTCATAAAAGTAATAGTGATAAGAAATCAGTAATAATAGGGCAATATCCCTACTCCCAGTATTAATGCCAGTTTTGGCCACAGTGATTACATAAGAGATAGGGATGTGGCCCAAGCTAAACAGAATTCCCCGCTGACATTTTAGGTGGAGATACTGAAAGAAAGAAGATAAAATAGCCTTTCACGTTCCTGGGCTTTGCAAGCAACCACAGATAAAAAAATTATGGAGAAAAAAGTTGCATCTTCACTTAATGTAGAGATGTTTTCTTATCTGTTCTGAAACAGTATAATAACTGTTTACATAGCATCAGATATTATCTAGAGATGATTTAAGGTATGCATGAGGATGTACACAAGTTTTATGCAATGACTACACCATCTTTTATAAGGAACTCGAGCACTTCTGGGTTTTGGTATGGGGTGGTCCTGGAAAAAACTTTCTCGCCTTCCGTGGATACTAAAGGACAACAATTTTCTTGAAGTTGCTAGGCCGGAGCTATTCAGTGTCTGAACTATCTGTGGATCTGTGGCCAGGCTTCCCTCTCACCAATCTCTTTTGCCTTCCATGCCATCAAAATGAAAAAGGTCATTTTCAGTAGATGAAAAAAATGAGGCCAATGTGGGGGGAAGGGAGAAAGAGAGAGAGAGAGAGAGAGAGAGAGAGAGAGAGAGAGACAGACAGACAGACAGACCGATTTCCTCAGCCTCATCATGATATCACTCTCTCCTCCTTCCCTTTGCCAGTCTGGCATTGGTCTTTTAACCAGTTCTGGCTGGCAAGAGAGAAAAGGATGTCTGCTTGAAGCTTACCAGAAAGCTCTTCCTCATGGGTAGAGGAGTGATACATGAGGAAAAAGCCTATTTCTATCTCTACTTCCTTCTTGCTTGTGACTCTATCACATGAGATTAAGTTAAGATTAACAGCCTCTCCATAGCCTTTCATCAACTGACCCAATACTCTGAATGTAGGACCAGCTCTTTGTTTAAACAAGCCCTCCAAGGGAATCTAATGTACTAGAGTTTAGAATCAAAACCATCCCAAGGTTATAGAACTCACTTTCTTTGGTATAGTGGGTTGAATAGTGTCTCTTCTAAATTCATGTCTATTCGTAACGTCAGAATGTGTCTTATTGGGAGATAAGAGTCTGGCGGATGTCATTAGCTAATAATGGAGAAGTGAGATCAACTTGGATTTAGGGGGTGTCCTAAATCCCATGACTAGTGTCCTTATAACAAAAGGAAGAACACAGAGGTATACACAGGAGGAGCCCATGTGGAGTCAGGAGCAGAGGTCAGGGTTACGTTGCCACAAGACAAGGATTCCTGGTACCTCCAGAAACTGCAAGAGGCAAAAAGGGCTTCTTCCTGGAGCCTTCAGAGGGTCCTGGCCCAGTAGACACCTTGATTTATAACTCCTATATTTCAGAACTTTGAGAGGATAAAGCTGGTGGAAGTTTGTGTAGCAGCCTAGGGGACCAACACATGTGACAGCTTACAAGGGACTTTGGATCCCATCCGTGTGCTCCTGTCCAGTCTCATCTTTCGCTATTGCTGCCTGTTTGTTGATTTTTCTATAAAAAATATTTGTGGAGTGCCCATCATGAGTCAAGCACAGGGGCACAATAGTGATGGAGCCACACTGTCTGTCCTGTAGATTCTCACAGGCAGCTTCTTCCGCGAGCTAAGGGCTCTGCAAGGCTCCAGCACACATTTGAGCAGAATTTGTCCTCTTGTACTTCTGTGGATGTCCCTGCCTTTCTACACCCTCTTTGTAGATAGAGGTCCTGGCTCTGCAGAGAATGCCTTTATCCACTTTAAGAATCTGCTACTAATTTCTCCTGTGCGTAATAACTCCCTCTACTGTCCTGTTTCTGAACTTTGTTACAATGGACACTTTTCTATTAGTACAGCCATCACACATCATTATAATTATTTATTGGTCTGCCTCTCTCAGTAGACTGTGAGCTACTTTGAGGGCATCTGTAGTCTTTTTGTCTTATTATTTTTATCTATATAACCTCAAGCAGTACCTGGTTCATGGGAGTTTCTCTAAAAGAATATGCTCTACTGACCTGGAATTGTAAACGTGATCACAAGGATAGAAAATGGCTTCCTTCCTCTCAGCTGGGAGAAGGACTCCTTTCTCTGCTGCCTTTTCACAGGGTAGTCTAGGATGAGAGCTGGGAGAGAGTGTACCCGTGGTAGGCACCGGGGGAAGCCCAAGAGAGCAGCTCTCTGAGCTGCACTTGTGGTGTGGCTCAGGCAGGAGGGCAGGTACTAAGTGGGCTTTCTCTGCTGTTATCCAGGTGTCTCTGCAGGCTGAGTGGTAGGAGCGGCCCATGGTTCAAGCTGGGACAGAGCTCTAGCCTGTGTCTGTGAGAGGCTTAATTCTTAATCATGGTTCTCAAACTTGAGCATATATTAGAATCACCAGGGGTGAGGGGCTTAGTCAATTACAGGTAGCTGGGCTAACCTCAGTAGATGTCAGGTGTGGCCCCAGAATTTGTGCTCTCAAAAAAATATCCTAGGTTGTACTGATGATGCTGGTCTGGGGTCACATTTGGAAATCACTGCAGCAGAAGAAGAATACCTGACATCAGGTCCATGACTCTCAACTTTGGATATACTAGAATCATTTGGGATGTTTAAAAAATATAGATGCTGGAGCCTCGCTCCCAAGTTGGTTGAAAGATGATCAGATAGAGGGATTTGGACTCCAACTAAGAGACCACTGGGTGGTTAAGACTCATTTAGAATATCTGGGATTTTTTTTTGTTTTTTGTTTTGGTGTCATTGGGTATTGAATCCAGGGACATTCTACTTCTGAGCTCCACTCCTAGCCCTATTTATTTATTTTTATTCTTTATTTTGAAACAGGGTCTCACTAAGTTGTGGAGGACTTTACTAAGTATCTGAGGCTGACCGCGATCCTCCTGTCTCAGCCTCCCAAGTACTGGTATTACAAGTGAGCACCACTATTGGTGCCAGCTTAGGCCAGGTGATGAACTGATGAATATGTGACGAGTTGAGGAATCCATCAAACTTTTATTGAGTATTTTCTATTCTCTAGGCCTTGTGTGGTTGATGGGAATATAAAGGAAAACAAGAGCTATTCTCGGGGAGCCATCAGTCCAGGGTGGGGCAGATCTACAAGAGAGATGGTTTGAAACCACATAGAAGTAGTTTCAAAATACAGAGAATATTGCACTAATATGGCATCTAATGTAGCTTGATGGGGGAGGAGGCTCAGGGATGGGGATTAAAGAAAAAACAACTCATGAAGTGGTGACCAGTTCATCCACCGGGAACTGATTTTCTAGTTGTCTTAATATGAGCCTGTATTGAACCCAAGACACAGTGTGAAAATCTACGAAATTCAAATCCATGCATTGTGTCTTACTAGATGTCCAAATCACCTCAAATCCCTTCGCTTCACTCTCTATATTTAAAAGAGTAATAACAACAGCGTGCTTTCCAGGATTGTCATAAAGATTAAGTGACAATGTCTGCATAGCTCTTAGACCATGGTAGATGCCTCAGAACAGCTCACAGTCTACTTAGCGCTGGAAATATGTTAGATATTATGGACATTTCAAAAGATGCCATTTGGGCCTCTGGTTGTGCCTGTCATCACTGGGAGTCTTGGTTCTGGTTTCTGTGCTGAGAGCAGGGACACCAGCATGTGCCACAGGGTTGGGCAGGATTCTATCCCCTGTGGCCCCCCAGCTCCTGCAGCTTTAGAATTCTGTGTCAATGTTTGAGTTTGCATGTTCTTACACAGTATAAGTCCTAAATGTCCTGTATCAATATGTCTGTCCTTGGTAACCATCTTACCAAACCTCTTTATAATCTATGTAGACAAGAAATCCAGAAAGCCCAGATTGTGTAATTGTGTCTGCCGTAGCGAGGTGTTGAATGGGACTTGTCTTTAAATGAAGGCATGCTACAGTACATAGGCATACCCATGTTAGTAGCAGCACAATTCACAATCGCCAAAATATGGCCCCAACCTAGGTGTCCATCGGCAGATGCATGGATTACAAATTATGGGAAATACACACAATGGAATTCTACTCAGCAATAAAGCAAAATAAAATTATGTCATTCATAAGAAGATGGAAAGACCTGGAGAACATTATGTTAAGTGAGATTAGCCAAGCACAGAAAAAGAAAGGATATATGTTTTCTCTAATATGCTTGAGCTAAGGAGTATTTGGGATGCCAGAGGGACTCCAGATAATGGAGGAGAACCTCAGTGGAGCCAGGGGGAAAGGGGAGGAGAGGAAGAAGCCTGAAGTTCAGTCATTAAAATGCTACCTGTGACTATAACATTGTTAGCCTGGACACTCAGTATTGGAAGGTAGGGAAATGGGGAGGTGGGGGGCACCAAGTACTGTGTGAATATATGCCATTGTCAACATGATCTGCATTATGATATGAGGTTATAGTAATACACAAAACACACACACACACACAATTAAAATGAAGGTGTTCTTTAGGACATGTTGTGTTCTGACATTGCAGGTACGCTTTTGTTTCCTTCTCTACTCATGGTGGTTTGAAAGGCCAACTTTCTGCAATAAAAAACTTCTTGTAAACCAAAGTATGACTTTGTCCCTAGATGGGTTTCTTCTTGGGGTTCACCATGGTTCTTTTGTGGTCAGAATTGCATTGCAATGCACACTCTTGCTTAAAAAACATACTTACTTACTTTGACTTGGCACTCACCACCACATTTTTTCCTGCCTCTGGAGCCTCCCTTATTACCTCAGGAATTCGGACCTGTTCCCCACCTGTCCTGCGTCTCCCAAGTGCCCCTGGTCCATCTTCACCAAAGCTTTCCTGGTGTTCACCTGCCACTAGTTCCAAACTGTTTTCCATTTTAGACAGTGTTAATGTTGACTACATATTGGCACAAGCAAGTCATTAGCTTGGTGTGGTCACAGACACCACAGCTCATTGCTGAGCAGATGTTATAACATTAACACTCTGGCTTTCATCCCTGGGTATTCACAATGACACCTGCTTCCACCAGCAGTGCGTAGAGCTGCCCTGTGAGCTCAGTGGTATGAGACACCTCAGTGCTCCTCAAACTCTGGGGCCTGGTGGAATCATCTGGAGGAGCACTGACAATCTTGATGCTCAGGAAAGCACTAGAACAAACTCTGAGGGTGGGGCCCAGGCACCAGTAGCTTTTAGAACTCCCCAGCTCAATCCAATGTGAAGCCATGTTTAAGAGCTTATTCCCCAGTCCAGTGCTCCCAAGACCTAAGTGTGCATGAGACTCCTTTAAGGGTCTTGTGAAAATGCAGACTGGGATTCAGTAGGTCTGGTGGGCCTGAGAGTCTGCATTCTGACAAGTACCCAGGCAATGGGCTGCTGCTGCTGGTCCACGGTCCATATATTGAGTGGCAAAGCTACAATCCTGTCTACAGCCTCTTCATCAGCCTTGTAAATAATTTCCCAGAAATCATTATTAGTCTTTTTGAGTTTGCAATTATTTCCACATTTCCACTGGCTCCCCTAAATCCTGCTTCCTTCTCTATTTTTCTGCCCATAGCTTATAGTCACACTCTTGTGGTAAGGTAAGCTTAATTCTCTCCTGTCTTTTAGATAATAATTCTTTGGAAAACAACCCACACAAATAGAACTGAAGAGCCATCCAGGTAAACCTAGTACATTTTTTCCCCCCTGTGAATCTTATTTTTCTGTCTGTGAAGCTCACTGAGTGCAAGGACATAGCCTGCTGGCTAAGCAAACTTTTTGAACATTGTGTCATTTAGCAGATGATAATAACCCAGTATCTTGGTTATTGCTGCTCCAAATAGGTTAATCACAAACAATAGGTCTTTGGTTTTAAAAAAAAACACATTAATGATGGCAAAAAAGGAAAAAAAATGAGAAAAGCAAGCATAAAGCAAAAGCAATTTATAGTTTCAGAAACTAGCTAGGATTCTAGATCATAGTACATTGGAAAATGTATTTCCTGGCCAATATTTTATTGGCTTTACAACAATATTTGTCGAGTAATTACCTATGATGGACTTTGGTTTGTGGACATATTCTTGGAGATTTAAAGCTTTCCTAGGAGGCTTTGGAAAAATACTGTATTTAATGCTAATAATAACAACTTAAACATCAACATAAAGCATACTGGATAATCAGAATAACCAAATGCTGGCACGTGATTTCAATGCCTGTATTTGTGTTTTTATTTATAATCGTATGTATGTCAACTTTCGTTTAATTGTCACAGGAGTTAAATAACAATGAACAGAGAGAAAGTATAACATATTTGAGCCAAGAGACCCCGAGGTTTTTAGGCAGTATTACAAATAGTTTCTTAGTAGCTGGATAGAGAAGCCTTATGGAATAAAGTCGCAGCACCTCGTCTATTAGACTTGCTAAAACTCAAAAGAAAGACTATCATTTTTATTGAGTTTCTTTCTAAAAGAAATCAGGATTGTTTCATATTGAGTGCAGCCATTTAATTTAACAAAACAACATTGTTCTTTATGTAAAACCAATAACACACGTTTGAATATTATTAACTTGCATTTCACTAGTGTTTAATTTAATTTGTTTGGGTTCTGTAGTTCCTTCAAAATTAGCATTTCGGTTTTAGCGTGAGATATTCAAGTAACTTTATAATGCAATCATCATACGCCATCGCTGGGTTTTATCCTTTAAAAAGATTTTGTACTTACTTTTTTGGAGTGCATCCATTCCTCGTGCACATGTTAAATTCCTTACTACTTTCTGAAATGCCATAGTGACCCCAGTGTACATTCATGAACTTGTTTCTAGGAGGATGTTAATGGGACTCTGCTGGGATTATAAGCTGAGGCTCCTAGAAGACCTCATTTTTACATTATGTGCAAATACTGGGAGAGATGTTTTCCAGGGGAAAATCTCCCTGCTTGGGAGTCATGCCCGAGGAAGCAGTATACAAACTACAGGACAGTGGCAAGTCTAAATGACAGGTCATCGAGCCCATGAGGAAGCCCATGGTTTGGAGGGAAAATAAAGTGCTTACAGGCTGAGGGGCCTCTGGCTTTCCGCTCCCTGGAGGCTGGCTGAGAGGCCGCAGGGCTGCCGAGGGTGGGCTGTCCCCTGTGGGCAACTGCTGACTGCCTTCTGAGAGGGAGTAAGACTGGCTCTGAAGATTCAAAACAGAAAGAAATAAAGAGGCTGGTCCACTCCTCAAGTCTAGCTGCCTCCCGGAGTTGACTTTCAAAGGACGAAACTGTTGTCCAGAGCTGCTCATGCAAGAGCCACAGTTACTCCTGAGCTCCTCTGCTTCTATCAGAAGTATTCTACAAGTAGTTTTCAGTGGCTGTGAAAGATACACAGAATGGATAGCTCATATACTCAGCTGGTATGCCAGTGCTATTTACAGATGATTAAAAAGTAATGCCTCTCTGAAGAAAATACTTGTAGGTTTGCAAATAGCTGAGTGCAGTTTTCATATACGACAAAGAAAAAGACAATTTCCAGGCTATTTTGGCGTGTTATTCTCTTTACTTCTAGTATACATGCAGTGATGATCTTGATGTGGGAAGAGACACTAGATGCACAAAACCTTACTGAAATTCTTACTGGAACAGGTTTAGATATATGTATTGTGGTACAAAAAATTCATGATTCAAATCTTATCTGTTTTGTTCTTAGTTGGTTCCAGATGGTAATATTTTAGTCACTTTTTAATCATTAGCAATTTATAGACAAACTATTCACAAGTCTAGACATTTTGAAAGGAAAAGTGAAATATTCAGTCTATCCCATGGATATTTGCAAATATGTAGATATTTGAGGCTGTTTAGAGAGAATGCGTGAACATTTTTCACCTTCCAATTCAAATGATATGGCCTCGCAGTATATTACCTTTTACTGATGTTTGCAACACGAATCCATTCTCCCCCATAAAACTAGGAATGAGCCCTGTCTGTAAAGTTTTGTACAGCATCTCCACAAGCAAACAGCTCTGATTATACCCTCCACAAATGCGGCTTCACCATTTGCCCTTTGCAATGCACCATTTACTGCCTTATTTCAAACACTTTTCTTTGGCTCCTCCTAAGAGATTTTTCACAAAGGGGGGAAGAAATATGTTGCAAACGAATTTTATAAGCCTGGTATGTCATTGCTAAGACCAACAATAAAGGACAATCAAAGTGATAAGGCATGGAAATACCAGTTATGATCTCATAGCTTAAATTTTCCTACAGGTTAGCTCAAAAGAAAACTGATTTCCAAAGGGAATGAATACTTACATGATGATTGCCCATTTTCGTTTTTTCTGCAGAGGATGGCTCTGAGTTACATTAGGAGATCAGTTCTCCCACAGACTAATTTTATAATGCTCTTCCCAGGGCATAATATCTCTTGTGTTTAATAAGTAACTTCTGGGTTTGGATTTGAATACATTGTTGAGGATGGGCGGGGAGTGGCTAGAGCTGCAGGCCAGCTTACATGCCCACGCTGTGTTGCCTGGCCATTAAAAAAAAAATACTAGCGAATAAGATTTAGACCTGTCAAGTTGAATAACTTCTTCACAACTAAAAGGCTAAAACTGCCTCATTTCAGAATTATTGAAAGAATTATTCTTTTATAGTATGGGTGTACACTTAAAAATTTCTACCTTGTAACAATAAAAGCATTAACCAAATTGACTGCAAAAAAACCTTACTTCTACTAATATAATTATTATTGTTACAGAGAATATTTTTCATGGTCAAGTTGAACTGAATGTAGAACTCTGGTGTACCACCTCACTTTCACAATCTAACTTGTTTTTAAATTTAGAAAGTAGTATGTGCAGATGGTAATTTTTTCTAATAATACATAAAGGTCCTGTGAAAGTGAGTCTGCTGACCTCCCTGTCTCTTCCTCAGAAGATTCTTGTGAATCCTTTCAAATGCTCTCTATATACACATCCATATCTGCCTGTCTCTGTCTCTCTTTCTCTCATCTTTTTTTCTCCTCTTGACACATGGACTGTGCATTGTACTCGGTTCCACACGAATCCTTCCAGAAACAGCCTATATGCATACATTATACGCATTAATATCTGTCTCCCTATTGACATACTTCTCTTCCTCTCTCTCTGTCCTCTCTCCTCTCTTTTCTTGCTTCCTCACCTTTATGTTTCCCATCCTAAGATGATACACAACATTGGCACATTTGTTTTCTAGGTACTGCATGGAAACCCATTATGGGTATAAAACAAGCTTCACTTCCTCAACCCACCATTAAAGCTCATTTAGGGTGTTTTGGTATTTTGCATAGATACCTCATCTACATCATTTTCCATGTTTGCCTTTTTTGGATAAACTCTTGGCATAGAATTGCTGACCAAATTGTACATGAACTTGAAATTCTGATAGATGTTGCCAAGTTATCCTTCCATAGATGTACAAATGCCAGAGCACTCTGAAACATCAGCTGACCCATGAGGCTTACTTTCCAAAGGCAAAATGTAGACCACCTCCTACAATTATGTCAGCGACCATTTCTTCACATACTAGTCAACACTAACATCATCACATCTTTCATCTCTTCCAGTTTCAAAGATAAAAAATAGTGTATCTACAAATAAAAATAAAGTAGTTTTATTTTTAAAACACTTTAGAGTGAAATCTAGGCCCTTTTCCTAGATAAAGTGCCATAATTATTGTACTCATTTTTTTTTTTTTTTGGTCTGTCTTGGGTCTCTTTATGTTTTGAGTGTGTATTTGTGTGTGAAGAAAGTGTTAGGTTTTCAGATTTAAATATATAGGTCTCTTCTTCACTGGCTTAGAAAAACCTTTTCTACATTAAGATGCTTACATATTCCTGTACTTTTTCTTTGAGTTCTTTTACTGGCTTCATTTTAAAAGCCTTATATTTTTGATCTATTAAGAATGGATATTCTTTTGTACTGGGGGTGGAACCCAGGGGGCTTTTCTACCTCCGGGCTTACTCCCAGACCTATTTTATATTTTATTTAGAAACAGGGTCTCACTAAGTTGCTGAGAGCCTCACCAAGTAGCTGAGGCTGGCTTCAAACCTGTACGATCCTCCTGTCTCAGCCTCCCAAGCGCGGGGATTACAAGAGTGCACCACCACGCCCAGCTAAAAACTGATATTTTAATTTCTATACAAGATACAAGCAAATAAGTAGCAAGATAATGGCTACGTGGTTCTAAACAAGATAACAGAAAGTTATAATAGAAACCAACGTTGTGTGTGTGTGTGTGTGTGTGTGTGTGTGTGTGTGTATAATGGAGAGAGGGACACAGAGAGAGAGAGAGAGAGAGAGAGAGAGAGAGACAGACAGACAGACAGACAGACAGACAGACAGAGACAGAGAGAGGAGAGAGACAGAGACAGAGAGATTGATTTCCTTCAAATGGGGACAGGACTCTTCAAGGAGCAAACATTTAAAGGGTGAATGAGAAGATGAGAAGGAAGAGTCACCATTTGAAAAGAGAGTGCTCCATAGTAGATGTACTAAGGCTTGAACAGGAAAGAGCTTTGCAAACTGAAGGAAATAAAAGATGGAGCGAGAGAATGGAGAGCATCAGGGGCCAGGCTGGGAGCCGTGTGCCGAGGATACATGGCAAATGGCGAAATCGTTCTCCTCTAGGAACTCACAGCGGCGGCTGGGAGGATGAGATGATCATGGACCACTGCTTTGGCTATTTGATGTTACTCTTTTCTTTTAGTGTCTAATTTCTGTTTTACAGTCCTTCACGTTCCCTCGACAACCCCAGATTTCTTTCCAGGGCAGAGCCCTCCCTGCCCATCCCTAGTTTGGGTTTGGAGTCACTCTTGGCGTCACCAGTCCCTCCTAGGAAGCCCACATCAGGATTCTCTCCTGCTCCCTCCCTCTTCCGCTCTGGCTTTTAAAGCTCAAAGGTCGAGGGAGGAGCAGGGCAACTGGAGGGCTGTGCCCACCACAGAGATAAGTTCTATCTCAGGGTGCCCGCTTACTGAGCAAAGGAAGTGACTAATTAAAGAGAGATAGTTTATGGCTGCAGGGGGTGAAGGACAGAAAGCTGAGAGGCCAAGCAGGAACAGCATGGCTTTTTAATCCTGTGAGTCACTATGGATACCATTTTTCTTTTCTTTTCTTTTTCTTTTCTTTTCTTTTTTTTTTTTTTTTTTTTTTTTTTTTGCGGTACCGGGGATAGAGCCCAGGGGCATTCTACCTCCGAGCTACACCCCTAGCCAAATATTTTATTCTTTATTTTGTTTTCTTTCTTTCTTTCTTTCTTTCTTTCTTTCTTTCTTTCTTTCTTTCTTTCTTCCTTTCTTTGTGGTACTGGGGATGAGACCCAGGGCTTTCTACCCCAGGCTATACTCTCAGGCCTATTTTTTATTTTTATTTAGAAACAGGGTCTCACCAAGCTGCTGAGAGCCTAAGTAGCTGAGGCTGGCTTCGAACCTGCACGATCCTCCTGTCTCAGCCTCCCAAGTACTGGCATTACAAGCGTGCACCACCATGTCCGGCTTTATTCTTTATTTTGAAACAGGGTCTCACTGAGTTGCAAAGGGCCTCACTAAGTAGCTGAGGCTGTCTTTGAACCTGGATCCTCCTGTGTCAGCCTCCCAAATGCTAGGACTACAAGCGTTCACCACCATGCCCGGCTTGGATATTTTTTGATTACTTAGGTGGGCTATAGTCAATTTGGATGTGACTGCAGTGGAACTATTCCCAGGGTCATCTCTTCCTTTCTCTTCCCCAGTTGGGCGAGTTCTTAGGAAAGTAGCCAGGCTAGCCCCCAGCAACAAGAGCCCTTCTTGCAGCCTCAGGCCACTTCTGAGAGGGAGGGATGGTTGGAGAAGGACTGTTTGGGACAGAAAGGTGGGAGGGGCGAGATCTGGAGGAAGAGAAGGCCTAAGAAGAGTGGTGGGAAATGGTTTTCTTGTATCACTCAAAATATTGAATGAGTATAAATTATAACAGGTGCTGCACAATATCTCTACTAGGCGAGGCATGCTTACTTACATCTCTTGGATTTTGCTGGTTCTTCCCACTGAGAAGGTGTGTGTGGGGGTGTCTGATTGCTACTGTGACTGGCAGTGTGAATGGGAGCCCAGCCCAGGTTAATAAATCTCCTGCTCTGCATAGGATGGTCTCCTAAAGCAAAGAATTGTCCAGCCCCGAAGCCAACAGTAACCCCTCCCACTAAGACACATCTGCAGGAAGACTCCTACTCTCTCCTTCCCTCCTTCTCTGTAGGGCTCTCTCTGAAGCCCAGGACTTGGGAACTTCTCCAGTGCACCTGGGTTTTTTTTTTTTTTTTTTTTTTTTTTTTTTTTTTTTTTTTTTTGGTGGTACTGGAGTTCCTGGAAGCCCTTCTACCTCCGGGATACACTCCCACGGGCTACACTCCCAGACCTTTTTTTTTTTTAACTTTTTATGTGGAAACAGGGTCTCTTAAGCCAGCAAGGCTGGCTCCGAACCAGCGCCATCCTCCTGTCTCCGCCTCCCAAGCGTGGGGATTACAAGCGTGCGCCACCACGCCCGGCTCACCTGGGCTTTTTTAATGTGTAGAGCCTGATGCTGGCAATACAGTGAGCTTCACTGTGGCACAGGAGAGGAACAGAAGGTGAACAACATGTAAGTGGACTGGTAGGACTAGAAGAGACAAAGCTCTTAGACCAGCTTCCCATTCTACAGATTAGAAACAGATTAGGTGCAGAGAAGCTCCACAGCGTACTTAACATCAGCCAGCTAGTTAACATCAGCCAGCTAGTTATCGTAAAGGCCGGTGGGATGAGGTGGGATGAGCGTATACAGGATGCACAGTATAATTCTCAAATTTCCCTCCACGGCACTCCCTGAAGTCCTCGAAATTGGCCCATGATAATGAAAATGTATTAAGATGATAGTATGCAATTATTTTCACATTTTGTCTTACCAAAACTGCTATGGATCTTTCTTAATTAATTGCGTATTCTGTAGGAAATGTGTTGGGTGCTACTAATATAACAATAAAAAAAATCTGTTCTTGGGTCTTTTTTTTTTTGATTCTTGCGGTACTGGGGATGGAACCCAGGGGCATTCTACCTCTGAGCTACACCCCCAGACCTATCTTTTATTCTTTATTTTGGAACAGGGTCTCACTGAATTGCAAAGGGCCTCACTAAGTAGTAGCTGAGGCTGTCCGCGAACCCGATCTTCCTTTCTCAGGCTCCTGAATGCTGGGATTACAAGCATGCACCACCACGCCCGGCTTACACGCAGGTCTCTTACGTACACTGTGTCCTTCTCAGCAGCCTGTTGCCCACACTGGCTTCTCTCTGTTCTTCCAAGTGCAGGGCTTTCTTACATCCGGGTCTCGCTCAGGTTTTCCCATGGCCAGAAAAGCCTATAGCTCCCTCCCCCGTGGACCTTTGTCCCTGTGGGGGCTGTGACCTCTCCTCATTTCTCACAGCTTTCTCTTGTAACTCCTGCTTCAGAGAGGCCGTTCCTAGGGATGACTCACTCTCCTAGGGAGTCCCACCCAGGGAATCTCCATCAGGGCAGCCAGCCATTTCTTCATTGCCATACCATAACGTCTCATTATCGATATATCATGCGTATGTTGGCACTTCCACTTCCTCTGTACCAGTGCTGTTGAACAGAAAGATAACATGAACTGTGCAAGTGCACTTTAAACTTTTCTAGTAACCACATAAAAATAAGAATAGGCAAAATTAATGATATAATTGATATGAATATGTCAGGGAACCTAATCTCTATGATACACGATTCAAAATATTATGTTTTCCACATGTCACCCAAAATATTATGTGGAGTGTGGTGTTCTGAACTGGAGCACATGGCTGTCTCTTTCAAGCGCTCAGTGGCTGTCCCATGGC
The DNA here is from genome assembly GCF_963383645.1 of Muscardinus avellanarius. Classification (NCBI taxonomy): domain Eukaryota; kingdom Metazoa; phylum Chordata; class Mammalia; order Rodentia; family Gliridae; genus Muscardinus; species Muscardinus avellanarius. The sequence continues at coordinate 18,217,457 of NC_137789.1, read as the reverse complement.
TCCCTCCCTGATAGGTGCAGCTCTAGGTTATGATTGTCACACCTGCGGGGACCAGTTCATTGGTTCCTCTCTATGTTAAGTTCCTTGCACAGAGTTAGGTGTGTATTTTGAATGAATGAATGAATGAATGAATGAATGAATGAGGTAAGTGTAAGAGTAACTGTGTACATGGCTGCCACAGAGCACAGAGCTGGGGCCCCTGGGATGGCCTTCCTGTGTGGGGCAGGCTGAGGGTAAAGGGAACATCAGAAAGTTTCCTGAAGTTGATTCCCGAGCCAGGGCTAATGTGGATGGGGTCAGCATGGCAGAAGAGGTGTAGACAGAGGGCATTCCAGCCCGAGGCAGCAGTATCAGCAAAGATACAAATGCATAAAACAATGTACATCAACAGTATCTTTGAAAAAGGACAATTCCATTTGTCTGGACACTTAGATTAAAAACTGGAGAGTCATCCTCGTCTCTTCCCTATACCCACTTCGTCAGCAAATCCTATCAGCTCTTGAGAAACATACATAAAACCTGCCCACTTCTCTCCTCCTCCCAAGTTTGAATACCATGAGAGTTTACCTGGTCATCACACTGACAAATCTTCCCGCAATCTTTATTGCTTAGAATTGTTTTCTTTTTTTTTTTTTTTCCCCAATACTGGGGAAGGAACCCAGTAGAGTTTGTTTTTAATCTGGCAGCCTGGATGATCTTGCTAGCACTCTGGGTCATGCCACCCCTCTGGCCATCACCATCACCCTCCACTGCGTTCAGTGAAAGCCTTCTTTACCATGACCTATGTCTAAGATCCTGTAAGGTCTGTGTCCCCGTGCATCCCTTCTTCCCTCTCTGATCTCATTTCCTTCTGTCCCATGCTCCAGGCATACTGGCCTCCTTGCCATGACCTTGGGCCTTTGCACCACCGTCCTCTCTACCTGGGAAGCTCTCCCTCCAGTTGTCTTTGCACCACCATCCGTCTACCTGGGAAGCTCTCCCTCCAGGTGTCTGCATGGCTTGCTGCTGACCTCCTCCAGCCTTTGATGAAATGTCTCCTGAGAGCTGCCTTCACTGGCCACCCTTTAAAAACTGCACCCTTCCTGCCTCTTTGCCTCCTCTCTGATCTGCCTAATTCTTCCTCATTGGTGTGTTTTTCTTTCTTGCCCTTAGCACCATCTGACTCCATATAATTGCTTCATTGCATTTATTCATCTCCCTGGTCTAGACGCTCAAGGGCAGGGAGGGCAAGGCTTTGCTGTCGTTCACTGTTGTATCCCAGTGCCTAGGACAGAACCTGCACTTGGTAAATGCTTGATGAAAGAACAAATGAGTAAACTTAGTGTTTAGGGACCTACAAACAGCTTAATTAGATGTTGGGAATGAGGGAGAAGAGGAAGGATAAGATGACTTCTGGATTTCTAACCTCAGGCGACTGTATGGAAAATTTGTTTTAGACCAAAAGACAATTTCTGTTTCATTCTTTCAATATTGGGGAAAGTGGGTCTACCAAAATGCTCATCCGCTGCTAACCATAGTGGTCTCAAGAGCAAGTCTGGCTAAAGAGAGTGTTCTATATCACACACCAAAGTTAAGTTTCTAATACTACTTTAAAAAAATGTGCTCATATATTTTTAATGCATTGAGTTGTGTTCCCTAAGATAATATAGAGAGGTCCTAACTCTCAGTACCTGTAAATGCCACTCTATTTGGAAATAGGATCTTTGAAGTTCAGATGTGATTAGTATAGGCCTGAATCCCATAAAACCTGTGTTCTTAAAAGATGGGGGAAGGCCATATGAATACACAGACCCACAGAGACAGGGCCACTGATGACAGAGGTAGAGATGGGAGTGACTATGAGCTGGACAACACAAAGGACAGACGATTCCTAGCAGAAGTCAGACAAAGCAAGGCAGAATTCTTCTGCACAGGTTTCTGACAGACCAGGGCACTGTAGACACCTTGATTTAGATGTCTAGCGTCCAGCACTGTGAGATGACAAGTTTCTATTGTTTTAAGTTTGTAGTGCTTCAATATGGCAGCTAAGAGCCCATCAGTTGCTGGAATTCTCACAGCAAATACATTATGCTATACAATCTGTACTTAATTTCCACTTAGAAAATTTTAGAAAAAATATCATGGCTATTATTGGAATATGCTTTGTCTCCTCTAAAACTCACGTTGAAATTCAATTGTCGGCCGGGCGTGGTGGCGCACGCTTGTAATCCCCACGCTTGGGAGGCATAGACAGGAGGATCGCGCAGGTTCAAAGCCAGCCGTGCACACTGGCTTAGGAGACCCTGTTTCCAAATAAAAAATGTAAAAATAGGTCTGGGAGTGTAGCCCGGAGGTAGAAGGGCTTCCAGGAACCCCAGTACCACCAAAAAAAGAAAGAAAAAAGAAAAGAAATTCACTTGTCATTGTGGCCACACTGGGAGGTGGGGTCATTAAGAAGTGATCCTCCCTTCCTCCCCTTCCTTCCTTCCTTCTTTCCTTCCTTCCTTCTTTCCTCCCTTCCTCCCTTCCTCCCTTCCTCCCTTCTTCCCTTTCTCCTTCCTTTCCTTCCTTCCTTCCTTTGGTACTAGGGATTGAATTCAGAGGTTACACCTACAGCCCTTTATATTTTGAAACAGGGTCTTACTAAATTGCCCAGTTGGCCTTGAACTAACAATCTTCTTGTCTTAGTCTTCTAAGTGTTGAGATTACAGGGCTACACCACTATCCCTGGCCAGGTTAATGTCTGTCTGTCTTTCTTTTTCTTTTCTGTAGTGCTGGGGATTGAACCCAGGGGCATTCTACCTCTGAGCTATACCACCAGCCCTATTTTATTTGGAACCAGAGTCTCACTAAGTTGCTGAGAGCCTTACTGAATTGCTGAGGCTGGCCACAAACCTGTGGTCCTCTTGTCTAGGATTCCAAGTAAGCACCCCCACATCCAGTGGATTAACATCTTCCTTATGAGAGTGGACTCATTTGTGTGAGAGTGGAATTTAGAAGACAAACTGGCTATCATGTTTTACCTGTTCTGCACATGTCTATTTCCCCCTCTGCTTTTCTGCCATGAGTTGAAGTAGCACTCAGCCCTCACCAGCCACTGATCATGGACATCCTCATCCCCAGAACCCAAATACGTCTTTGTTCTTTATAAGTTACCCAGACTTAGGTATTGTTATAGCAAAAGAAAATCACCAAAGACAGTCATATTATATGACCATAAATACAACCCATAAATATTTCAGATTCCTTTATTCTCATGTAGTATTGATTAAAATAACAAAAGCTCATAGATACTAATTTTCTTATATTTTTATTGGTGCACTGTAGTCATACATCTTAGTGAGGTGCAAGATGCGAGAGGCATGCATGCACACGTAGCCCTTCCCCAGTTCCCATTCCATTCCCTCCCCCTCCCTCCTTTTCATGTTTGGCTTAGTGATGGACTTTGATATGCGTGTGAATGTATACCATGTAAATTAGGGAATTTCCCTCTCCTCCCCCTCTATTCCCCTCAGTTAGGTTGCCTTATTTGCTCATCTATAGTTTCTCCTTTTTTGTCTAGAGTTCCTCCTATAACACTAATTTTCTAACGTTTTTTGATTGGGCTATGTGTTTTCTTAGTGCTGAGTTTCTTGAGTTCTCTGTATATTTTAGATATTAGTCCTCTATTGGAGTTGAATGCTTACATAATCTTTCTTTTTAGAGAAAAGATTAATAGTATTTAAGTTTTTTTGGTGGTACTGGGTTCCTAGAAACCCTTCTACCTCCGGGTTACACTCCCAGACCTATCTTTTATATTTTTATTTGGAAACAGGGTCTCTTAAGCCAGCGTGGCTGGCTTCGAACCAGCGCGATCCTCCTGTCTCCACCTCCCAAGCGCGGGGATTACAAGCGTGCACCACCACTCCCGGCTTAGTATTTAATTTTTAATGTATTATATACAAACGCCAAAATTATAGTTTATTTTGGACTGATGTTTTCCTCTACATCAACAAAAGCAAAAATGTTAGTATTTCTGTTTCTTATAATCCCCCCTCCAGCCTTAGTTAATAAATTCCTGAGAGCAGAGACAGGCCTATTGCTTGATACATCTCCAGTGTTTGCTTACCATAGCTACTTCATAAAAGTTGTTACTTGTCTAAGATAAAAAGACTGAAATTTGCAGAAGAGGATTAAAATTGCTGAAAGCCACTTTTGTACGTCTACATTTTCCTAGTGGTAAAACCCTTGAAAGTCACATACTCATCTTTCAAGCATAAAAACAAAACAGAACAAAATTCTCACAGAACAAAATGCCTCTGTCAGCTCATGGAAATTTGCGCAAGTATTTACTGTGTATTTGTCAGGCGGGAGACACTGCTGAACTACAGGAATATGACTAAGAGAGAGAGCTCCAGCTCACCCAGATTCATATGCCACATTAAAGGAATAAAACATCCATATCAGGAAACACAGCTCAATTTATATTTTGCAGTAGAAAAACACTGAGAACAAAGCCCTGGGGTTAGGGGTTGGTTTCTACTATAATTCAGGAGTGTAATTTTATTAGATTCACTCTCTTTACTTTCTACTTAGTAAATGTAAGAATTAGGTACTTCATGTCTACATTTATTTCCAGACCTAAACTACTTTGAACAATTTGACTTTAGAGACTGACCGACTGTGGGAGAGAAGATAATGGAAAGAAAAGAGAGGGGAAGAAGGCCTTGGAGCTAGCTTTAGGTGTGTCAGTAATGACCTGTGAGCTAGAGGAAGTGGAAGAGGTGGCCAAGGAGGCAGAGGGTAGCAGAGTGAAGGAAGATTAGAAGAATATAATGTCTAGAAAGAAAAACAAGAGCACTTCAAGAGGGAGGGTAGTTAGCTGTGTTGAATTCTCCCAGGAGCAATAGGAAGAGAGCAAGTGTCAAAAATATATTTTCTTTTTTAAAGCTAACGTCGTCCAGTGGAGTGGTGCACACCTGTAATCCCAGTACTTGGGAGCCTGAGACAGAAGGATCACAGGTTTGAGGATAGTCTTAGCAAGACTCTCATCAACCTAGCAAGACCCTGTTTCAAAATAAAAATAAAATAGGGAAGAGGATGTAGCTCTGAGGTAGAATTTTCCTGGGCTTAATCCCCAGAGTAGTAGTAGTAGTAGTAGTAGTAGTAGTAGTGATAGTAATAATAATAACAACAAAAACAACAATACAGGTTTTCAGCAACCTATGTTTCATGTGAACAAAAGCAATATTTCCTCAGATAATTTGAAGTTAATATAAAATCTTATGTAATTAATTTAATTTTAAAAGTTAATTTGTGCAGAGGTCTGATGAGAAGTAGTGTCAGCAGGTGGTTCTCAGGAGGTCATTGGGGACTGCTAGGCCTCTGGCCACCTCACCACATGATGCTGCTTCTCTGTAATTAGTTGTATAACTACAAGCCAGTCCTTCCACTTTAAGGCTTCCATAAGAGGGTAGACCAGATGGCTTGCAAGCCCCCTTCTGTCTCAACACTACTTGGATTCTATAATCCTAACTGGGAACATCTATTTAGATCTTTCTTATTAAAAAATGCATTCACATCAATAAAAAAACACTTTGTTTTCAGTTTAAAAAAATTGCCTAAGGTATGCCTTGCCTGCTGTAATGAGCAAAACACTATTTCTAAAGCTAACTTTCCATTTCATGATTCTAGGCAAAGAAGTATCACTGGCAAGAGGCAAGATCCCAAGTTTTTTAGAATCTCATTTTTTTTTGGCATCTTAAGGCCTGTTCTGTGTTAGAAATTAAATTTTACTTTACAAGGGGACAATGTGACTAAGATGCCTAAGATAAAGATTTTTTGCCTCTTTTAAACGTCACCATATTATGGCTTTATCTTACTGTACTTTGATAAAGAAAGTGCATGATGGACATTATGTCATGAGTTATTTGCTCCCCAGGACCACAGCATGGGTGGGCTCAACTCAAGACCCTACCTAAGCTTTGATTATCTACACATGGTAACACCTAACCATCAAGCAATACAGCTCCATCAAAAACTTTGTTCTAACTGCTAGATCTCATCAGTGTCCTTAATGTGAGTCATGCACAGTGGTAACAGATACATGATTAATAGAACAGGAAGCTGATACATTACCTGCTTTAATTAGTCATACACCAAAGAATAGCTGTCAAAGAGTTAGGCATCATTTTCAACTGATAACTAAGGCTTCCCAACATTTCCTTATAGTCAAATTTACTTTCAGAGACAGAATTCTTAAAATAACAAATGGAATTGAGAATTATTGGCAGTGCAATTAAATTTGGATACAGTGACTTATTTTAGTTCCCAGAATTTATTTTCTTAAGCCCTTCTTTTCATTCTACATTATTGTCAGCTCCCTCAAAAAAGTTTAAGGTCTTTTGGGGGTTCATGGTAAGTGGCTAGAAACACAAAGTTTCTGAAATCATCTGTTTGTGAAGGCATCCAGCTGGCTGCTGTGTAGTCAGTAGAAGTCCAGTAGATAACTGAGAAAGCCAGCAAAAACACAGGCTATAAACATGGTTATGTACTAAGGAGTTGTGTGAGATGCACAGTGATGAGAAATTGAAAGTGTGCTTTTTTTCCACTTAGCAAATATAAAAATCCCCACAGGAATGGGAACTCCTTTCTTTCTTAAAGTTTTTCTATTTAAGGTATGCAACACTGTGTTTTCATGTACATATACATCTGATGTTTACTACAGTCAAAATCTATGTATCGTCTCACATTTTGTTTGTGTGTGTGTGTGTGTGTGTGTGTGTGTGTGTGTGTTTGTGTATGTAAGAACACCTAAAATATACTTTTGGCAAATTTCTGGACGTGGTATGTTATTTTTTGTGTGTGGCACTAGGGATTGAACCCAAGGGCAAGGATATTCTATCTTTGAGCTATACCTCCAGCCCTTTTTTATTTTGAAACAGGGTGTCACTAGGTTGCTGAGGGCCTCATTAAGTAGCTGAGGCTGGCAGTGAACCTGTGACCCTCCTGTTTTAGCCTCTCATGTACTCAGATTATAGACATGCACCACTCCGCCTACTATTAATTAGTATGATACTATGATCCTCACGGTATCCATTAGGTCTTTAGCCTATTGATTTTACATAATTGCAACCTTGTAAGCTTTGACCTACATTTTTCATTCTTCCTACTCTAATAACCAGGTTATATTTTCTATGAATTTGATTTTTTTTGTTAGAATTGCACATATAAGGGAGACCATGTAGTAATTTTTCTTTGATGCTTGGTTTATTTCACTTAAAGATATCTGAACTCCATATTCACTGTAGCATTATTTACACAGCCAAAATATGGAAGCAACCTAAATGTCTGTCAGTGGATAAATGGATAAATAAATTTGTGTCAACAACAGACAGACAGACAGATGTGTTGAATGGAGTGTAATTCAGCCTTAAGAAACAAGGATATCCTGCCCTTTGCAACAACATGATGAACCCTGGGGCTCCTTTCCTATAAAGATATCCATTTATTGTTGATTCAGTGTCATGGTGGGGGGATCCTGGGGCTATAGAGAGCCCTATTGGGGCAAGGTTTGTTTAAAACAAACTAGTACGACAAAAACCATTGAAAGAAACATTCTTATTTGGTTGAAAAAATACAGAAAAAACTCCTTGTGGACGATTCAACTGCATTTTGTAGGCATGCAAACATTTCTCAGTATCAACAATTGTAAAACTCTCTATAGTGTTAATTATAGATATTACACACACTGCTGAATTGGGTGCAATTTTGTCTAGAGAAACCACCCAAGGTAAAGTCCTGTGATACATGAAGAGAACCAAGGTGCCTGAGAAGCCAGAAGCAGTTGGGATGGAGAAGAAAGGCAGCAGCTAGTGCACTTTGGGCTGCGAAGGTTTGTTAAAGGTGTTGGCCTTGATCTGAAAGATAGGTTTGGTATTTCAAAGTTATCATAACCCACCTCTGCTTTTCATTCCAATTGACAATCTGCTGGTGACCTATAAATGTTTGTAGACATCTAAAACAAATTCATTTCCCTGTTCCCCTACTAAGAAGCTGGGCACTGCAGATGCTGAAGAAATGAGTGATACAGATGTTGTCCGTATCACTGAGTGAATACTTGTTGAAATGCATCATTTCATACAATGTGGCAGGTGCTCCTGTGCAGGGAGCACTAATCTCGGGTCTGTGTGCATCAGGATACTGATTCTGGAAAAGGGAAGTTACTATCTCCTGACTTGAGTTTTAATCAGTGGAGTGTTGAAGATGGGAAGGAGCCAACAGATAGATGTCTCACTCCTTTTTCCCCCAAGTGGACTGTTTTGAGGCACAGAAATTTCATACTGCCTCTTGAGAGGTTCTGCACAGGGTTAAGCAACTCTCCTCCTCCTCTTACTCCTTTTCCTTCTCCTCCTCCTCCTCCTCCTCCTCCTCCTCCTCCTCCTCCTCCTCCTCCTCCTCTTCCTTCCTTTTTTTGTAGTGCTAGGGATTGAATCCAGGGGCATTCTACCTCCAAACTACACCCTCAGCCCTATTTTATTTTTTAAAGAAGCAGGGTCTCATTAAGTTGCTGAGGGCCTTGTTAAGTTTCTAAAGTTGGCTTCAAGCCTGTGATCCTCTTGTTTCAGCCTCCCAAAAAGTGGGATTACAGGCATGTGCCACCATGCCTGGCTACCAACTGACTTTTCTAGAAACATCATGGCCTCCTCAGTAGCACAATATCTTGTATTTGCTTTTCGTCCTTTCCTGCCCTTAATCACCCTGTGATTGTAACCCTGATAATGTGTTAGATAAGAGTTTATCCATCTGTTTTCCAGAGAATTGAAGCTAACAGTTTATAAATATTTGTAATATTATTCCTGGATGCTATAGGGTATATAACCTAAGGGGCATCTGTTGAAGAGTGGAGAAAGGATATGAATATGAAGTCAGTAAAGGTTTCCAGAAGGAGGTGCCCCTAGAATAGGATTTAGATGGAAAAGTAGGATCTAGTCAGGCAAAGTAGATCTGATAAAAGAGGATGAAACAACACAAGCAAAATTATAAGGACATGAAGCAGTGTGCTATATTCAGAGAATAAAGCTTCTACTCAGAAAGCTAGAAGAGTAGAAAGCTAGACATCTTTCTAGTGTTACCACTGGGGAAGACAGAAGGCTGCTTTATCCTCTCTCTCAAGTGAGCCTACCAGGGAGGAGTAATAAGTGAGAGGGTCCTAGGGCTTATAAGAAGGGGCCTGAGACATGAGTCTGGCTTGCAGATCTGTGCCACAAGTATTGGCCCAGTGGATTTTGTTTGTGTTAGTTGGTCTCCCATGTATTTTATATAAAATCAGAAATCTTGTATTTCAGCTGAAAAATCAGAACTGGATTTTATTTTCACCTGATAACAAAGAACTGGGGTCAAGCAATAGCTCCCCACTTTGCATGCAGCACCAGGCTCAAGTGTGTACAGCCCCCCTAAACCCTTCGCTTGGCACCTGTTACTCATTTACTTACTCCACCATCCCTGTAGCATTTGAGTTAGAAATTCTGGGAATCCACTCGATATGGGGTTATCTTAAAGGGCAGTAAGAAGCATGTCTACACATCCCAAAGATACACAATACACAGATGGGAGTGTTGATAGTTGTTACCTCATTCAGTTCACTTGGCCAATAAAGCAATCTATAAATAGTTGAGAAGAGCCAACGCTTTTTTCAGAACCAACTTTGGCAAAGTTTGTTTTAGCATAAATCAGCTAGAAATACAGTCTGCTATGCTTATAAAAGCACTGGTCTGGGTCCTGATCAATTCTGACTTTGCCAAGGTTGCATTGTGCAGAAGACAACTTCTGTGGGTTCCATTTTCTTCATTGAAAGTGAAAACACATCTATCTGTTAGAGATTTACATTTGTATATGACAGGAACTGACTCTGGTTGAATTAAGGATTTCTTAATATACTTGAATATCACAGGAACTGAGTCTTGTTGGATTGAGGATTTCTTAAAGGACCTGTCAAGCAATATTGAAAAACTCACAGAAGTTCTAGAGAAGGTGGTAGAACTAGGCCTAGAGTCAAGAACAGAAAAAATTATATAGTAAAATTAAATCAGTGAGAAGTCACTTCCTTCTTGCTGCCCAGGGTTCCCCTGTACCCTTAGGAGCTCATCTTGTTGCAACAAACTGATTTACATAGTCCTTACCTCTCTTAGTCACCAGTTCCTGATTCAGATGCAGACATGAACACATCTGATTAGTGAAGCTAGGAGCTCAGGCTTAGCAAGAAAGGAAACTGAGCCGGGCGTGGTGGCGCACGCTTGTGATCCCCGCGCTTGGGAGGCGGAGACAGGAGGATCGCACAGGTTCGAAGCCAGCCTCAGTTACTGAGTGAGGCTCTCAAGCAACTTAGTGAGACCCTGTTTCCAAATAAAATATAAAATAGGTCTGGGAGCATAGCCCGGAGGTAGAAAGCCTCTGGGTTCCACCAAAAAAAAAAAAGAAAAGAAAAGAAAAGAAAAGGAAAGAAAGAAAGAAAGAAAGAAAGAAAGAAAGAAAGAAAGAAAGGAAACTGAGAATGAGGATATTTGTATTTAAATATAGCTTCTTTGATGGGAGCTAGATGCAGCTAAAAGAATGGTAAAAGTCCATTAAAAAGGCATTGGATATCTGAGTTCCTTCCCAAACCTGAGCTGCCATACACCAGTGGTTCTCAACTGCTGCATTTCCATCAGTGGAACACATGAGAAGATTTTAGGTGGAGCCACAAAAATCTTTAATGGAATTGCATTCTTTTATGTGTATTAGGAAAACACAAAAAAAGACATCAAACCTGTGAGGCACTTCTTTTGTGTAGAAGCTTCATATATATTGCTTCTACAAAAATATTTGTATACAGAACGCAACAATTTATTTATTTTAATTTTTTGGTGCATTGTATTCATACATCTTAATGGGATAAAATATGGTGGAGATATACATGCATACATCACCCAATTATCCCTTACCCAATTCCCACCCCATTCTTTCTGCCTCCCTCCTTCCCATGCTTGGCTTAGTGGTTGACTTTGATATGTTTGTTTAAGTACATCATGTGCTTTAAAGAGTTTCCCTCTTCCCCCTCCCATACTCTTAGATCATCTTATTTGCTCATCTACAGAATCTCCTTCATCAGAGTTCCTCCTGTTACTCATTTCTCCCTAGCTTTAGCATATTAGAAATTTCGCATATAAGAAATTTCACAATTTCTTACTTTTGTGACTAACTAAACTCACTTAGCAAAATGTCCTCCAGTTCCATGTAAATGATGTAATCATGTTTTTCTTTATGACTGAGTAAAAAAATTCCATTGTGTACATATACCACAGTTTTGTAATCAATTCATCTGTTGATGGACATCATTACTGGTTCCATAGTTTGGCTATGGTGAATTGTGCAGCTGTGAACATAGATATACATGCATTAGTTTGGTAGTTTGGTTTCCTTTCTTTTGGGTAGATACCCAGAAGTGGTATTGCTGGATCAAATGGTAGATTTGTTCCCATTCTTCTGAGGATTCTCCATGCTGTTTTCCAAAGTGGCTTTACTAATTTGCAATCCCACCAAAAATGCATCCTTCTCCACATCCTTGCCAGCATTTGTTGTGATTTGTGTTTTGAATGATTGCCATTTGAGTTGGAATTAGGTGAAATCTCAGGGTAGTTTTGATTTGCATCTCTCTGATTGCTAATGATGTTGAGCATTTTTTCATGCATTATTGGCCATTTAAATTTCTTCCTTCATGAAGTGTCTTACTTAATTCACTTGTCCATTTTTTGATTGTGTTGTTTTCTTAGTGCTGAGTTTCTTAAGTTCTCTGTATATTCTAGATAATAGTCCTCTATCGGAGGAGTAGCTAGGAAAAATCTTCTCCCATTCTGTTGGCTCTCCATTGAGGTTCTTGATAGTTTCCTCTGCTGTGCAGAAGATCTTCAGTTTCACGCAATCCCACATATTGATTCGCCTTTTAGTTTCTTGTGCCTTTGGGATCTTGTTGAGAAAGTTTTTTCCTGTGCCTATGTGTTGTAGTGTTGGACCTACACCCTCTTCAAGGAGCCTTGAGGTCTCTGGTTTAATTTCCAAGTCATTGATCCAACTTGAGTTGACTTTTGTGCAGGGCAAAAAAGTGGGAATTATTTCCATTTTTCTGCATATGGTTAAACAATTTTTTGCTAGCACCATTTGTTGAACAGGCTGTCTTTTTTACAGTGTATGTTTTTGGCCTCTTTGTAAAAAATCAATTGGCTGTAAGTGTGTGGATTTGTTTCTGAGTCTTCTATTCTGCTCCATTGGTCTATATATCTGTTTTTGTGCCAGTACTATGCTGTTTTTTTTTTATTACAATAGCTTTTTAGTATAGTTTAAAGTCAGGTATTGTGACTCCTCCTGTATGGTTTTTGTTGCTGAGCACTACTTTGGCTATTCTGGGTTTTTTGTTGTTCCAAATGAATTTAAGGACTGATATTTTATGTCTGTGAGGAATGATCTTGGTAATTTTTTTTTTTTGGTGGTACTGGGGTTCCTGGAAGCCCTTCCACCTCTGGGCTACACTCCCAGACCTATTTTATATTTTTGAAACAGGGTCTCTTACGCCAGCGCGGCTGGCTTCGAACCTGCGCGATCCTCCTGTCTCCGCCTCCCAAGCGCGGGGATTACAAGCGTGCGCCACCACGCCCGGCTGATCTTGGTAATTTAATGGGTATTGCGTGGAATATGCAGATCACTTTTGGAAGCATGGCCATTTTGATGATATTTATTCTGCCTATCCATGAACATGGAAAATCTTTCCATCTTCTAAGGTCATCTTTGATTTCTTTTTTTCAGTGTTTTATAATTTTCTTTGTAAATGTCTTTTACCTCCTTGGTTAAGTTTATTCCTAAGTATTTTTTTGTGGGAAATCCTGAGTGGAATTGTTTTCTGGATTTCTTTTTCAGTGGATTTATGGTTGGTGTACAGAAAAATTTCTGATCCTTTTATTTTTATTTCATATTTTGCAGGACTGGGGATGAAAACCAGGGGCATTCAACCTCTGTGTTACACCCCCTGCCCTATTTTTTATTCTTTATTTTGAAACAGGGTCTTACTAAGTTGCAGGGGATCTCACTAAGTAGCTGAGGCTGTCCACAAACTGTGATCCTCTGGTCTCAGCCTCCTAAATGCTAGGATTACAAGCATGCACCACCACACCCAGCTAAGCTTCTGATATTTTAAGATTGATTTTGTGTCCAGACACTTTGCTGAATTTGTTGATCAGTTTTATAAGCCTTTGGGTTGAGTTTGTTGGGTTTTCTAAATATAGTCATCTGCAAATAGTGAAAGTTTGAGTTCTTCTTTTCCTATGTGTACTCCTTTGATTTCCTTTTCTTGCCTTACTGCTTTGGCTAGAGTCTTAAGTATTATATTGAAGAGAAGTGGTAATAATGGACATCCTTGTCTCATTCTTGTTTTTTAGGGGGAATTCTTGAAGATTTTCCCCATTTAATGATGTTGGCTCTGGGCTTTTTGTAGATTGCCTTTATGATGTTGAGAGTATGTTCCTCTTATTCTGATTTTCTGCAGTGCTTTTTATCATAAATGGATATTGAATTTTATCAAATGCTTTTTCAGTGTCTATTGAAATGATTATGTGATTTTTGTCTTTGGTTCTGTTTATATGATGAGTTACATGTATTGATTTTTGTATGTTGAACCAGCCTTGCATCCCTGGGATGAACCCTACCTGGTCATGGTGTATGATGTTCTTGATGTGTTTTTGAATGTGTGTTGTAGTATTTTGTTTAGCAGTTTTACATCCAAATTTATCAAAGATATAGGCCTGTGGTTTTCCATCCTTGAACTGTTTTTATTTGGTTTTGGTATTAATGTGATGTTGGCTTCATAGAATGTATTTGGGAAGGTCCCATTTTTTTTTTCTATTTCACAAAATAGATTGAGGAGTATTACTCTTAGCTCTTCTATAAAAGTTTTATAAAATTCACTTGGGAAACCATCTGGTCCTGGGCTTTTCTTTGATGGTAGTATCTTTATTGCTATTTCAATCTCTTTGATTGCTTTTGGTTGTTTTATTTTTATTTTTATTTTTTTTAGTGGTCCTGGGGTTCCTGGAAACCCTTCTTCCTTTGTGCTGCACACACAGACACATACTTTTTATATTTTTATTTGAAAATAGGGTCTCTTAAGCCAGTGAGGCTGGCTTTGAACCTGTGTGATCCTCCTGTCTCCACCTCCCAAGCGCGGGGATTACAAGCGTGTGCCACCATGCCTGGCGCTACTGGTTTTTTAAAATTTTCTATATCTTCTTGACTCAGTTTAGGAAGGTTGTATTTATCTAGAAAGTTGTCAATTTTCTCCAGATTTTCCATTTTGTTGGAGTATAGTTTTTAAAGTAATTTCTGATAATCCTCTAAATTTCTACACTGTCAGTAGTGATAGCTGCTTTTTCATCTCATGTTTATAATTTGGGTTGATTTTCTCTTTTTTTGGTTAGGTTGGCTAGTGATTTATCTCTCTTGATAATTTTTTTTGAGAAACCAGATTTTGGTTTTGTTGATTTTCTGTGTATTTTTTATTCTCTACTTTGTTGATTTCTGCTCTCATTTTAATAATTTTTGTCTTCGACAGGCTTTGGGGTTAGATTGTTCCTGTTTTCCAAGGGCTTTGAGGTGTGTTCTTAGCTTATTTATTTGATGATTTTCTGTTTTTCTTATGTGAGCATTCACTGTTATAAATTTTCCTCTTAATACTGCCTTCATTGTGTCCCAGAGGTTTTTATATGTTATATCTCTATTTTCATTTCTTTCTAGAACTTTTTTTTTTTACCCCTTACTTTTTCTATGACCCATTCTTCATTCAGCAGTGTGGTATTCAGTCTCCACATGTTTATGTGGTTTCTCTGGGTCTTTTGATAGTTGATTTCTAGTTTCATTCCAGTATGGTCTTATAAGACACAGGGATGTATGTCACATTTTTTAAATTTGCTAATGCTTACTTTGTGTCCCAGAATGTGATCTATTTTGAAGAAGGTTCCATGAGCAGCTGAGAAAAATGTGAACTCTGTTGTATTTAGGTGGAATATTCTATATGTGTCTAACAGGTCCATTTGATTAGCGTTGTTCTTTTGGTCTGAGGCATCTTTACTGACCTTTCATCTAGAAGATCTCTCTAATGGTGTGAGAGGGGTGTTGAAGTCTTACAGTATTTTTTTTATTGGCATTAATGTGTGACTTAACGTCACAAAGAGTTTATTAAAGTAGCTGCACCTGTGTTTGTAGCATAAATGTTGATTATCATTATTCTTGTTGGATTGTTCCTTTTTCTAGTTAAAAAATGACCCTCTTTGTCTCTTCTAATAAGCTTGGGCTTGAAGTCTAACTTGTCTGATATCATAGTTGCTACTCCTGCTTGTCTTCGAGTTCTGTTGGCATGGATTACCTTGCTCCAGCCCTTTACCTTGAGTTTGTTACTGTCTTTTTTTGTAAGGTGTTTTTCTTGTAGGCAGCAGATAGATGGATTTTGGTTTTTAATTCATTTTGCCACTTTATATCTTTTTATTGGGGAGTTGAGGCCATTTACATTCAGTGTGATTATTGAGAGATGATTTTTAGTTCCTAACATGTTGAGAATTTACTTCTGTTTGGAATACTGCTTATTCTTCTTTGCTTAGTTGTGAGCTCGATGGACATTCTTGTTTCTCTGGTTCTGGTGTGTGTTACTTATTTCTTCTTTGCAGTTAATTTCTTTGAGTATTTTCTTTAGTGCTGGTTTTGAAGACATAAATTTCTTTAGCTTCTGTTTGTCATGGAAGATTATTTTTCCATCCAGTTTGATAGATAGTTTTGCTGTGTAGGAAATTTTTGGCTGCAAGTTATTTTCTTTCAGAGTTTGGAATATGTTACTACAGGCCCCTCTGGCTTTCATGACTTGGTTTTGGAAGTGTGAAGTGATTCTAATTGGTTTGCCTCTGAATGTGGTTTTTGACCTTGGTCTTTTATTTTTGTTGCCTTTAAGATTCTCTCCTTGGCTTCCACATTGGTCATTTTGACAATTATGTGGCGTGGGAAACCTTTTCTCTGATCTTGTCTAAAGGGGGTTGTATAAGTTTTCTGTACCTGTGTATCGACCTCTTGCTCTACGTTTGGAAAATTTTCTGTCATTACTTCTTTGAAAAGATTTTTGATCCCTTCAGTTTCACCTTTTTTGTCCTCTATGCCAATTATTCTTAGGTTGCTTTTTAAAAATGGGCCCATATTCCTTCAATATCCAGTTTATACTGTCAAATTGTTTTTTGTAAGTTATACACTATGTGTTTGTTTTTGGAGTGATGATCTTTTAGGAGCAAGATTCTATTTTCCATGTGGTCTCATTGATTGATGCCTTCACTTCAATGATTGCATCCTTTATTTTTTTCAGACTCTCTCTAAATTCTTTTTGGAAGTCCTGTATTATTTCTACAGTTACATTCCTGATTTGACTTTCTGGAGATCTCTACAATTCTGTTTTATCAGGTTCTGTTATTGTGGGGTTGTGGGAGTTCATTGCTTATTTGTTATTCCTCCTTCTCATGATTTCAGAAGTTTGTATCTGTTTCTTTTGATAGATTTCTCTCAGTCTCTAGGTGTCAGCTGGTATATCCAAGGGCAAGTTGTATTGTATTCAACAGTGAAGGTTGAGTGAGAAGGGAAGTGAAGGCATACATGGGAGAATAGGGTAAAGCCTCATATAGGATCAAATAGAATGAGAGTATGAGTCTGGTAAGGTAGTATATACTAGAGATTCAAGATAGTAAAAATGTAGTAGTATTCTAATAACTAATGTAGAGTTTCTAGTATAGTGATATGAAGTGGATTTAATACAAGATAAGGGAGAGAGAAAAAGAAGAAACAAGATAGAAAAGGTATAGAGTGAAGAGAGTAGGTATGTTCAAGGTATGAAGCTTGGGATAGGGTTTGGGAAGAGGGTAAAAAAAAAGACATATATACTCTCACACAAAAATGAACAAAAGACCAAAGAACCCCAGCAACAAATTAATGCAACTCTACAAATAAATGACTAGTCAACAGACAGGGCCTCTGCAGTCTCTCTCTATGCAGATACCAAGTGCCACTGGCAGATACCGAGTGCCACTGGCACCTTTCCTACTGTGAGTCTGGTTCTCTGAACCTTTCTCAGTCTATGTAGATGGTCAGTATCAATGGGGCTAGATTTAGTGTTAAGCACAGGTCACCCTCCACACTTCCACAGATTTGGAGTCTTGGTTTCTTTATGCCTCCATTGTTGGCATATGGCTCTGAGACCAAACTCGATGTAGGGGTCTCTGTTTTCCACGTTTAGGACTGGGAAGGTCTAACTTCTTTCCATTCACCATGATTGGGAGGTATGCTGTGATCAAGGATATCCTATTAGTTGGGTCTAGTGTTAAGCATAGGTCTCTCTTTATACTTTCCATTGATCAGAGCCCGAGTCTTTCTGAGCCTCTACTATGTGAGTCCTTGAGGCGCCGGTTTTCAGTGTTTTCCCGCAGGAACCACGACTACACTTATGGTGTTACTGAGCGCCACTCTGGATCTCTGGAGGGTGTGGTAATCTCAGCCACCACTACTCCTTCACTGAGTTGAAGGACAAAAATCTCAGCCCCAAGGAGTTTATTGCAGCTGCGTGAGTCCCTGGGGGTGCAGCGCTGGGAGTTCTCCTGTGGGAACAGTAGTTTTACTTATGATTTTGGTGCATGCTGGTCTGGATCTCTGTGAGCTCAGTTTCCACTGGCAAGATGGTGTTGTCACAGTGCCTTTGGCTGCAAGGTGGGCGGGTTTCTTTTCTGGTGTTGAGCTCTGCTCTGGATCCCTGGAGGGCATGGTGAGCTCAGTTGCTTAAAGTTGTAGCAGGTGTCTGAGCAGGAAGAACTGATGGCTTACAACCAGTTGATCTCTAACTGCTCACTTCAGGTCCTCGTTTTCCTTTTCATCTCTGGAGTCCGGTGCTGTGAGGCAAGATGGCTCTGCTGCAGCTCACACCACCACAAGGTGGGTGAGTTTCTTTTCTGCTCTCTGGTTGTTCTTCTAATCTGTCCCTTGTATTTATCATTTTTATTCCTCTACTGATAGTATTTTCTGGCTTTGTAGAATGCTGTTTTTGAGTCAATGGAGATCGGGTGTCAGTAGAACTGGTAAGTGCTGCTTCCTTCGGTCACCATCTTCTCGGAAGCACACAGAGAATGCAACAATTTAAAGAAGAATCTTGAGTGACAGTTTTAATGATACTCAGAAAACCTATTATTATTAAAATTACTGAGGTTTTGGAAACTGGTCTAGACAAATGAAAAAATCTTTTCATTTACTTTTATGCCAAGTAATTGTAATAAAGATGGTGATGATAATAACACAACTTACATGTCTTGGTGCTGTGGATCAGACTCTACGTACTTTACATGAGTTTATTTAAACATGAACTTTTTCAGACAGTTATTATTATTTCTCCCATTTTACAGATGAGGAACCTGAGGCACAAGGTAGTTATCTAAGGTAGTTAAACAACCAGAAGCCAGTTGGGAAATAATAAAACGATGATTCAAATTCATCTCTTTAAGTTCTACCTGACAGCCATGTGATTAGGGTGCACATGAATTCCTCTACAAGATTGCCCCTGGTATCTTCAGGACTGATTTGGAATTACATCAGAGTAAGGGTGAATACTCTCAGATGATTATGCCACATGCCACATAGACATGCTCTGCTTTCTAGAGCAGGGTTCTCACTCACCGCTATTGACGTTTGGGGCCCGTGTGACGCAATGATGTGACTAATCAGCTCTGGCATGCTTCCTTGGGTATTCTCTCTCAGTATCATGTCATTATTTGTTAATCTCAGGTGTGTCTTCTCATATCAGCAACAAATAAATGGTACCAGCTTGTACCAGCTGCTGGTTTTTATGCAACATGTGGTAAACCTTTAACTTTGTGGCTTACTTATAAACCGAACAACCAGATCCTTATTTTTCTAGAATTCAGTGACCATGCTTGGAACAAGAATATCTGGCACTTACATCTTAGCAAACAAAAACTAAAAGGATCCTCCATTCTTTAAATATTTAAGCCAGTCCACATTTCTTCCTTGACTTGGTGTTTGGCAATATCAAGATTATTTGTTGTGCTGTTTGGTTGTTTTGGTGCTAGAGGTTGAATCAAGGGACATTCTATCTCTGAGCCACATTTCCAGTTCAATTTTATTTTGTACCTTGAAACAGGGTCTACTAAATTGTGAAGGGCCTTGCTAAGTTGCTGGGCTGGCCTTGAACCTATAATCCTATTGTCTGTGCCTTCTAAGTACTGGGATTACAGGTACATAGCACTGCACCTGGCTAAGAATATTTTCTTTCTTGGTGCTATGCAAAAATAGAACAGATTATAAACTATTTGAGTGTTTGTTAGGACTTTGAAGATAAAACTCAAGATTATGATCATGATATATTAACACATAAAGCACTGAAGAGCAGTAAAAAGGCCAAGTTATCTCTTGGAGGGGAGGTGTTTTGGTCCTTATGTCACTGACTCCAGAGGCTAACAGCAATATCACTCTGTTCTTTTTATTTTACTCTACCCTTATTCTTCACATCTTTCCCATATAATTTTCTGTCAGCCAAAATATCTTCTTCAGTATCTCCATATCTATCCTAGTGTTCAAGCTCAACAGGAAAGCTACCTCTTCTAAAACGGCCCCCCAAATCCTTAATGAGAAGGTCCATTTCCTCTCACCAACGTCTTGTACCCATCTCAGTGTTCTCCCATACCTCCCATTGGATTATGTGCCTGGATTCTCAATCCTACTGCATTGTCAATCATTAAGGGTAGAATCATGCCTCATTCAATGTGTTCCCAAATACTTAACATAGCGTGCCTGGTATATAGAAACCATTAGTCCATATTTGTTGAAAGAATGTATCTTTTCATTAAATCAGTCCTTCTCAGATTAGTTTCAGATTTCTAGAATCAGAAGTCGATCAGTTGCTAACACTATTTCTGTTGCTGGGCCTATGGATCAGGGTTGTGGTATGATTTTGGCATGGAGTTTTTCTATCCTCTTTTCCTAGTCATAGGATGACAGATTTTCCTCCATAATTCTCTTTGGCCCCAAGAATAAAAAATGTTTCTTTCATACTTGGGAATGAGGATTTAAATTCAGGCCACTAACCTCTATCTGACAGCCATGTGATTAGGGTGGACACAGATTTCTCTACAATGATTGCCCCTGATATCTTCAGGACTGATTTGAGATTACATCAGTGATGTCTTGGATTAATTACATTGATGAAAATCATAAAGCAGTCTTGATCCCTGACCTCCCTTTAGTCTGGGTCATAATTATGTGCTTTAAGGAATCCCACAGAATTTTGTAGCCTTTAGAATCTTGGCAGTTCCCATCAGAACAGGCTCATTGGGAAGTCACATGTACATCTTAGTTATTCCTTTTTCTGAGTTGTCCAGGGAAACCTGTCCTGTCCCCCTCTTGACAGGCCCTGATGATTCCCCTGGTGGATCCTGATGTGTCAACACTGATGCTGGCTCAGTTGGCAGATAGCAAGAATTGTCACTTTGGTTCTGTCTTACTCTTTATCTCTTGTGTGCAGAAAATAGGTCTTAGTTCAGATTACAGCTGGTGGTTATTTTGGGGTTGCAAATATTCCAATGTGACTATCCAGATAAACAAAGAAAATCTGTTGCTTTATTTCCTAAGGTGGACACAATCATTCTCACACTCTCAACCCACTGGATAGTGTGTGTGTGTGTGTGTGTGTGTGTGTGTGTGTGTGTGTGTAAGAGAGAGAGAATGTGTGTGTGCATTTAAATCTACCACACCCTGAAAAAGACTCTGTATTGGGCCTCTTCCTGTTTAATGCAGTCATCTCACTGGGGCAGTGGTTTCTACTGGGAAAGGTTCTCCCTTAAAGGTTTTATCTTCCCCCTTCTTCACCTCAATATCTGCCTACAGGAGTTAAGAGAATTCTGATAATTCCTTTAAAACCTGGCTCTCAAGACTATCTTGCTCAGGCTCAAAAATTCCATTTGGTATCTGAAAGCTGGACCTTGGCTTTCTTTTTGCCTTCCTTTGCAATAATCATTATCTTTTCAAAGGCAAATAGAAGTCTCTGACTTCTTGATTAATTTTTAATTTTTACCTGGCTTTTGCTCCCTCTGGTCCCCATTTTTACTAGGTACATGATCCAATTGGTTTTACACACACACACACACACACACACACACACACACACACACACACACACGTGTGTGTGTGTATGTCTGTTCCCCCCAAAGGAAGTAAGTGTGTGTGTATATATATATGTGTGTGTGTGTGTGTATGTATATGTGTGTTCTGAATCCAGCTATTTTTTAATTTTGAAATAGGGTCTCACTAGGTTGCAGAGATTCTTGCTATGTTGCTGAGGTTGTCTTCAAACCTGTCATCTTCCTCTCTCAGCCTCCCAAGTACTGGGATTACAGGTATGTGTCATCACACCTGGCTTGTACATAGGTATTTTAAAAAGGAAAGGGAAATGAAACATTGCTGAACACAAACGCTATAGAATTTCTTAAAAGATATAGTCATTAACTATATCTAAAAGAAAGAATTCCACATTACTGTAAACTGAGGAACCAAAGCTCCCCGAGACGTGAGCTAAGAAATCAACCAACTGACATTTTCCCAGAAGCAGCAAGAGTTACAGCCAAGAAAATATCCTATCTCTCACTCACATCTCATTTATAGAGGTTACAAAACTGTTCTACTGTAGGTAAACTTGATCCCCGATCACAGTTTACATTAGTACACAAACTTGTATTTCTTGTTAGACAGTTTGGAAATTACGTGTTGCTAAAGGTGTCAAGTTGGAATGACATAATGTAGAAGGAAATAAAAATCGTTTTATTCCAGCCAACTGCTAAGCCACTTGAACAACATACCCGAATAAGCCACCCGGATCTGAGGTGGAGCCATGCCATGTGCACAACATACGCTCAGATGGTTTCCACATGGCCCAGCAGGGTGAAGTTCTTTTGTCACGTGGCTCTCCTGATCATTATCAAGGGTGGAGAAATGATTTCCTTGGTTTAAAAGTCTGAATAGGTGCTGTTTATTTATTGCATTAAAAAACTTGGTTTGCAGGGAATTCTTTTGATTATGCCAAAAATTATTATATTTGGTAATGGAATTATTGACTCAGTTAGAATTGGACATTAGGAGTTATCTTCGTTCAGTCTCCTCACTTTACAAATTCATTTCAACAGATACTCACTGAGTACCTGACTCCATGATGCCTGATAAGTTATTGTCAACCCTTCTGGCACATTAGAATCGCTCGCAGATACTTATATGAAGTCCCTGGGTCCCAACCCCAGGAGGTTTGATATAATTGAGACTTAGAGTTAAAAAACTCCTCAAGTGATTCTAATGCTGCTAGGACTTTTTCCCCCATCCCAATTAAACAACAACAACTGGTATTATTTTTTTTTCTGTATCTTATCCCTGAAAGGTTATGTACATACTCTAATTTGGTAAAGAAGTGGGAAAAATTAAAGTTACTCTCTTGGCTTCTATCTTAATAGTCTTTAAGTCTTAATATATTTTCCAACTGGTTCAACCTCTTTTTCAAAATAAAATTGAAGCTAAGTGTAGGGGCACATGCAGTACTTGGGAGAATGAGACAGGAGGATCACAGGTTTTCAGCCAGCCTTGGTAACTTAATGAGGCTCTCAGTAACTTAGCAAGACCTTTTTCCAAATGAAAAATAAAATTGAGAAGCCAGGTGTGGTGGCTCACACTTAAAATCCCAGCGCTTGGGAGGCTCAGACAGGAGGATCGCACAGGTTCGAAGCCAGTCTCAGCTACTTAATGTGGCTCTCAGCAACTTAGTGAGACCCTGTTTCCAAATAAAGTATTAAATAGGTCTGAGAGTATAGCCCGGAGGTAGAAAAGTTCCTGAGTTCCACCCCCAGTACTACAAAAAATAATAATAAAATAAAATAATAATAAAATAAAATCCAGCTGGGGGTGTAGTTCTGGGGTAGAATGCTCTTGAGTTTATTTATTTATTTATTTATTTATTTATTTATTTATTTATTTGCGGGTCTGGGGATGGAATCCAGGAGCATTGCACCTTCGAGCTACACCCCCTGCCCTATTTTTTATTCTTTATTTTGAAACCGGGTCTCACTGAGTTGCAGAGGGCCTCACTAAGTAGCTGAGGCTGTCCGCGAACCATGATCCTCCAGGTATCAGCCTCCCAAATGCTGGGATTACAAGCGTGTGCTACCACGCCCGGCTGAATGCTCTTGAGTTTAAATCTTCAGTAACAGGCATGCTTGCATGTGTGTGTGTGTGCATATACATACATACATACACACACACAGTAATAATGAAATAAGTAAAAAATAAATTAAATTGGAATAAAATTGAGTACCAAATCGGGAATACTTTCTCAGTGATTTTACTCCTCATCATGGATACTGTGAAAAATTTCAATTAAGAAAAAATCCAGCTTTGTAGCTACCCAACTTATCCTATTGACTTGTGCTACCAAGAGACACAAATGGTGACTCTGAGGTTGTACAAAGCTCGGCTGGGCCACTGCCCAGAGGTAGTAAGAACAAACATTTTGAAGGAAGAATTGACAGTATTTTGTGCAATTTGCTCCTGGAAGAAAATTAGAGAAAGGGTTTCGAGAACTATAAAGCCTGAGAGAATGGTTTGGATAAAAGTCGATCATCAGAAATAGGAGAAGTGAAGACCTTGCAGATTTTTTAAGATTTATTTTTCTTTTTTATTAGTGCATTGATTTCATACATCGTAATGGGATGCAAAATGGTGGAGACATACATACACACATCACCCAGTTCCCACCCTATTCCCTCCCCCTCCCTCCTTCTCATGTTTGGCTTAGTGATTGACTTTGATATGTTTGTTAATGTACATCATGTGCATTAGAGATTTCCCCTCTTCCCCCCTCCCATTCCCTCAGTTAGGTCGCCTTATTTGCTCATCTATAGAATCTCCTTTGTCTACAGTTCCTCCTATGACCCATTTTCTGTTGTGTAAGATCAGCCCCTGGTGGTCACCTTCCCTACTACAGTTGTCCAGCGTGAAAGGGAACTGGCCTGATATTGGTTGGCATGTTCCTTCCCACATCAGACCATAAATGTCTAAACTCAAACTGAGTCCCCATGCCTGACATATACTCTTTGTATGAGACATGGATAGAATATTAATCTTCCTCTTAAATGGCCGTGCATTCAGTTGTATGTCACCACTTGCAGAAGAAAATCCTGAAACTTTTTAATGTAAGGAATAGTCATAGCCAAGCGTGGTGGTACATACGTGTAATCCCAATACTTGGGAGGCTGAGATAGGAGGATTGCAGGTTAGAGGACAGCCTCATCAGCATCACAAGACCCTGTTTTAAAACAGAAAATAAAAGGGGCAAAGGGTATAGCTCAGAGGTAGAGTGTTCCTGACTTTAATCCCCAGGACCACACAAAAATGTAAAGTTAAATAAGTAAATTAAAAAAGAATAGTTATGTTATAATAGAAATGTTATCTTGCCCCTTCCTACTGCTCCCGCCTCACATATGGACTCTCAGAATTCTAGCCCCAATGTCCGGATGCAAAGTGTTCCAGGTAGAGAAACAGGAATAGACGTCGCAAAGATGGGTATTTATATGCAAGGGGATTAAACAGGAGAGCAGATTGGGGGGGGGGTTGCAAGGGAGTTTGTATTTTGGACGCGTGGGAGGCAAGACAGGAGGGATGACTGAGCTTTCCTGTCTAACTTGTATGTTCTGTATTTTCAACGCAGACCAGGGTACAGAAATATTTCTCCACGCCACAGCAAACAAAGTCGAAGAGTACTGATCCTCACGGTGGGCAGCCTCCATAGCGGGGAGATGGGAGGCAGGCGTGGAGATGAGCCGTGAGCTGTCTCATCGAGGGAGACCCACTGACGGCTGTGAGAGAGGACGATCAGGGCTTTCCAGGTCCAGTGCTGCAGGGCTTTCCAATTTTTCAGGAAAATTCTCAAATCTAGATTTTTAATGAGAAATCCGCTCCCTGTAATGCATTTCCCCCGCACTCATTCAGTATTTGAGTGTCTACTGTGTGTCTGCCTAAGCCTAAGGACAAAAGAGACCAGGGTCCCTGCTTTTGGAGAGCTTCTGGTCTAAAGGGCTAGATAAAATTAAAACTCATTTGCTTATTAAATAGATGAGAACATGTGCTATATCCCTTTTTACAGAGAAAAATAATGCAGAGGAGGGCAAGGCAGAGGGCTGGAGATGGGCTATGATTTTGAATAAGGCAGTCATGGAAGGTTTACCCGAGAAGATGACATGTGTGAGCTCATGTGTCACCACACTAAGTCCATTCATCCAGTGTATCAAATATCGAGCACTTATTATGTATGGTGCGTGGTTCCAGGTTCTGGAGAGATGGATGGATGAATGAGACACAGTCCTTCCTTCCATGGAGACACAGACAACAAGAAACCAAATAGGACGATGCCAGACAGTGATTCCCGGCAATGAAAGGCATAAACTAAATGGGCTCAGTGTAACTATGAAGCCCTTCTAAGAGGGAGGCAGGAGGGTCAGAGTTAGAGAAGGGGAAATGGTAGTAGCAGCAGAGGTCAGAGTGATGGACGTAATAAAAGTCTGTAAGTCAAGACATGCACACAGCTTGTAGGAGCTGAAAAGGGAAATAGCTTCTGAATAATCTCCTCACTTTAAGATTCTTAATTTGATAATATTTGTAAAAACTTCTGCTACGAAGGTAGCATTCGCAGACTGTAGGGATGAGATATATCTTTGGGAGCCATTATTATTCCTTCCGTAGGTCATGACTTTCTGGAGTCCGTGAGTGGGATCCTTGGGGGATGGTTCCCTAGTTTCAGGTTACTTCTGTTCATCACTTCTGTTGTAAAGAGGGGAATTAAATAGTTCTGTAGCCTTACCAAGGTTGGGTTACCCAAGCTAGTTGGTAACCTTAATCTAACCTGATAGAGCCAGATAAGAAGGCATCTTATCACTGTTGTATTTTTTAACACATTGTTTGCCCACAAGGTTAATTTAGATGGCAGCTTCTGGGATGGGGCTTCTAACACTTGTTTCTGACCTCTCTAGAATTTGAAAGGCAAACTTGTAGTGAAGCAGAAATAGCAGCCTGGGCCAGAGACCTACGAGGAAGGACTTTACTGTTTACCAAAAGGTACGAAGATGTGATGATGTGTACCTGGAGTCCAATCAGCACTTTTTTGGAGGGGGCTTTTTAATGTTTGGGGAGCAACCTTGTTCCTGAATTTCTCAGCATAGGGAGTCATTGGGTCTGTGGGTTAACTTATAAACCATCTGAACTCTTCTGTTTCCAGCCTCTCAAAGACTGGTCACGTTGGAGGGAAAGGAGGCAGCTTAGTACTTTAATTAGCATTTTGTATTTTCATAAACCAAACTGTCACCTGTTCCTACTGTGAAGGAATGGTTATTTGTGTTCTTCCTGTCTACATGCCTTTGACCAATTACCATTTCCTTTTTCTGATTTTCTCATCCACTTCCTGAGGTAGTCTTTTCTATTCAGCATCGGTCACATTTTCAAAGGTCTGTCCCTAATTGATTCAGCAGTCATAAGTTCACTGCTATGATCCCCTGCTTACTTGTCAAAATTTAGATGTGTCTATGTTATATTAATATTTGTTGGTAAATAAAAAGGAAAAGTTTCATAGGCATGCTCCCTCTTGACTGCTATAATTAGATAAAATATGGTTTATAGATTATTTATATTTTGGTACTGGGGATGGAACCCAGAGACAGTATGTCTCTGAGCTACACCTCCAGCCCTATTTTATTTTTTATTTTAAAACAGAGTCTCACTAAGTTGCTGAGGATCCCCCTAAATTGCTGAGGCAGGCCTGAAATCTGTGATCCTCCTGTCTCAGCCTCCCAAGTTATGGAATTAATTGACATTACAGGTGTGTTCCACCACACCCAGCCATTTATAGAGAATCTTAAATCAAGTTGTCTTTAATTTTCATTGTTACTTACAATGCATTAGCATAGAGAAATTTAGACTTTGGACAAGTATGGGCTCTTCTACACTTAGAAACATAAAAGTGTTATATTGGGGGAGTTCATGTTATTGACTTCAAGTGAACATTATCTAAACTAGAACCAGAGGCAGAACAGTTCAGTGAAAACTAGGCTTGGGGAATGCAAAGGATGGCTTCATAGTAGGGCATTTGTGTGGTCATTACCTGAGTGATCTTGTGAGCAAGTCAGGTAAGCCTGCCAAGCCTTACTCTGCTTTTCTATTAAATCAGGATAGTATCCGAGGTGTTTATTCACAGGGTTGTGAGGAATGGCTATCTCTTGCAAGGCTTAATAAATAGTAGGCAGACAATCAGTGTTTGCTGAATAAATGTCTCATGATTGGAGTTCAGTTAACTTTTGCTATGCTGATGAGGTTCTGTAAACATAGGGTTCAAAGCTATGACAGCTGGGTGACATGAGACCAATATACCTGTGCAAAGGTAGTGGGTACCACATTTGCTTTAATTAATCAGATCTAATGGGGTATCTCCTATGCCTCAGATTTGGCAGTTGTTGAGGTGTGGGCTAGGCATTTTGTAGAAAAGGACTTATGAATCTGTCAGTGTATAATAAAGCGTTATTTATTTAAAACTATTGTTTGAAACCGACTAGTTCTAAAATACTTAACCTGACAGGTGTGGTGGCGCATGCTTGTAATCTCAGTACTTGGGAGACTGAGACAGGAGGATCACAGGTTCATGGCCAGCCTCAGCGACTATTAATGAGGCTCTTACAACTTAGTGAGAGCCTGTTTCAAATTAAAAAGTAAAAAAATACGGCTGGGGTGTAGCTTGGAGGTAGAATACCTCTGGGTTCAGTCCTTAGTACCACCAAACAAAACACAAAAAAAGACTTGTGGCAGTTGTAGTGATCAAATATTCATGGGATTGCTTAGGCAGAGTGACAAATTCTGGAAGAAACTATCTGTTCCTCCAAATCTTCTCACTAGATCGAAAATGAAGATATGCTGGATTTTACCTCTAAAAGATGACGTTGGAGACATTTGTGTGAAGAAAGCAGCAAACAGCCACAGACTGCGTGCCAAAGGTTGGTGAGAGTCATTGTCTTCTAGATTCTCTGGGGCCGCCCCAACGTGTTAGCACCTGCTATTGAAAATTTCTGCTTCCGGAATCCCTACCCTTAAAGAATTTGAATCTTCCCTGGAGCTCAAGGTTCTCCTTCCACAATTTGCAGCATCCACTTGGAAGGATGAAGGTTCACCAGAGTTTTGATCTACAACCTGCAGCTTCTCCCTCAGTTGGGGAAGGAGATGACTTATGCATTCCCTTTGCTCCTGAGCCTGGGCCCTGGCCCAGAGGCCTCAGCTGGGGATGGGCTTTGAAGCCAGGTAAGGTCCTTTCCCAGGTCGCTCCTTCTCAGGAAACCAACTCCAGTGCCTGTAACTGCCAGCTCTTGGACCATATTCACATTTTGGGGAAAGTGGATCATCCCAAACGGCAAGGCACACCAGGCGATTACCTTCAAGAAGAGTCTCAATGTGGAAGGCTCGGCGCTGAGGGCAGGGGGAGGCTTGGAGAGGGTTTGGGGCAGCGCCTCGTGGCCCCGCCCACCAGACTCTAGGGGGCGTGGCCTGCCCACCGGCGCCCGGCTCCTTAGTCCTAGCGCCAGCGGGCGGAAGTGACGTAAGCCCAGAGCCATTTCCGGTGGCCCGAAACTAGGAAGAAACTTGGAGCTGCCGAGGCGCCCAGCTCCCCATCGCCGCCGCGGCGCCCCGGGCCGGCGCGCGGAGCCGTCGGAGGCCTGGCCATGGGGCAGCCCAGGGCTTCCGCGGCGTGAGCGCGGGGCGGCCGCGGGCTCCGCTGACAGCCGGGGGCGGGCGGCCGGGAGGCGACGCTTCAGCCGCGGTCCCCGCCGCCGGCCCCGGCTCGGGCATCATGAACATAGACGTGGAGTTCCACATCCGGCACAACTACCCCTGGAGCAAGTTGCCGGCCAACGTGCGGCAGGTACGGCCGGCCCGAAGCGGGGACCAGGCCCCGCGGGCTCGGCCCCGCCCCGCCGCCACCTGCCCGGCCCTCCCGCGGGCCCGGCCGGCTGCCCTCTGCGGGCTCCGGCCCCGAGTCCCCAGCCTGGATCCCGGGATCCCGACCCAGCCGGGGCTGACGAGGGGCCGCAGGCTCCAGGCGGGGCCGTCGCCGAGGGGGATGGAATGGTGTCCCCAGCACTCGCCTGGCGCCTTCGCGCGAAGCCCCCAGTGATTCCCAGCTTTTCAACCCGGTCTTTGACCTCCAGAACTTTGGGTGGAGGAGAGAGTTGAAAAACAAGTGAATACGATCCAGGGACAGCAGCTCAGACCTACCTCCATTGTAGTATCGGTGGGAGTAAGAAATTGTCCCCCTGGAGAGTAGCGAGGTGTAGAGAAAGCATTTGAACTGGGTCCTGGAGGAGCAATCAGAGTAAGAAGAAGGAATAGAGATTTTTCCAGACAGAGGGAACGTCATTTTTAGAAGCTCAGACTAGCGAAAGAGTAAGTTTTGAGAATAGTAACTGTCACTGAAGTTTGGAGTTGATTATATGCCCATGTTTTTGAAGGTGGGGTTTGGTGAGTGTGTGGGGTTGGTAACAGATGACACAGACTGGAATACCAGGCAGGGACTGATTTTGAAAGATCTTGCATACTCTGTTTTGTTGGACTGTATCCGAGACAAGATGAGTTTATATGAGATGTGTCAACAAGAGGGTGACATGAGATTTTTAAGGATTAAAATGCTCAGTTTTACTCAGTTGTGTAACAGATGGACATTGAGCACCTGCTAAGTGCTACTGTAGTAGGTAAGGGTAATTTGCAGCAGTCAAGACAAAGACCCAGCTTTCATAGAGCTTACATTTTAGCAAAGGTAGACAGTAAACAAATGAGTAAACACATAACATGGCAAGTGCTGTTGAATCTTATGAAGGCAGTGATAATGTGTTACATATAAGGCACTTTTTCTGGTCACTTTCTCAGACCTTCAGTTCCTCTACTTTGTTGAGAGTGAAATTCATATTTTCCACTGGTGGTGATATTTTTGGAAAGTTTGGCATGGTGGTTTTGATGGTGTAAGGATTATTGTATTTTACTTTGCCTTTCTCCTCCCTTAGATCTAGGAAATGATGGATCCCTAGATCTAGGATCTGATGGATTATGTGGAAAAAAAAAAAAAAGCTTTTACTTTAAGACACCAAAACCCAAGGATAAATTTGGGTGACTTATAATTAATTCTTGGATATCAGTGGCTACCATATCTGAAGACAACTGGAAGAACCAACAATACTTCTTTATTTCCATTTTTTTCTCTACTTTTGTCTTTACCAAAATAAATATAATGAGGTAAATTGATTATGACCAGCAAGCATACTTGATTTTAATTAGTTTGGCAAAGGGTTTTCTAAATATTTACGATCTTTAAAATTATCACAGGACAGTTTTAAAATTAAGTCTACATATGAAATTAAATTCACTTTTTCCTTTTGGGGGATGAGTTCACTTACGACATCAGCTGTTTTAGCTTAGGATAAGCTTGGCCATTTGTGGATGTCACGAAGCCCATCAGTACACATTTGCTTTCATTGACTTACTCTAGCCTTACCTCTGTTTTCCTAGGTCAGTTTCCGTTTAGATTACTATACCAGTTTTTGCCTGGTCCCTTGCCTTCAGAGTAGCTATTTTTCACAGCACATTGGGGAGAGGTTTCTAAATACATCCAGTCCGATCATGACCTGGCTCTGTTGTTATTGCTTCTATTTGGATCTCACTTAGCTCTTTACTCCTCCCTGACCTGGAGCGGTTGCTCCTTGGATGCATTTCCATTGTGTTGTGTTTCTGCCCTGCCACAGCACTCACCACTGTGGATGCAATTTTGTTCACATTAGGCGGAACTTTTGTATCCTGAGTACCAATACAGAGCTGGCTATTAGTAATTATTTGTTGAGTGAAACGATGGTGTCAGTCTGAGGTTTCCCCACCCACCACAGGGGATAAGCTCAGTCATTTTAAAAGTGGGGAATAGTTTGTATGTGGAAAGAGTTTGTCTTTTGGTATTATAGTATACTGAATACTTTGATAGGATTTCCAGTAAATTTTGATGATCTTAATTTGGAAATGAGTCATACTTCCCTGTTCTGAAAGTTGGGGGAAGGAGATTCAGATTTTCAGAAAATGTATTTCAAGCCAGTTCTCTTTATTTAAGATTTTTTTTTAAAAAAATGTGGTATGGGTTATGCTAGACTTTAAAAATACATTAAAAAGTTGTGGCCAGGATCATTTTATTTATGATTGTCCTATAGTTTACCAGTAGCTTGTATTTATTGTTAAAAACAATTGATAGTCTTTTTAGTTTAGGGCAATCTTATAATGAGGTTCTG
This sequence comes from Muscardinus avellanarius, assembly GCF_963383645.1. NCBI lineage: Eukaryota > Metazoa > Chordata > Mammalia > Rodentia > Gliridae > Muscardinus > Muscardinus avellanarius. Next base: position 18,186,006 of record NC_137789.1, on the reverse strand, counting down.
CATAATCCAGGAAGGGTCAGGTTTTTAAAAATGTGTGTGTGTATTTTTTGGGGGATGTAGGGGAATATACATGGGGGTGTACATTACACATTGATATTGCAGTTTGTAGGAGAAACAGATTTAGAAAGTCTGTGCATTTTGGAAAGTCTGCACAATGGATGCTTTATAGCTAACGCCTTGTTCCTATGTCCTCTTCATCTGCATAGTTCCTTTTCTATGCTGTTCAACTTCATTTGTCAGGCCTTGTCAGGATTTCTGTGGCCAGCATTGTCTAGGAATAAAGTGACACCCCTCCCCATCTGTAGTGGCAACAATGTATTCAAAAGTGAATAATGGGGGATTTGGGGTAGAATGGGAGGGATCTAAAGAATCTCAAACAATGACATTTTATATATTTGAATAAGGAAGAACAAAATTAACTTTTATTCTGGCTTTTAGGTTTTTGTGTACATATCTATATATTGATTCATTGGGACCAGTCAAAATTCTAGTGCAAAAGCTTATTATACGTTTGATAGATTTTATGTTCTCTAATGAGGCTTACAGATAATGGACCCTTATATTTTGTATGAGTGTTTTGATTTATACTTTTTATTCTGGATTTACTCGGAATAGAGTTTGACAGGGAGAAAATGATTGTTAAGTCAGGGAACTTAAAAGACTTAATTTTGAAACAGAAGAACAAAACCTCAAGTTTGGATCTTGATAAGATTTTAGCAAAATTGGGTGCTCCAAGTGTGTGTGTGTGTGTGTGTGTGTGTGTGTGTGTGTGTGTGTGTTACTCGTTTAGAAAGAGACTTAATTGGCAGTAGAGCTGTAGGAAACCTTTAAACATTTGACAGAAAGTCTCTCATCTCTAATCTAGCTGTCTTCACTACTGATCCTGGCTTTGGAACTCTTTAGAGGACGGTGGGGTAGCTTCTCAATAATGAACTCTACTAACCACTCGTAATGTGAAAACACTATAAGCTCATGATTGTGGCAGTAGTGTGGATTCTTTTTAACCTGTGACAAATTCATCTAGGTGCAGGAAGAAAGATACTTAGTTTTCTTACATTATGTCTCACCAGGATGTCCAGTTATAGGTCAGTTTTATAGTCATGAAACTTAGATCTGAGTTCTATCTGTCTCGTTATGAAGATTGCCGTAAGTGAAAGTATAGACAGACGTTTACTTTGGCTTTCAAAAACCTGTAAATAAGAAATGAGATGAACCAAATCCTCCAATCTTTCTGTCATTAAAGATAGCCAGTTTCACTTTATGTTAGAAAGACCATACCTAAAATTTAGAAGAGGGAGAGCAGGCACATATTAAGTTCATGCTCACTCATTGGATAGAATGTTGACTGTAATCAAGGAAACTTAGTCTTTGATTTTATGAGTAGTCCAGCTTTGAATGTATGACGCAAAGTGCATAGCTAGAAAATATTTTACTTATTAAAGTATACAGTTGGCCCTTTGTAGGATTTCCATCTGCAGGTTAAGCCAACTGCTGACCAAAAATACTGCAGAAAAATATGTCTGTGCTGAACATGTACTGACTTTCTTACCACTGTTCCCTAGGTGGTATATTATAAACGATTTACAGAGTATTTGTATTGTATAAACTAATATAAGTACTCTAGAAATGATGTAAAGAACCCAGGAGGATGCAAGATTATAGCAAATACTATGCCTTTTTAGGTAAGGGGCATGAACATGTGTGGATTTTGTTATCTTCAGAGTCTTGGAAGCAGTGCCCCAAAGATACCAAGAGATGACTGTATATTAGAATTCTGATGTCCACATGTTTTCTAATGGTGTTTTAAAGAAGAGACCTTATGTGCATTTGAAATGTACGTTCCCTAGAAATTTTAAATAATTGTGGCCCTCAGTTACAGATGACTTAGTTGACATCCTTAAGTTTAAATAAATACAGGTGCAAGAAGCCATTCATCCATCCATTTAGCATATACACATTGGGTGCATTTAGGAAGGAAGGCTTTGCAGTAGAACTTTGTTAACATGGGGAAATTTTGCTCGAACTCTTATTTAATATTAAATGGTTACTTTTAGCAATTCATTTTTAGAAGGGCACACTGAAAGGAAGCACTTTGAGCTTTTGCTCGAATACTACAGCAAGAAAGTTAATATAATAAAACTTAAGAAAGTACTTTTTATTCAGTTCTGGGAATTAGAGACTAGGATAAAATTAGGGGTCATGGTTTTGAAATTTTGTGGGAAAAAGGATTATTGTTCATTTTGGAAGCTGTTTAATATCTATCTGGAATTTCTTTTAGAGTCTTGGAAATTCACAGAGAGAGTATGAAAAGCAGGTTGTCCTATACAGTATTCGCAATCAGTTACGATACAGAAATAACTTAGGTAAGTAGAGGTGTGTTATGCTGCAGTCATTGTTTTCAGAAGTCTTTCCCACTTTTTTCTACTTCACGGTACCGAGATTTTCTATGTAAAGACTTTAAGAAACTATACTAACCAATTCCACTTAATAACAATTTGTATTAGTGAGTAGATTTTTAAAATTCTGATGGAAATGATCTTTTAGAGTGTTGTTTATACATTCATTATTTTCTGTAGAATCTTAAATGTTTTGCCTGAGAAATGTGCCAGAAAAGAAAGTAGAGTTCTAAATAATTTTCAACTTTGAGCTTTGTTGCTGCAAATTTCTAAGTACTGTCACTTTAATGAAAAACTTTCTATAATAATTGGAACAATTTTAAGCTTGGTTGGTTTCATAATTTTTTACTTCATTTAAAATATATTGACTTTTTCTTTGTCAAATTACTTTGGTTTTTCTCTTTTGCTGCCCTGCTATGTGTTACTCTTATTTTAAGCATAATATGTTAGAGAGTGAGGTTTTTGTGCAGTGCTGGGGGCCAAACCCAGGGCCTTTGTACATGCTAGGCAAGTGCTCTACCACTGAACTGTACCCCCAGGCCTGAGAGAGTTTTTTTGTGTAAACATTTTCTATGGGGAGTTAGAGGGCATTTTATATTAAAAACAAAAATAAAATTAGCACTTGGTTTTTAAAAATATACTTGATTCCATTGAAAACCAGCACGTGGCTTGGATATCTTGCAAAGTAATCTAGTGAGTTGGGTGCTGTGGCATGTGCATGTAATTCCAGTTTCAAGGCTGGATGGCTGGGAGATTGAGGCAGGAAGATTGCAAATTTGAGGCCAGTATGAGCACCATAGTGAGACCATGCCTCAAAGTAAATAAATAAATAAATAAACAAACAAACAAACAAATAAATGACAGAGCCAGGCATGCAGGTGTGGTGGCACAGGCCTATAATCTCAGTACTCGGGAGGCTAACACAGGAGGATTGGCTTCAAGATCAGCCTCAGAAACTTAGTGAGACCCTATTTCAAAACAAAAATATAAAAAAGGGGCTTTGAGTATTAGCTTGGAGGGAGAGAGATTGCAATCCCCAGTACCACAAAGAAAAAAAAAAAAAAAAAGAACAAAAGAAAGAAAAGTAATAGTATAGTAAGGGGTTTGTGACTTCTGGCCTATGTTCTGTGTTTTGGGGCATTGTAGTGGCGTGGGGGGGCTTGCTGGTGTTTCCATACTTGTCTTCTATTTATTTCTCCACGTATCTATCCTATTATACACTTTGCTTTTATACTCTGGTTTGTTTCTTATGATATAATTGTTCTTTGTTCAACTTAGATTTTTTTGGTTCTCTTCTGATGTACACACTTTAAAAAATTAGTATAAGTTTATAAAGTATGTTGCATTACTTTTCAAAGTGAATATGTTACTATATTTAAACCTGAGAACTCTGGAAAATTTTCCTCTTTCCCCGCAGTTAAACATGTCAAGAAAGATGAACGTAAATACTATGAGGAACTACTGAAGTACAGTCGAGATCACCTCATGCTCTACCCTTACCATTTATCAGATATCATGGTGAAGGGTTTGAGGATAACACCGTTTTCATATTATACTGGTATTATGGAGGTGAGTTTACAGTGGGAGTGAACCATTGGGAATAGGGTGAGACTTAGATACCAGGGACATTTTGCAGCTGGTGACCAGCTCTTCAGCTCCTGGCTACAGTGAATATTGTTTCTGAAATTATTGTTTAAGAAGGATGGCTGGTTACAAGTTAACTGAGCCACACTTGTCTAAGTAGTTGTCATTATTGATGTTTTCACATCAGAAAGGTACCTGTTTATATTCTTTGTTCTTGAAGGTATAGTTGACTCTTTGTGATATTTGGGCATTAATCAGTCATTTACATTAGCAGAATCTGTGTAAAACGTACTGCTTTTACTGTATAATTAAGGTTGAAAATGTGGGTGACAGAAGTGAGCATTAAGTTCAGGGAAACTTACTGTATTTACTCTTCACTAACTATAAATAAATAATGATGCAGATCAAATATTATGTAATACATTTGTTAAAAAAGAGAAATGTATTAGTTCTAGCTGTTTATGTAACTATTTTTTTTTACTATTTTTGTTTATGTAATTATCTCTATATAATTATTGACTTGTAATATTCAGCCTTTTTTCAAGACAGTTTGTGTTTGGCTTGTGTTGAATAACTAATACTAGTTATATACCCTGTGTAAGTGAGCTTATATAAAGATTGGCAGTATTGATCTAGTACCCATTTGCTATTTAATTATGTTTGGGTGGTTCTGCTTTGGGATGAAGACCAGGTTAGTACAGTGAATGCCCCTGGGTTCAATCACACACACACACACACACACACACACACACACACACACAAGAATACTTACTGCTGTCTCTCTGACTCCTTTTCTAGTATTGCCTGCAAGGTGTGGGTATAAAATCAATGGAGTTTTTGTCCATTAATCAGCTTTCATTCCACTTACATCCATGTACTTGCTGCTCCCTGGTTTCTGTTTCTATACCTTTGGGTATAGCTCCTGGGTGTAAGTGGATTTCATCCTGCAGTAAGCAGTTGATGTATTTTTTGAGAAACAGACGGGGGTTGGAAAAAGCTGTATACTGAGTTTAACTCTGCCCCTCATCAGGACTCACAGGAATAAAGCCTACTAAGCGTTCGACTCTTAGATTGTAGTGCATGCTTTGGGGTTTTAGCCAGCCTTTCTTTCAGTATGACCAGACTACCTGATAAGAACAACTTAGAGGAGGAAATACTTACTCAGGCTCACTGCTGTAGAGGTTAAGTCCATACTTCCTGGCTCCGAGGCAGAAACCGTGGTGGTGGGGCGCATGGTGGAACAAAAGCCACTCAGTCATAGCGGCCAGAAGCAGGAAGGGTGGTTGAGGCAGGGGGCGAGGACAGACAACAGTATTCAAGGCCATGCCCCAGTGTATCAACTCCAGCCATGTCCTGCCTCTGAATATGGCTGCGTAACACGTGAACGTTGGGGTACCATATCACCTGTGATACATGAATTGAACTGTGGCCTTCTCTCAGGAATGAAGTGTGGAGAGGCTAGAAGCCTGGGCTCGTAGCAGGCCCTCCTCGCTTAGCTTTCCAAGGGCAGAGGCTATAGGGCTCGGATGTGGTAGACATACAGAGAGAACATTGTGAGAAGCCCAGACCCACAGTCTGCTCTAGGTTACTAGGTGGGGATCATCGGGTAAGTACCACGGTGCAGTCTGCGTGCTTGAGGGCTCCAAGCTATGATCTCAGTGCTTCCTGTAATAATAACTGTTACTCTGTGTGGCCATATTGATTTATATTTATACACATGATTTCAACTAAGGAAATTTTGCCTTTAAAATAAAAAATCTTTTCTTTTTAAAAGGACATCATGAACAGTGAGAAAAGTTATGATTCATTGCCCAATTTTACTGCTGCTGATTGTAAGTGTTTAATTATGCTGAAGGAGATAATGTTTAGATTGTATCTTTGTGTGTGCATGCTGGTGTCTGTCAGTACTGTGATATGTTTTTAATCTGGTATATGTGGGAAGTGAGAACATTCCTAATGAGAATTGTATCATCAAGTATAAACCAAGTGTAAGATATAGTGTAAATATCTAAGAGAGGAATGTTTTAAAGTGATAGAATCAGAAAAGTAGGATAATCTGTGTATTTCTAGAGAATGAAGATCTTTCTGATATTTGGGCTGTAAGTATAGCATGCCTAATGAGGGAGAAGAACTTGAGCACAGTAGTTTAGCAGACTGATGTGAACAGTACCTACTAACATAATTTGCTGGCATTTTATTATACTTAGTGAGGTATATATTTGAAATGTGACATAGTTCTGTTTTATCAGAAGCTTTTGCTAAGGATACACTTTGACTTCTTTAAATTAGGGACAGTTCTGCTTTTTAAAGATGTTTTCATTTAGTGTTCAAATTGTCAGCTTGAATTCATCTCTCTCAGTTTAACTTTTTTAATTGCTTGAAGAATTCTTTTTAATTTGATATTGATAGACTCCTTCAGTCAGTAATCAAAGGATAAACATAAGTTGAAGGTTTTTCCTAAAATAACTTAAAAGTACACTGACCTTTCAAGCTGTATTAAATGTTTTTAAAGGAAAGACTTTTTTTCAGGTCTGAGGCTTCTCGGCATAGGAAGAAATCAGTATATTGATCTTATGAATCAGTGTAGATCATCTAAAGTAAGTCATCCCCCTTCATCTTGACCTCTTTCACATAGGTTTTTTTTTTAAGTGGTAGAAATAATGAATTGTTATTTCTTTGACCAAGTACAGTATACTTAGTACAGAAACAATACAAACACAACCCTTCAGTAATCTCTAGCTTATAGCTTACATGATGATTGAATTAAAAAATAATCAGCCTAAAATACTTGTTTTTAAAATTAGATTTGCTCTACTTGTTTTTTTTTTTTTTTTTTTTTGTTTGTTTTTGCTCATTCTAAACCCAGGGTTCACTTATTGGGTGAAATAAATACATATTTTATCTCTTGAGTTTCACTTGAGTTTCTGGATTTTGATTCAGTTTTAATTAGTGATTTAAAGGAATTTATTTTGAAACAATATAAGAATGGCTTTCTCCATTTGATATATCTAGAATAGTTAAGATGTTAAAAGATAAGCATATAAAAAAGTTTATTTTTGTCTGTTAGAAACAACCTTATTATATTACTGGTAAAAGAAGAAAGTGGTAATTTTAGGTTGACTATGTTTGTACCATTGCAGAAATTTTTCAGAAGGAAAACAGCCCGTGATCTTCTCCCAATAAAGCCAGTGGAAATCACCATAGAAGCATGGTGGGTAGTGCAGGCTGGATATATTACAGAAGATGACATCAAGGTAGACGTCTTTAAAAGTTAAACACAGAATTTTTAAAAACTTATTTTACAACTTTTAATTGTTATATAATATTTAATAAATTAATACTATTTGGTTTCTTGCAGAAAGTTAAACTAATTCAAAATGTAAAGTGATGTTAGTAGGTTAGAATACTGATGGAGTTTCCAAGATACTTTTTTTTTTTGCGGGTTTGGGGATGGAACCCAGGGGCATTCAACTTCCGAGCTACATCCTCTGCCCTATTTATTATTTTTTTTAATCTTTATTTTGAAACCGGTCTCACCGAGTTGCAGAGGGTCTCACTAAGTAGTTGAGGCTATCCGTGAACCGTGATCCTCTGGTCTCAGCCTCCCGGATGCTGGGATTACAAGCGTGCGCCACCACGTCCGGCTTCCAAGATACTTTTTGATGGTGAGGGAGACTTGACATAACTCTGAGGATGTTAGAGTTTTTATGTAAAGTGACATGAGATGTCACAGATATAAACCACAATGATATGGCCACCACATTCGAACACTTGCTGTATGCTAGGTATGCCAGGAACTATTGCAAGTGCTTCTTATGTTGTCCCATTTAATTTTCATAACAACCCCAGGGGAAAGTACTGTTTGTACCCCATTTCACAGAGAGGAAAGTGAACACAGAGCAGTTAATTAATGGCTCAAATACTAATGGTAGTAATGATCAAAGAATTCATATAGACATTTGGCTATGGAACCTGTATCTTAATGACTATGTTGAATGACTATTGATTAAGATTATGGGAAATGGTATTCCCAGTGGCCCAGCTACATCTGATAAGAAGCTTTATATATTTTGGAAGGGATATGGATTTAGAGGAACGGGGATGGCGGTGAGGGGCCTAGAGATCAGGCTACCTGATGTGTAGTTGAAGGAATATAAATGAGGATAGGGCTTTTTTAAAAATTTTGGCCTGTAATTTTTCTCTGGAGTGGATATTAAAGTCAGTGAGTAGAAGGCTTTGAACTTCTGTTTCAGGATGAGTACTTATTGAAAGAGATGTCAGACTATCATGAGCTAAAAAGCCTCTTGTCTTGGATAATATTCATGTGGAGTTTGACTCAACTTCTGACTGCAGAGATTCAGAAATCACCCAATGAATTTGACTTGAATTCATAGGCGAGGAGTAAATATTGGTATCTTTTAGTGGGCAGTGATTACTAGCCAGCAGATATTGGCATTTATAGTGACTTTGTTCTCTAAATTCTCTTGGTAGTGTAATTTGGCACCTTAAGTAATGGTCATGTGTAAAATCTGAAGTGATAAGTGAAAAAAAGCATCGATGATTCAGCCCATGGCAGACAATCGGTTTCAACGTAACTCGATTTCAGGAGACTTAGGATTAATGAACTTGAACAGAACTTAATTGAAAATATTTTGCTTTTCTTAGATCTGCACTTTGCCTGAGAAATGCGCTGTTGATAAGATCATCGATTCAGGCCCTCAGCTCTCTGGATCGCTAGATTACAATGTAGTCCATAGTAAGTGGTTAGTAGACACGGTCTTCGTAACATGAGAACTTGTTTCAAGCCATCAGTGTTGAATAGCCGTTACTTACAAACTAGGCACAGAGTGCTATTTCCTAAGACATGTTATTGTTTGAAATGTGACCTTAGTTTGTTGTTGGCTAGTATGACTATAATTAGTAATATACACTAGAAATCCATACAAATGAATGGTAAAAAATTTTGTAGTTCTGAATATATGTAGGAAACCAAGATTAAAAACTTTAATGCCTTTTCTCTTTTATTTTACTTTTTTCTTCACAAAACATTCAGTTGTAAGAATCTTTACAGAAAGGCAGGACTTTTTTTTTTTTTTAACTATTGCTGTTGTATAGTGTTCCATCTAAAACAAGATATTTTGTTTCTGTAGGTTTATATAACAAAGGATTTATTTATCTGGATGTACCAATATCTGATGACAGCTGTATAGCAGGTAAGTCTGGGCTCATGTTTTCCACTGGTGTTTGAATGGCTTCTGTGAGGGAGGCACTATATAGCAACCAAGTAACTTAGACATAGATCACCTAGGATCTTTGGTGTTAAGATTTTTCAGAGAAAAACATTTATTTTTTATTACATTGGAACCCATTGTGGTAGTTTGACCTAGATTCCTTTTCATTTTTCTGGTATTTTGGTATACACACAATATCAAGTACTAGGACTTGAAGATAAAATAATTGCAATCCCAAATTAAATCGATATTTTCATAAATCATGTCACCTTTTGGCCCTTGCTCAGTACATAGCAGTTCTTACATATAATCAGTAATATCTTGGAATTATATGTTCTTCATTTCTCTTAACATACCTTTTTGGTGTTTGTTACTCCAGTCTTTTATTTCTCCTCACTCCTCACCCACCTCTCCAAGTTAAGCCAGTACTTACAGCCTGTGTAATTTCCTCTTCTGCCTAACGAATGCATCAATTTATTAAACCATTTTCCTGTTGCTGGCTAGTTAGGTTATTTCCAGTTCTTTGCCATGATAATAGTGATAAGGTTACTAACATCCTTGAACACACAGTGGCCCTTTTTTTCCCTATGGTTTAGATTTCTTACCAGCTTGTAGAAGCACTAATAACATTCAGGTATATTACATATATACTTTCAGCATGTATTTCGTTATAGTTCTTGTTTGTGATTTTTTGATTGTGCTAAGATATTTAATATTTGTGTAATCATATATAAAGTACAAATACCAGGGAGTGACCATACTATTAACAAATGTATGGTGACGGGGCTTTATAGAAAACTCCCGATGTATAAAATATATAACCTATCCTGAAGTGTGCACTTTAGTTATTCAGTGTCTTAATTGTACTCACTTGAGTTTTGTCTTACTTTTCACTGCCAGGAACAATTAAAATTTTGAGTGCAATTAGTATTAGGGTTAGGGGACACAGGGATCCTAGACATTCCTTTTTGCCAGAATATTTTCACAGGAGCCATACACATCTGAGAAAGGCGAAGAAAAGCATAGTGTATCTAAAGATGTTGTTGTCTGGCAGAGCTCTCTGGCAAATTTCATTTGGAATATTTGTACCAAAGAGATAGAAATGAGAACCTGAGTGAATATTCAGGCGGAGAGTGATGGTTGGGCTGCCTGCTGTGTTGAAGGTCTTGACCTCTGGCCACTGAGGAAGGTAGAAAATGCAAAGTCCCAAAGAGCAAATTACGCTGGTGACTACTGGTAAGGGTGGCAGTCTTTAGATTGAATTTCCCTTCTCATGGTAGAGTGGGGGTCCCAGGGAGAAAGGCAGAGAGCCAGTGCTTTTCATCCACCTGGTTTCTTTCTTGCAGTCATTTGCCTTCCTGCATAGGCCCAGTCACTTCTGCTGCCCATGTGGCCTCAAACACATCAGAAAGCCTTTGCAGATGTCTCTACGAAGCAGCTCCCATATGGCTTTTGACCAAGTTCAGGTCTTCTAGCATTTTCTCTGCCTCAGTTAGCTCGAAGAGTGCTGTAGTGAATTATTCTTTGCAAATTTTGTGGTCTTCCTTTCTAGCTCTCTTTGTGGATATTGTTGTATATGGACTTTGCGAATTTTAGAAAACTATGGAATGGTTTCTGTGAAACATAGAAAGCTATGAAATGGATAAAATAAATCAAAAGCTGTATTTGGTTTTTTAAGTAAGAGGTTTCTCTTTTTGAATATATACTTGAATCATACTTTCTTGTTTTATAAAATATCACTCAGAAGTCTCTTTTGTTTATTTTAGTTCCTCCTCTTGAAGGTTTTGTAATGAATCGAGTACAAGGTGATTATTTTGAAACTCTGCTTTATAAAATATTTGTTTCAATAGATGAGCACACGAATGTTGCAGAGGTAAGTGTGGCAACATCTTATGAAAATATGATCTTATGGCTATAAAATAAGCTTGCATAAAGTAGGTAAATTATTTAATGTTATAGTTAGATGTTTTCAATATTTATTCATAGGGAGATTAGAGATCATTAATATACTTATATGTCAATATTTTTCTTCTTTAGTACTGGGGATGGAACCCAGGGACATTCTACCTTCAAGATACACTGCCTAGCCCTAATTTTTTTATTTTTTATTTTTTATTTATTTTTTGGTGGTACTGGGGGTGGAGCCCAGGGGCTTTCTACCTCTGGGCTATACTCCCAGACCTATTTTATATTTTATTTAGAAACAGGGTCTCACTAAGTTGCTGAGAGCCTCACCAAATAGCTGAGGCTGGCTTCGAACCTGTGCAATCCTCCTGTCGCAGCCTCTCAAGTGCTGGGATTACAGGCGTGCACCACCATGCCTGGATATTTTTTATTTTTGAAACAGGGTCTCATTAAGTTGCAGAGGGCCTCACTTAGTTGCTGAGTCTGTCCTCAAACTGGGATTCTACTGTCTCAGCTGCCCAGTACTGGGGTTACAAACATGCGCCACCACACCGGGTTTTAAATGTCAACATTTTAAGTTAATTCTTACAAACACACACACACACACACACACGTAACTTTTTTGGTCAATTTATAATTAGGTTAAATCACTTTATATGGCTCTTCATAGACTATATTAATATATTTAGGAATTTATTTTAAATGAAACAAAATTAAAAGAGTAAGGAATGTAAGTTGTCAAGGACACTACCTGGATGATGTATACTACTTTAAGCATCTTAGAGACATGGAACGAAGAAAGTTCTGAATTCAGAATTTATTCATTCTTTTAGCTATTGATATTTAAAAATTTGCTGATTCTGATTACATTTGTCTATTATAACTGTAGTGGCTGTTAGTGCTAGGAACGTTATGAATACCAATACTTTGCATGGTGAGGAGGAGGAAGCAGGGTGGGTGGGGCTGGGAGGGAAGCACATGAGCACTGTGTATATGCATGTTTCTATCACACTGAACCTCATTGTGATGTATGCCTACAGTGCACCAATTAAAAAAACATTTTTAATGTTACTTTACAGCTTGCAAATGTCCTTGAGATAGACTTATCCCTGGTTAAGGTATGTTATATTTATACTCCTTTTGAACTAAGTAGATGTTACTTGATATGCTGCTGTTGAAAAACAGATATTGAGATTCTTGTTAGCTGCTTGAGGGATTGTGCCCAGGAAAGAGGTGTTTACAGAGAGAGAAAAGGGTGTGGTGAGGGGCCCCGAGTCAGTCCTCAGCCAGATGGGGTGGCACGCACAGCATGTTCAGCTTGGGATCTTGTAGCCAGCTCAGGTCTCTATGGAGCAGGTCTAGTCAGGGAGGAGAGGAGGTGGGAGCATCTCTCCTGCTTTTGTGGAAGACCCAAGTGGCAGAACAGTTCTGCTGAAAAGCTTTCTCTTGCTTTCAGCACGAGCTGGTTTGAGAATCACTAGAGGCACATTCTCTTGCTATATTCTTGCTCTACAAATATCCTGATTTCTGGTTTGTTTTAAGTGATCATTTGCTTTGTTTTCCTTTTAGAATGCTGTTTCGATGTATTGCCGATTGGGCTTTGCCCATAAGAAGGGACAAGTAATAAATCTGGATCAACTTCATTTGTCGTGGAAGAATGTTCCATCTGTGAACAGATTAAAGTAACTCACTTATTCAGTATGGCATATTAGAGTTTCTTTTTGAAAAAATTTAATTTTACTTAATCTATTCAGTCTGTCAGTTGAGGTAAACCCTATCAGTGATTTTAAATTTTTTTGTGTGTGATGTGTCTTTTTTACAGTATGGTGAAACTAAGGACCCTCAATCTAGAAAAAAAAGAATATGTAATATTTTGCACATAATATTATATATTTAGACTGGATTTAGATTGACTTTTTACAGTCTGATGAAACTAAGGACCCTCAATCTAGAAAAAAAATATATGTATTTTTACATAATATTATATATTTAGACTGTATTTAGATTGACTTTTCATAATTTTAAGTACTGATTTCAGTAGCTATTTTTATTTTTATTTATATGATGTTTAAAAAGTGAATGCGTTCTTCCATAACAGGAGTACTTTAGATCCGCAGAAGATGCTGTTGTCTTGGGATGGCAGTGAAAGTAGAAGTCCTGTACAAGAAGCTTCTTCAGCTACGGACACGGATACAAATAGTCAAGAAGATCCAGGTGGGCAGTGACTCTCTTTACTTTAGGGTCTGTCTGTAGAAGAGCATCTGTCCAAACATACACTTCTGCAGCTATGAGGCTTTCTTGTTAACTTTTCTGTTTTAGATTTTTTTTTATTCAATTTTTTTTTTATTCAATGCTGGCTTTGAACCTGCGCGATCCTCCTGTCTCCACCTGCCAAGTGCTGGGATTACAAGAGTGTGCTACCACGCCTGGCAAAAGAAAGCACCTTTTAAAGTTTGTTTTAAATTTTTTTGTGATTTGAGCTAGGTATGAGTGGGACCTCTTATGACTCTAACACTGCTTATACTTATGTACTTTTGGGTATCTGATATAGCTAAAATAAAATACTTTCTTTAATTCTAAATGATAAGTAAAGATTAATTTTCATTTACATAATTTTAATTTATTTTTTTTTCCAGCTGACACAGCCAGTGTAAGCAGTTTGAGTCTTTCTACGGGATATACAAAGCGTATTGCATTTCTATTTGATTCGACTCTTACTGCCTTTTTAATGATGGGAAATCTTTCACCAGTAAGTCAGATGCGTATATAATTGCATAGTAGAAATAATGAACATTTACAAAATTGCCAGTTTTAATCTCAAAGATTTGCAGGCTGAGGGTGGTGGTGGGGGAGGGTCCCGGTTGGGGGAAAGAGTTACATGCATGTATTTTTCTAATACTCTCTAATCCAATATGATGTAAATTACAATGCATCCAGTGAAAAAAGTTTAAGTTAGATAGAAAATAATTCAGTGCTTTTCAATCTTCTTGAATGCTGAAAGTATTTCTAAAAACACAGCACTAGGTTTTATATTCCTTAGAGGAATATAATAACTTTTAGTGAGGGTTTGCTTTTGTAATTGGAAGAATCAGCTCCTCACTTCATCTACTTTTAAGTTTAAATATATTGAAAAGAAATACATAAATGTTAAGATCCTATGTTTAGCATAGAAAAGGAAAACTAGAACTTTATTATTTTGTTTCTTTCTTGCAGAACTTGAAAAGTCATGCAGTTACAATGTTTGAAGTAGGCAAACTTTCTGATGAGTCTCTGGACAGCTTTCTTGTAGAACTAGAAAAGGTAAGTTTATTTGCATTTTAGGGGATCGGCAGGGAGTTTGGAACCTTTTCTTGCTTGATAAAACACAAATTATGCTGATCTTTTGATTGTCATCCATTTTGGTATATTCTCACTCATTCCTACCTCATTCTCCACCTTAATACTGTGACAGTCATTTAGACTTAAACATATTGAATAATTTTGTTTTACTTAGCCATACAAAAGAACACAATTTATAGGAATTTTGTGATAATTTTAAGATGGTAATTCATCTGTATCATTTAACTCTTAACATATTTTGGTATAATGGAAAATGGGGTCTAGAAATCTTTGTAATTTTTTAAATCAAAATTTTTTTCTAATTTTTTTCTTTCTGGTATGACTCTTAAAAGTACTCTGTTAGCAGTTTTATTTGAATTTTTTGTTCCAGTTATATTTAATCAGTAGTGTTCTTAGGTATCATATTTATATCTACTCCCATGATTCCTTTAGCATCTTGAAGACTCCAGTCGTATTTGCTTATAACCATTTCTTTCTCAGTTTGCTCAGTCCTAAGTTTTCCTTAGCTCTATATTTTGATTACCCTTTACCTGGTGTTTTTTATTCCCTTGGTATTTTATTCTGTTCTCCTGGTCTTCTTTGTATGCAATAGTTTATATACAAAATCAATTCATAACTAATAATGTTGATACTTTTTGTGTTTTAGTAATGGACTCTAAATATTAAATGTGCTATTTAGAGAATTTGTGTTATTTCTATAATGGCTTTATATCTTTAAAAGAATGATGTTTTTTGCCGGGCGTGGTGGTGCATGCTTGTAATCCCCGCGCTTGGGAAGCGGAGACAGGAGGATCGCGCAGGTTCGAAGCCAGCTGTGCTGGCTTGGGAGACCCTGTTTTCAAATAAAAATATACAAAATAGGTGTCTGAGAGTGTAGCCCGGAGGTAGAAGGGTTTCCAGGAACCCTAGTACCACAAAAAAAAAAAAAAAAAAAAAAAGAATGGCATTTTTCACTGTTCCCTCTCCATAGGATTTTTATTTTCATTAATACAGAAATATATATGAGATAATCTTTATTATTAATTGGTTACTTTTTTTTTTTTTTTACGGTTCTGGGGATTGAACCCAGGGCATTCTACTTCTGAGCTACATCCACAGCCCTATTTTTAACTCTGTTTTGAAATAGGGTCTCAGTTGCAGAGGACCTCACTAAGTAGCTGAGGCTGGCTGCACATCTGTGATCCTCCTGTCTGAGCCTCCCAAGTACTGGGATTCCAAACCTGTGCCACCACGCCCTGCTGCTGATTGGTTTCTTTTACTTCTGTATACTTCAGTTCTTCCTTCAGACTTTTAAAAATCACCTGTTAACCAACCCCATTTCTTATCATCATCTTTTGCTAATTAATGTTTTACTTTGTTCCTGCCCATTTAGGTTCTGGTGTCCTGATTTTAATCTTACATTAGCTAGTCTTTTCATCAGTTACAGCAATTTTTAAAACCACTTCTAGTCTGGTACTCAATCATATATCTATATCGATATCTCTGTGTGTGTGTGTGTGTGTGTGTGTGTGTGTGTAAAATTTATTTATTTTTACCATATAGCCATTCTTGGGGAACCTTTTAGGCTGAAGTTTAGTTCTAAAAGTGATTTCTTAGTTTGTTTTTTTTAAGTGATTTCTTAGTTTTTTTTTTTCTTTTCAGTACTGGGGATGGAACCCAGGGAGGGGCATTCAACCTCTGAGCGACACCCCCAGCCTTATTTTTTATTCTTTATTTTGAAACAGGGGCTCACTGAGTTGCAAAGGGCCTCACTAAGTAGCTTAGGCTGTTTTGAACCACGATCCTTTCGTCTCAGCCTCCCAAATGCTAGGATTACAAGTGTTTGCACCATGCCAATCTCTTAGGTATTTTTAGTAACCTGCTTTCGATTGAGCTTAATTTAATTAGTTGATCTTGTTAATTCAATATAAAATTAATAATTGCCTCCCATAGTTCCGTCCTTTCAATTTCTGTGTTTACACCTGGGAGATAGATAGATAGATAGATAGATAGATAGATAGATACATACATACATACATACATACATATATATATATATATATATATTTTTTTTTTTTTTTTTTGGTGATACTGGGGTTCCTGGAACCCCTTCTGCCTCTGGGCTACACTCCCAGACCTATTTTTTACATTTTTAAAATTTGGAAACAGGGTCTTAAGCCAGTGAGGCTGGCTTCGAACCTGCGGGATCCTCCTGTCTCCGCCTCCCAAGCGCGGGGATTGCAAGCATGTGCCACCATGCCCGGCCGATATATATAATTTTATGTATTGAACAGATCACTGACTCAGTGTTCTAAAAGTATGCATTGTATATAAGACCAGTGAAGGCAGGGTTTCATTTGTTTAGTGCTTTGTTAACTCTTTCCTTCTCTCTGGAGGGGCCACAGTCTGTAGGAGGTACTCAGTAAACCCTTGTTGAGCAAATTTAAGCTGTTTGTTCAGCAGTGGTGAATATCTACATTTACAAATATACTCCAGTGTGCCTTGTAACTTGTCAGAGTAATTTCTGTCATCATATAGATGTAGTAAAATGGGAAACTCAATTGAGTTTGAGATTATTTGTTTCAGTATTACCTGGAACATTCTTTGATGTATTGCTTTTTAATAACATCTTAATATCTCGTAATGATTGTTTATTAGAGTGAATCACATGGAAGTGGTACTTGTTGCAATATCTGTTTTCTCTTGGTTTAGGTTCAAAGCACTGGTGAAGGAGAAGCACAGAGATATTTCGATCATGCGCTTACTCTGAGAAACACAATACTGTTCCTGCGTCATAATAAGGATCTCGTTGCAAATACTGCTCAGCCAGACCAACCCAATTATGGTACGATAAATATCCTGAAATTTGAAGACATAATCGTATGAGACTCCTTTCTAAACATTATGTCCACTTACTTAGTCATCACTTATTTAATATATTTTGTATAGATAATATATTGAATTCAGAACTAGAGGCCTGCTTTGTGTATTTCCTTGTCAACTGTTTCGTACTTTATCTCCTATCTTCTCATTTGCTACTAGCATTTCTTGTATTTAGATCTGTTTAGTACCTACCAAAAGAGTTGGATTATTTATATAAGTAGCTGGATGGAATGTAGAACCAGGTGTGAGCTCTTGAAGGGTAAAAATTGCCATGTAATGAAGGATAATGGTAGATTCCATTGTATGAAAATAATAAATAGGAATTTCCTACTCAAATGCTACTATAATATTCACTAAAATATTTTACTTTAAAAAAATACAGAAGTAGATCAACAGGAAGCAGTAGCAGTTTTAACATGCAGATGAACTCTACTACAGTTGTTGACTTAGTAGGCACTCAAATTGTGATAGCTGTGAGTTCCCAACCTTTAGTTGACTAATGGTAGCAAGATCTTTATCCTGAGTTTCTGATTCATTAGATCTTAGGGTTTAGAAGGACACCTGGGAATGTATGCTTTAAAATAGACGATTCCAGTGTCCAGCTAGGCTTGGGCACTCCTGAAACAGCATTCGACCCAAGTCCTTTGACACACAAGAGCTTTGATGCACAAGAGCTGCATCTTGGGAGTTTGTAAATCCTGACTACCACTGTAACTTTTAATTTTACTCATTCTTTCGTTTACCTAATGATGCTCTTTTTCTGGCCAAGAACCATGGTGACCATCTTAGTAATGTCTATTTTTATTTTATTTCTCTCAGCAGCATCTGGCTTTCTTTTTAGCTCAATTTTAAAAATTAAGGAAGGAATCAACTAGCACTTAACAAGAATTGTTGAATAGAGTGCACAAAGATGCTGGGTAGTTCAGCTGAGTGGGGCTGGACTCTCAGCCTTCAGTGACACACTTCGTAGCCTTAGTATACCTTAGCAGAGATCAGTCGAATAAATAGTTAAAACTGAGCATATTAAATCACCTGATGCCAAGATTCTGAAGCATTTATTGATAAGCATTTGTTGGTGAGTAGCCATTTTTTGCTACCAAATTTTAGATCATGTGATCAGTGAGTGGCACAACCTTGAAGATGTCTTCGGATGTAAAACTCCTGGAATTTCTGGGACTTTTTAGTGATGCGTAGAGATAATGGGTAAGATATATTCAAAATAATTGGTTATAGTTGTCTTTAAATGCATTGTTCTTTCCTACCTATCACTGAACTTGAGAATGTTAGAGAGCATTAGTGACCAATAGGCTGTATTCTTTTATAGAGCAATTGAAGTGTGTTGGATAAATCTGCCCATTTAGTCACCAGAGCCCTTAGGATTAGTGAATGGAAGAGCCAGGAACGGAGCACTTAAAGCCATGCCCCTTGAGTTTTTTCCCCCTTGCTTTGTCCCTATATTATATTTTCTTGAATATTAAGCTTTTGATTACTATATTCGTAAACAGTTTATCATTTTGTAGTCTGGACTAAACTTTTTAATCCTAAACCTATTCTATGTGAACGTAGTTAAGTATAATTTTAACCTTTTAAGGTAGGTTTATTTGTTCACTGTCCTGGCACCAGTTGGAGTTTTAATTGTTTAGACTGATTGAGAGTTAAATTGTGACTAACTCCTCCTTTTAAGACCAAACCTGCAATTGTGAATCTCATTTCTTCAACCAGCATTCTTAGCTGGGCTGCCTCTCTGAACCGTAGAACTCAGAAGAAGATTGGAATGATGGCACGTCACTTGGTGCACTGGGTCGGCCATTCACTCCACGTAGAGGGTGCCGCGGGCACAAGGCTTCAACACTCTGTTGAGAAATGTTGCTTTCTGTAGGTTCTTGACTTGATAGCTAAGTTTTACTCTTTTATTTTTTTTAGGAAAGAAATTATGTAATATGGGTGTTTTAAGCATCTTGTCTGAGTAGAAAGAATTTTCTTATGTCACTAATAATTTGCTGATGGATATGATTTGGTATTCACTACATAGTAAAGTTGTCATTATGACAGTTGTCATTAGAAGCAAACTCTGAAATAGATGAAAACTCTTGGTTTTAAATAGCATGCAGCCTCTCTTGAAAAAAAATAAAAACAATATGTGGCTTATGTTTTTCTTACTTTACAAACAAATCTTCCCACTGATTAGTATAGGACATAAAAAGCACTATTTGTAATTTGGCAGTCTAGTACTGTGGAAGTGTTTGGAAATTAAGCCACATTTGTATAAGAGCAATCACAGTTATAAAAATCTTAGACACTGCCTTCTAACCACCATGCCTTCTTGAGACGTCATACCCACTGTGTCTTAGTAAAAACTGTTAAGTGTCTTTTCTGCTTGACAATGACAATGTTGATTTTGCCTGAAAGTTAAGAAATCTCATTCTTACTGCAAGGACCCATCCTGTCCCCTCAAAACTTAGTCTCCCCCCATCCCCTGTGCTTACCTTTGACAAGGCCAAAACAGACCCTCCAAATTTCTTTCTTTGTGTCATAAATGATTGGCTGGACTGCCTTTCCCAACAAATTAATCAGAACAAAATACTGTTAACTAAATTATAGTTAGGCTTCTCTTCTTCCTTCAGGTTCAAATCAACCTGGACCTTATAATAAAACATTCTTTTTTCTTTTTTTGTGTGGTACTGGGGATAGAACCCAGGGGTATTCTACCTCCGAGGTGCATCCCCAGCCCTGTTTTTTATTCTTTATTTTGAAACAGAGTCTCACTGAGTATCAAAGGGCCTCACTAAATAGCTGAGGCTCGGCAAACCTCAAACCTCCTGTCTCAGCTTCTCAAATGCTGGGATAACAAGCATGCGCCACCATGCCCAGCAAACATTCTTAATGAAGGAAAAACTCTTTTTGTCCAGCTCTTGAGACACTTGTAGACTTTATGATCAGTGTTGTACTAGTATCCCCTCTAATGCAGAAATAGTTCTCAGCTCCTCAGTTTTTTTTTTAATGCACTTTTATTGGTGTATTATAGTCTCAGGTCATAATGAAGTTCAGGGTGATAGTTACATACTTGTGTTTAACACTTGGTGATCCTCAGTCCTTTTAAATCAAGTCTGTCAGATTGTATTGGACAGTTTTATACTTATGTCTGCTGTACATTTCTCGGTGTACTTAATTAAACAGAAGTATCTCTGGTCTTTACGGAGTTTTTGCCATTGTTTTCCTTCCCTCCCTTCCTCAACCCACTTGCTGACCTCTCTCATTTACCTCCGGCTACGTCCTCTGCGCCAGCAGGCTCGGCACTTAATAAAGGCCACTCCTGCTGAGGCTCTGGTCTCTTCCTCCACCTGTTCTTGAGGTGTGGATCTGTTGCTCTTCCTGCCATCTGTAGATGTATACGTCTTTATCTCCTCCATTAAATTGCAGACTCCTAATTCTTAACATTATACATTTAGAGAAACATTGCAAGAATAAGAATAATAACCTTAGCCAGGCGTGGTGGTGCATGCTTATAATCCTAGCATTTGGGAGGCTGAGATTAGGAGGATTGCAAGTTCACAGCTAGCCTCAGCTACTTAGTGAGGCCCTCCGCAACTTAGTGAGACTTTGTTTTACAATAAAGAATTAAAAATAGGACTGGAGGTGTATCTTGGAGGTAGAATACCTCTGGTACCAAAAAAAAAAAAAAAAAAAAAAAGAATAACTTTAGACCCTGAATTTGGGAGTAAGTTGCATATCATGGTCTTTCCTCCCTCAATTAGAATATTATTCCACTTTTGTTGGTTTTCTTAGAAAGTTCCTCATTTTGGGGGTGCCTCAATCCTTAAGATGAGGTTCAGGTTGCATAGTCCTGTCTGGAATACTAAATAAGTAATCCTAGGTGTTTCTAAGGGTATGCTACTTGAAGGTACATGATGCTGTTTTGCTTTTTATTAGTGATGTTCATGTTAATCACCTAGTTAATGTGTTACCTGATTTCTGTATGGTATAGTCAACTATTTTTCCCCCACAACTAATAAGCAGTCCGAGGGAAGAAGGAGTTTTCTACTCCTTGTCAATGGTTTCCCTTGGACCTAGTGTCTAGTGATGGTTTTTGCTTGAGCTATGGTGGTGACATACTGGTAATCTTTCAACTCGAGCACTTCCTCCTTAACAGCTGAGGGTATGCATTCTCTTGATTCTCAGTATGCATATATGAATGTCTGTTTTTCAGTGGTCTGTAATTAGTTATCACTGTCTTAATTTTTTGTGTTTCCCTTATCTCAGTTCTTGCCAATACAACTCCCTTCAGAGTGGCTTCTGTCTCCTTATGAGACATCTCCAAATTTTTTTTTTTTTATAATTCCTTACATTCTGGCAAAACAGTAAGATCTGACCTCATCTTGTACTCATTCTGCCTAACCTTGGAGTTTGCCAGTTCTCCTAAAAGGCTCATTCCTTCCTGGATAATAATATGAGAGTCCAAGATCCTGGTGCTGGGCGGGCTTAGTGGCCCCTTTCAGTAGGCCGCATATCTTTAGATGCATTCTTGCTGGAAGGGGGAGATGGTACACTGACTTTCAGTTTCTATCCTAAATATCGGGTTTTTAGGGAGCAATAGGAATTGGTCTTTTCCTGAAGGATTAAGGAATGCTCATACCATATGCCGAGTCCATGCTTTATAGACCAGAACAATTGCCCCTGTGCTAAAATCAGAACTCGGCTTCGATTGATTCTCTTTGTAGAGAATGGAACCTGGGGGAGAGGACATGTGCTTCCCGGGACAGCCTAGCTGTCCTGGGAACTAGGACACCTAGTGTGCCTCGTGCGGCGGGGGATGGAGAGTGGAATTAAGGTTAAACAATCAGGTTTTCTTAAAGTAAAAAATGGCCCGAGGAAGCACCGTAGGCAACTGTGATAAAAGATGAGAGAATAAAAACTTTTAGCTTTAAATATAAAGGAGGCTTAGTGGTCTCCTAGAAAGTTTGGTACTTCTTAGTAGAGTTATTCTACCTTAAAGTTTTCTTAGATCTCAAGGTATTTATCAACAGTTTATCTTCAGCAGTTTAGTTACACATGGTCGATCTGTTGTTTTCTGTGTGTGCTTAACCCTAACCCAGGGTTTCCCTTGGATCTCTTACGCTGTGAGAGCCTTCTTGGTTTGGACCCCGCAACTTGCAGCAGAGTTCTAAACAAAAATTACACGCTGCTTGTTTCCATGGCTCCTCTCACCAATGAAATCCGGCCCATCAGCAGCTGTACCCCTCAGGTAAAGATGCACCCGGACGAGCCACTTGGGAGGGTCATCATGCCATTAAGAAAGGAAGTCTCAAGTATTCATACTCAGTAGTTAAAAGTATGCTAAATTAGCTGAAAAGAAAAGATGGAAGCCAGGTGTGGTGGTGCACGCTTGTCATCCCAGCATTTGGAAGTCTGAGGCTGGAGGATTGTGGTTCGAGGACAGTCTCAGCTAGTTAGTGAGACCCTCCGCAACTTAGTGAGACCCTGTTTCAAAATAAAGATTGAAAAATAGGGCAGGGGATGTAGCTCAGAGGTCAAATGTCCCTGGGTTCCATTTCCAGACCCACCAAAAAAAAAAAAAAAAAAAAAAAAAAGAAAGAAAAGAAAAGAAGAGAAAAGAAAAGAAAAGATGGTGCTTGCAAGCTGAAGCTCTAGTATGTGAAAATCACCTCTGGTCTTTTATTTTTTTAAAAAATAATTGCACCTATTTGTATGTTTAGCAAGGAAATTGTGACCTGTACCTTTTTCAACAAGCCGAGATATGTTGCTATTCTTCAGTGTTATATCCCACTTGGTTCCTTAGACATGCAGGGTTTAATTGAATAGAAGCAAGGGTGAGGTTCTTGTACTAAGTGGTTTTGCTGCCTATGTTCTTTTTTTTTTTTTTTTTTTTTTTTGATGGTACTGGGTTTCCTGGAAACCCTTCTACCTCGGGCTACACTCCCAGACCTATTTTTTAATATATTTTTATTTGGAAACAGGGTCTCTTAAGCCAGCACGGCTGGCTTTGAACCTGCGTGATCTTCCTGTCTCCGCCTCCCAAGTGCGGGGATTACAAGCGTGTGCCACCACACCTGGCAACTGCCTATGTTCTTGAACACCTGTCACCACACCAAATTTTTGTCTATATTGAACAGGAGTGGTTCTAAGTTTTGTGTTTAACTAATCATTTTTATATTTCCTTTACCCCTCCCCCATTTTTTTTTTTTTTTTGTGTGTGTGTGTGTGGGTCTGGGGATGGAACCCAGGGGCATTCAACCTCCGAGCTACACCCTATTTTTTATTCTTTATTTTGAAACTGGGTCTCACTGAGTTGCAGAGGGCCTCACTAAGTAGCTGAGGCTGTCCACGAACCGCGATCCTCTGGTCTCAGCCTCCCGAATGCTGGGATTACAAGCGTGTGCCACCACGCCCGGCTCCCCCATTCATTTTACTCTTTAACACACTCTGTAGGCAGAGTAGAAGTTTATTACTACCTGGATAAATGGTAAACTGGATGGAGAGGAGGTAGTTCCTTTTTTGAAAAATTGCATGTAATAAATGATGATAATGACTAATACTTGAACATAAAGCTTATTCTATGCCAGACACTATTTTAAGCCTTTTCAAACAACCTTATAACATATTCTAAGGTAGATATGAAATACAGAAATGAAACACAGAAAGCTTTGGTAACATTCTTAAGATGATACGACTGAAGAGATGAGGCCAAGATTTAAACCTAGGTCATCCATGCCAAGTTCATTCTCTTAACTGTAGCGATAGAATGGGCCTTCTTGATTCCAGTTGAAGCTGGGTCACTTAACATTTAGTTTTGTAAGAATAATGGTAATTAAAATGTGCATGGGGCATTTGCTGTGTATAAGACTATTATACTTGGTCACTTATGAAATTTGGCTTCCTTTGATAAGTATTACAATTTTGTCTTACCTCTTTTATGATTGTAGCATATTGGACCAGCTATCCCAGAAGTCAGTTCTGTTTGGTTTAAGCTATACATTTACTTTATCACTGGGCAAGGACCACCATCCCTCTTACTGTCGAAAGGTACAAGACTTCGAAAACTGCCAGAGATATTCCAGGTATGTGTGTGAGGATTTTTTTTTTAATTAAAAAACTATTTTTTAAATTTTAAGGCAAGTAGAAATTAGTGAGCAGTATTATAAATAGGTAACTTTATTGGTTTTTTCTTATTAATAAACGCCATTCTGTCTTATCTGTTTCTTTCCAATAGGGTTATGACCGGTTACTCATAACATCTTGGGGTCACGATCCTGGGGTAGTTCCTACGTCAAATGTGCTCACAATGTTGAATGATGCTTTAACGCATTCTGCGGTTCTAATTCAGGTATGCGTATCTCATTAACGACAGTCAACTTTGGAGTTTTATCCAGAAGATTGCAGTTTGTCTAGTTTTCTGCTAAGCTGCAATTAGACATCTGTACTTTAATTTTCTAAAGTTGAAGTGTGGGGAGACAGAGGTCTGAGCTCCAGCCCTGGCCCTTTGGCAGGGTGGCGGTGGGAGAAACAGTGTGGACTTTGAAGAGGTTAGACCCAGATTTGAATTTCAACCTCACCTCTTACTAGCTGTGTGACCAGTATTTTTTTTAAATGATAACTTTGTGAGATATAATTCAGACACTGTACAGTTCCCCCATGTAAATGATCAATTCAGGGGTTGTTTCTAAGTGTATGTAAAGACAGTGTGTCTTTGGGTTTATGCCATTCCAGTGCAGGTTTGAATTTTGTATTCCTAGTCCGTGGCGTGCCAGGTGACTGTGGGGACCCCTCCGCCTCCTTTCTCTCTCAGAACGATAGTTAACCCAGTTGACCCTCGTAAGCATGCATTTGACCTGTCAGTCATCACGTGGCTACCACCCACCTGATATACCTGTTAGATCCTTTTTTTTTTCCATATGCTTAATTTGGGAAACATTGACCAATAGGTTAATACACATATAACATTGTCATTGCTTGTGTCAAAAAATAAAAAATTGTGGAAATTATTTCGATGGAGTCTAATGTAGAACATACCATCACAGGCAACAGTCTTATTTAATGTGTGCATATCCATATTGGAAATACGGTTTCTTGTGTACATTTCAACTTTTGTTTCTTTATGTTTAGGGACATGGCTTGCATGGGATAGGAGAAACTGTC
The DNA here is from genome assembly GCF_963383645.1 of Muscardinus avellanarius. NCBI lineage: Eukaryota > Metazoa > Chordata > Mammalia > Rodentia > Gliridae > Muscardinus > Muscardinus avellanarius. The sequence continues at coordinate 18,160,535 of NC_137789.1, read as the reverse complement.
CATATACCATTTCCATTTGATGAGACAGAACTGCAAGGAGGTACTTTTTGAACTGTATTGTTTTGTCTTTATCATCAATCATGTCAACAATTGGGTGGAAGACAATTCTTAAAATTTTTGGCGGAAAAATTCTTAAAATTTCTTAAGTCCCAGGCTCGTACCATCCTGCTATTAAAGCATACTGGCAACAGGTAGTTCTTTGTCATGTGCATTTTCCCCAAGGAAATGGTAGACCTACTTGTGACCTTTGAAGGAATGTTGATTGGAAGTGAAGAGAATAAATAGGTGTTTACCTAGATGGAAGGTTTTCAGTATGCTAAGACTCCTAGTTTCCTTTGATTGTTTATTTGAAAGTTGGGGAAGAAGACAGGTAGTAGGGAAAATGGATGCTTAGAAACTTTAAACTTTCTCCCCTCTGTTAGATACATTCTTTTTCAGAGACTTTTCAAAGTGTCCAAAGCAAAGTTTTTTGTTTTGTTTTGTTTCTATTTGTGTGGTACTGGGGATTGAACCCAAGGTGTGGGGGGGTGTTCTACCACTAAGCTATACCCCCAGCCCTATTTTATTTTACTTTTTATTTGGAAACAGGGTCTCACTAAGTTGTGGAGGGCCTCACCAAATTGCTGAGTCTGGCCTTGAACCTGTGATCCTCCCATCTCGGCCTCCACAGTAGCAGGATTACAAACATGTGCCACATGCCCAGCCATAGCGAAGTTTTCAGTGCTGTTTTGCAGATTGATTGCTCTGTATGTGTGCACAGTGTGCACATATGGAGTGTTGCTAGAGTTTTAATGGTTTTGTGTTTTAATTTCTACTCAATTATATAGAGAAATCTAAAAATTTAAAGAGATTTAAAAAAATTTTATTGGTGCATTATATTCATACATCATATTGGGGTAAAAAACTTGTCTGTACATACATGTACACATCACTGATTTAACCCCTACCCAATTCTCACCCCCTTCCCTCCCCGTCCCTCCTTCTCTTGCTTGGCTTAGTGATTGACTTTGATATGTTTAAGTACATTGTGTGTTTTAGAGATTTTCCTCTTCCCCCCTCCTTTCTCCTCCTTTAGGTTGCCTTGTTTGCTCCTCTAAAGGATTTTCTTTTTCATCTAGAGTTCCTCCTATGACCCATTTCTCCCTAGCTCTCACATATTAGGGAAAGCATCTGATTTCTTATTTTTTGTGACTGACTAATCTCACTTAGCATAATGTCCTCCAGTTCCATCCATTTCCCTGAAAATGATGTAATTGAGTTTTTTTTTTTTTAATGGCTGAGTAAAATTCCATTGTGTACATATCCCACAGTTTTGTAATCCATTCATCTGTTGATGGACATCTTGGTTGGTGAACATGTGTTTACTATTTTATACTACTCAGAAAACATGCATATATTTTTTGTTTCAGCCTTTGATTTTGCTTTTAGGTTTGTTTGTTTCTTTGGTGGTACTGGGGTTCCTGGAAACCCTTCTACCTCTGGGCTACACTCCCAGACCTATTTTTATACTTTTTTTATTTGGAAGCAGAGTCTCTTAAGCCAACATGGCTGGCTTCAAACTTGTGCGATCCTCCTGTCTCCACTTCCCAAGCGTGGGGATTACAAGCATGCACCACCATGCCCGGCAACAGTAATGAAATGGGATTTTAAGTTTTATAAATTTTAAACACTGATTAATGCTCAGCAACTTAATAAGACCCTATTTTAAAATAAAAAAATAAAATGGGTTGGGGATTGTAGCTCAGAGGTAGAATGCCTCTGGGTTCAATCCCCAGGACCAGAACAAACCACAACTGATTAACAGGAAAATATTGTGTGAATATATCTTCATATGAAGAGACATCTTCATATTGGGACATAAAACATCTTTCTCTTTTATATATTCACATATTTATGAAAACTCAAGCTAATAAGTAAAACTCAAGTAAATATTAGTCATGTGATTTTAAGTAACATTATTAGTGTCAACTTAATAGGAGTAACTACTCAAATTTAAAAATGTATATAATCTGTACTTAATGCATTTCCTGATAGAAGCCTATCAGGTAAGTATTTGAGGCAGATAGAACTGCAAAGAGAAGACTAGAGAATTTGTTACTGATTGGCCTGGTTTCCTTCTTAGCAGGTAGTTTGTTTTGCTAAAGCAGATTCCTCAGAAGACTGAATATGTGTATGTGAACAGCTTTTTTTCTTTTTCATTCTTATATACGTTTTCATTGGACTCAACATTGATTAGTTTAAGTACAAAGAATTGTTTAGTAGAGTATATGTGAGTGTTCGGTGTATTGTTTTAAAATAGTTCACTGATGTGGTGTCCTCTCTCTGTATTTAGAGTTTACCCGTGTCAGCATGGGTGTTCATAAAGCATTGCAAACACTAAGAGACAAAGTGGACCTGCGGCATTTCTGTGGCTACATCACCATGCTGAACGCTTCCAGCCAGCTTGCAAGTAGAAAGCTCAGCGACGCCTCTGATGAGAGAGGTGAGTTAACGATTTGGTTCTTTGAGTGAAAATGATTGGCTCAATACAGTCTTATATATAAAAGCAGCAAGCCTTTATGGGAATGGTGAATTATTTAATACTTAATGTTTCTTTTCACTGATGTTTAAGACAATATTCTGTAACATCATTTGAACAAGTGTCAGTTGTTCGCGTTGAGAAAATACCAGTATGTAAAAAAGTGATGACCTAGGTTGGAATGCAGAGGGGCTCTTGGACTTTAGTGTTGCATCTATGTTTATAGGCTTTGAATTAAGTTAGCCTTAGGGGATGATGGTGTCAAACTCAAGTCATTTTGTAAAAATGTCTCTCATAGTCACTTTTTCCTCACTTCTTTTTTAGTCTCTATAATAGCCAGTCGTGTCTGGACTTTTTTTTTGGTGGTACTGGGGTTCCTGGAAGCTCTTCTACCTCCAGACACACTTCCAGACCTATTTTTATATATTTTTATTTGGAAACAGGGTCTCTAAAGCCAGTGAGGCTGGCTCCGAACCAGCGCGCTCCTCATGTCTCCGCCTCCCAAGTGCGGGGATTTCAAGCGTGTGCCATCACTCCCGGCCGAGTCTGGATCTTGATACCTTAAACAGTTATTATTGTAATAATTTCTTGTTTAGCCTTCTCTCTTCTTTTGATATTTAATCTCTCACATATTAAGCTTTGTTCTTTTAATTTTTTTTTTTTTTTCCGGTACTGGGGATGGAACCCAGGGGCTCCGAGCTACACTCCCAGCCCTATTTTTTTTTTTTTTAATTCTTTATTTTGAAACTGGGCCTCACTGAGTTGCAAGGGCCTAAGTAGTTGAGTCTATCTGAGAACCACAATCCTGTCTCAGCCTCCCATATGCTGGGATTACAAGCATGTGGCACCACACCCGGTGTATGTTCTTTTAAATTTAAAAAGCCATTTCCAGCCGGGCGTGGTGGCGCACGCTTGTAATCCCCGCGCTTGGGAGGCTGAGACAGGAGGATCACGCTGGTTTGGAGCCAGCCTTGCTGGCTTAAGAGGCCCTGTTTCCAAATTAAAAAATAGGTCTGGGAGTGTAGCCCGGAGGTAGAAGGGCTTCCAGGAACACCAGTACCACCAAAAAAAAAAAAGCCATTTCCAAATCACCTCTTTCTGCTTACTAATTGTTTCTGTGCTGACAAAAAATATTGGCTTGTATGTGGCTTTGGTTGCCATGGTGCCAGCTCTAGACCGCTGAATCTGGGAGACCTTTCAGTTCAAGCATCTGTTACTGGTTGACTGCATTTCTTGAGCCTCTTGGTTTGAAATCCTGAGAAACTGTGATTTAGCCATCCAGTGGACTGGATTATCTCTCTCTGAGTAAGATACCTACTTCTGGCTTACTATCTGGCTAGAGCAGTTGGATATCTTTCATCAGCTGACTGCCAAAATATTGGAGGGATATTTTCCAGAGTTGAGGCCTTATCTATCCATCCACTCCCTCCCTTCCTTCCTTCCTTCCTTCCTTCCTTCCTTCCTTCCTTCCTTCCTTCCTTGTACTGGGGATAGAACCCAGGGGATTTCTACCTCCAGGCTGTACTCCCAGACCTATTTATATTTTATTTGGACACAGGGTCTCACTAAGTTGCTGAGAGCCTCACTCAGTAGCTGAGGCTGGCTTTGAACCTGTGTGATCCTCCTGTCTCAGTCTTCCAAGCGCTGGGATTACAAGTGTGCGCCACCATGCTGGCAGGGCTTATTTCAAAGCATGTCTACTATAGCTATCATGTTGGCTTGAGATACTTAGACCTACCTGGTTTTGTTCCAAGGAGTAAAACCCAAGTAGGGGAGACAAACAAGTAAGTCAGCCCACAGTGGGGAGTTAAAAGACTGATGGGAGCTGTTGGAGTACAGTGGAGATCAGAGGAGGCGTATCTTACCCAACTTGAGCTGCCAGGGAAGGTCTCATAGAGAAGGTGCAGTTTGAATGTTGGAAAACATGGTCATTGATTTTTCATGGAGGGTGGCAGCTTTTCAGACAGAGTAACTCATCAGAGCCAGAAGAAAGGATTTGTTAGTAGTAGAAGATAAGAGTAGAGAAGCAGACAAAATCTAGATCTTGGAGGATCTTATGTGATAAAGATTCAGAGTCAAAAAATGATTTTGAAGAGGAATAATTAATCAAACTGTACATTTCCACACCGATGAAAATGGCTTTTGTAGTGACCTGAGTAGAAAGTGTAAACTTGTGTTCTGCTTTTTGAATTTTTGATTCTTTTTAAATTTGACATCCTTTCTGCACTTGGTACTCTTTGTATTTTGAACTGGATAATTCTTTGTGGTCGGGGATTGTACAGGGTAGTATCTTTAACATCTATGGACATCAATAGCTTCCTATTCCTATTTACAACAACCAAACTTCTCTCCATACATTGGTAAATATCCCTCAGGGAACGAAATTCTTCGCTTGGTTTAGAACCACTACTTTAAACTAGTGACTAATCACTTTTTCCCACTGTCATTACCCCTTGCCTGAGTTTTAATTATGTTAGGACTGATTTATTGACAACTGCTGACCACAGAATCCTAATGTTGTATATTTCCTGTAATTATAAGGAGAACCTGATTTGGCTTCTGGCTCAGATGTAAATGGGAGTACAGAGTCATTTGAAATGGTGATTGAGGAAGCACCTGTAGATTCAGCAACAAAACAAAACTCTGGTAAGATGTTAGATGTTCTTTGTAATTTTATAGATTACGTTTTTAGAGATTACAATTTTATAGACTCATTTCTGAGGCTCAGCTTTTCTAGTAAGCCATTTGCATGTTATTTGTTCTTATCCATAATGGACTTTTAATATGAATTTTCTAAGAATTAGTTTATATACTTAGGATAATAATTCAAGTACTTTAAAATTGTGACCTGAGAATAATGACTTAATTTTATTATTCCTACGGTAAATACTTTGACTCATTCTTTCATCTTGCGCATGTCTGTCAACATTCTTCTTTGGGGACATGACTGTTTTAAACACTTGATGAAGCTGTGTGCCTTTCCCCTCCCGACACATGCACATACTCAGAGACTGCTCTTCTGTTCTGGAGATTAATTGATCCTCTTTGAGTTCACCTCCCTTGCTTAGCCTATTGGGGTCTATCCCTGATGTGAGAGGAACCTTACATCAGGGATTTTGCTGTGTTTCTCAAAACTATAAGTAGTTCAGAAATTAGTTGCAGGCAAACCTTTCAGGCACATGTTTTGGTTAATTATTTTTACTTAGTTGCCTGCTTTTTATTTATTTTTGAGGGTCTGGGGATGGAACCCAGGGGAATGTGCTCAAACAGTATATATCAATATGTGTGGTTTTAAAGATAAGTTTTCTCTCTCTTTTAGGTGCCACAACAGAAGCAGATTGGGTTCCTCTGGAGCTGTGCTTTGGCATCCCACTGTTTAGTTCTGAGTTAAACCAGAAAGTCTGTAGGAAAATTGCTACGCATGGTCTTTGTAGGAAAGAGAGGTGAGGGTATACATCCGCTGTCATCTTTTCATCTGCTCCATTTTAAATGTCCTTTTCCTCTACACATGAGCATTGTAATTGCCTTGTATACATTTGTTGATTGAATAAAGATTGCTCGTTTAGGGTTTTTGCTATGTTTCTTAAAACTATAAGTAGTTCAGAAATTAGTCACAGGCAAACCTTTTGGGCACATGTTTCGGTTAATTATATTTACTTAGTTGCCTGCTTTTTATTTATTTATTTTTGTGGGTCTGGTGATGGAACCCAGGGGAATTTGACCTCTGAGCTACACCCCCTGCCCTATTTTGTATTTTTATTTTGAAACAAAGTCTCACTGAGTTGCGGAGGGCCTCACTTAGTAGCTGAGGCAGTCTTTGAACCATGATCCTCAGGTCTTAGCCTCTCAAATGCTGGGATTACAAGCGTGCGCCACCACGCTGGGCAAGTTGCCTGGTTTTGGTGAGGGTGTGGTGAAATGAACATGCTCATAATGGAAGGGAGCTCAACTTTTTAAATATATAAATATCTATGGAAAATTTATATTTGCACATCTCCCCACCCCCCTTGGTATATACACACCCAAGGTATATTAATGGTTGTTTCTTGTGGTGGAATTATGACTTTCCAAGTTTTTTCCACTTTCTACATTTTCTGAAATGAGATCTTTTTCCAGAAATGACACATAGGTGTTATCTCCTATGCTGATTCAGGTGCAGTGTTGGGCAGGGTCGGTGGGAAAGGTCACTCAGCCAGTGGATGACTTGTAGGAGTGATAGCTGTGGATCTTGTAGGAGTGATAGCTGTGGATCTCTCTGCCCCCCCCCCCCCCGCACTAGAGATTGAACCCAGGGACATTCTACCTCCAAGCTACACCCCTAGTCCTATTTTTTATTTATTTTGAAACAGGGTCTCTCTCACTAAGTAGCTGAGGCTGGCTGCAAACCTGTGATCCTCCTGTCTCAGCCTCCCAAGTACAAGGATTACAAGTTAGGCCACCACACCTGGCTCTCTCCATGGCTTTTTTATGTAGGAAAATAAAATCGGATAGCAAGTTTTTAAATAATTGGTTTAATATAGCTTATACCAGAAAATTAAGTGTTCAGCTAGTAATTTCAACAAATCCTGTGAAAATAAAATCGGCATGCTTGAATAAAAAGTGGAAATACTATAAAACTTTAAGGATTTTTAATTTTTACCAGTTTGTAGATTTGAAGAATATTTCATGCCTAGTAGTTTGATATGGTTAGTGTATTCAGCTTTTCCTAGATTGTTTTTTAAAATTATTTTGGAAATTTGAAATTAATATCAGAATTTCTGTCATAGCACCTGAATCCTTATTTTAAGAATTTCTTTCACATAACATTTATATTTATTAACAGTTTAAATATTATTTATTTATTTATTTATTTATTTTTTGTGATACTGGGGATGGAACCAGGGGTATTCTACCTCTGAGCTAGACCCCATAGCCCTATTTTTTTTTAGTATGTATGTATGTATTTATTTATTTATTTATTTATTTAATGTGTGGTGCTAGGGATAGAATCCAGAGGCTTTCTACCTTCGGGCTACACTCCCAGACCTATTTTCTATTTTATTTGGAAATAGGGTCTCACTAAGTTGCTGAGTACCTCAGTAAGTAGTTGAGGCTGGCTTTGAACCTGTGCTATCCTCCTGTCTCAGCCTCCCAAGTACTGGGATTACAAGCGTGCGCCACCATGTCTTGCTCAGTATTTTTTATTTTTTGAAATGGTCTCACTGAGTTTTGAAGGGCCTTGCTAAGTAGCTGAGGCTGTCCGCGAACCATGATCCTCCAGTCTCAGCCTCCCGAATGCTGGGATTACTAGTGTGTGCCACCACACCAGGCTTAAATATCCTTTTAAATAATAACTTCAGTTTTGGTTACACATTATGTTGTATTTTAAAATGACCTAGTTATATACTATTTTGTTATTAAAATAGGCAACAATCTTACGATGAAAAGCATTGGAATTACTTTTTAAATTTTTATGTGATTAATTAGAATGTATATGCATCCATAAATGCATTAAATTGCTAAAACGGTTGATTTAGTTGTTGTATTATATTTGTTTCAACCATTTCCTTTCTCTTTTCTTTTTTTTCAGCCTTCAAAACCTATTACATTCCAGTCGAAAACTCTCTCTCCAAGTCCTTAACTTTGTTCACTCATTCCAGGTAACAAAGCCCACAGCATCTGCATGTTACTTGTCTAGAGCTTTCTCGTATTTGAAGTACTTCCACTTTTGAGTCTCTGCAGCAGCAGCATATGACCTGAGCACTCCTTACATTTTTTTAAATGAAGAGTCTTGCGATTCAAGAAGTTAATTTAATTGACGTGCACATTTCACTGTCCAGGTCTTCATAAACTGAATTGTGGGTTCCTGTGTGCCAGTGCTCCATTCAGGAGAACTGTGCGCTCCTGCTGCGTACCACACTAGGTGCTGGCTTCTGGGTGTGCTCTGTCTTCATCTGTGGTGTAGTGAGGGCCAGTGCTGCGGGCTTGTCTTACCCCTAAGGAAGGAAAGGACTTTCTAGACTTGGTTTATAAGTAAACTTTTAGAGTTGATAGTTGAGAATATTTGATCCAACTTAAGAGATCTCACTATTTTAGAGTTGTATTCATTCATTTAATCAGTATTCTAGGCTACCCTATCTCAGACCCACCTCCAGGTAGTAGCGAAACAGTGATGGGGAAGACTCGAATAGTGTTGTATGAGACAAGTCAAATAAACATTAGAATATGGAAGTAATTATGGATTCCAGTAAGTACTTTGGAGGAGCCGGACTCTGGTGGGCTCTGAAGGTAGACGTAATTTAAAAGGTGAGAGATAATTTATAAGCAGAACCCTGCAGGATGGGCAAGAATATTCCAGACCGGGCTTAGGAAGTACACAGGTCCTGAGTCAGGAAGCACTCAGTGCCAAGGAGCAGAAGGCCAGGTGGCAGAAAGCCCATGAAAGGGGAGGGCCAGGCGGAATTGGAGGGCAAGGCCTTCTGGGGTATGCTAAAGGAGTTGTGTTTTATGCTAAGTGCAAAGAGAAAGAAAACTTTAACTGGGGGAGGGACATTACTTCTGATTGACTACTTTAAAACTCGAGTTACCATTGGAAAGGCGGAGGTAGAGGCAGGATTAGTTCAGAAACTAATTGTAATCACCTGAGTGAGAGCTGCTTATAGCTGAGCACCCTTTTCCTACAACAACAAAAAACCAAAACAGATTTTGCACATCTCCCTAATAAAGATTTGTTCATTATACAAATATACTATTGGAACAATAAATTAAGTATATTCTAAAAATACGCAAAAGAGAAATTTTATAGGGATGCAATTGTGGAGTAATTGTAAAATTATGGAGTAATTGTAAAATTATGGAGTAATGTAAAGCTCTCTTGGCTATGGTGAATGAGGTAAGTTTATTTGGGATGTGTTCTGGAGAAAGATGGGTAAATCTTGATTAGTTAAGTATGGGGAAAGACTGAGTTGTGAGGGAAGGGAGGAATCACCGATTCTTATACTCCTTGACTAGCCAGGTGTGTGGAGCGGGGACCCTGGGGAGGAAGAGGGGGAAACATTTGGAGGGTTCAGTTCTGATGTGGTCGACGTGGAACGCATGGGAGGAGCTGAGAACAGGTCGGGTACACTTGAGCCTAGAGTTTGGGAGAAGGTGGCTGTTGAATGTAGAAATATTAGGAGATCAGAGTGCATGGCTTCGTGTTGTGACAGATTTTGTGGAGGCGGTCTCTGGTTAGGGACACTTTGAGGTAGACCCAGTCCTCTTAAAAATTAATCTGTTTTTAATTCCATAGACTCAGCCCATTATTTCTGTTTGTTTCAAAGCACTAACTAGCATTATTTGGGGCTTGCAAGGTAAATCATTTTGTCTCTTATAGTGCTTTGTATTCCATAAACAGCTCTCAAGATTCTTATTTCTCATTCGTTTTAATTAAGGGGTTTTGGTTTGGTTAAGTAGCTTTGGTAAAATTGAGTCTGGAATGTGTCTCGTTTCTTGATCTTTCAGGAAGGTGCTTCAACACTGGATATTCACACGGAGCCCAGCTTCTCAAGTTTGCTTTCCCAGTCATCTTCTGCGGATATGGGAGTTCCTCTTCCTGCAAAAAACTTAATATTTAAAGATGGCATCTTATCTGAATGGAGCGGGCGGTCGCCCTCCTCGCTTCTCATTGCTAATCTTCATTTGCAATAATTTGATTACTCAATGTGTTGCTCACACTTTCTGCCTTTTTTCTTTCTTGACATTAGCTTTATAGTGTCAGCCACTAAAAAGCATCCTGCTGCTGCCGTGCAATCCTTGTTTAACTGATACTAAAAGTTGGGGGACGTGTTGCGTTTTCTGAAGTATTGTTCCTTACTGCACACTGTATTGCAACAAAGTGCTTTTTAGCAGCCAGCACTGTATTTTTTACCTTGAGACAATCTGCGTTTCTTTTATAATACTAAGGATATTCTTTATAGGCTTTATTATGACTGTTAGGTTTATTAGCAGTCACTATGAATATGGCAGTGGTAATTTTATATGTTAGTTTATTGCACATAAATCTTGTTTCATTTTATATTTTGTTACCTATACTTTAGGGGATCAAGGGAAGAAATGGAACTCTTCCTCTGAAAAGGCTTCTTGGTATTTAAAATAGTGAACTGTAAAACAGTAAACATCTAGTATTGAGAGGTGATGTGATGGGCATTAAGAATTACCGTGGATGTCTGTAAATTATGTATATCAATTGAACATTGTTGAAGGTATATAAATCCGCAGTTATATATAACTTAACTTTGATTTATAAGGTCTTAACTCAGACTATGACTATTCATTGACATCTCATGAGAAGCTTTGGAAAACATTCTATTTTTAAATGTTTATACGTAGACTTACGTTGTCACTCTCTTTGGGCTTTATATTTTCATAGAGTCTTTATGGAAAAGCAGATTTTATTTCTCACTCATAGCTGAGGCTATTGCACGTTTTCACCCTGGTTTATTTTTTTGTTATGTAGCTTTACCAATGAATTTCATGGAAATTTAATTTAATTTGGTGTTTTCAAACCAAGGATTGTGATTTTAGAGTTACATATTTGAAACATTAAGCCTGTATATTTGGCTTTAAACCCTTCAGTGATAAACTTTTTTTGAAGTCATATTCTTAAGCAATCTAAATACTAAATTTATATTAATGGTTTTGGAGGAAATGATAAGGAAAAATTGAACAGTTTCAAAGCGTTTCTTGCCATTGATCCTTTTAGTATCTCAAATGTTAATTAGAGTAATTGGAATCACTTTTTAGACTTTGCAAGTTACCTTCCTTGGAAATTGGTGCAGTGTTATAGTTTAGCTCCTCTTGTAGGGTAATGGTTTGCTAATATAAAACTGTAACCAAACTAAACTGGTCATCAAACGAGATATATGTAAAATGCAGCATTAGAAAAATTGGGAATGTTACAACCTAACTTTTTTTCTGATGACTTTTGTTACATATAGAATTGATATTTGTGTATTTAACATACTTCTGGAAGTATATCCCTTTCTTAAAACCGTTATAACCATGCATTTAATACCATGGTCTGTCTGTAGAACTGAGAATTTTGGACCAGGTTACCTGTGGTGCACAGTCATGTTGTGTTGGGGTAAATATGGTAATGTTTAGTTTCTTACTCTGTCTTATATAAGATAGAAACCATGTGTATGTTATGTTTGTCTATAAAAGGAAAATACATACTAATATCAAAATAATTTCTTATGACTGTGAATTACTCATTTATTTTTCCAAAAATTAATATTGTACATTCCTAATGTTGTTAGTTATATATGTATGTAACTTTCATAGTTTTCACCTGAAAGTTGTAACTATTTCTTTTGATCAGGGCTCTTTAATCTCTTTTTAATATGCTTCGTTTGAATTAACTGTAATTATTTATTCTTGTATTAACCATCTAAGCCAACTGTAATGACATGTACACTAATAAAGAATATTTGTAGTTGTTAACAGTGAAGCAGGTTTTTGCTGAATTTGAACCGTAAAATTGGGAGTGCTTTGCTGCTATATTTCCTTTGAGAGATAAGGAGGAAGAAATAGAACCATAAATGATCATGAACTTTGGGGAGTTTTGAGAAGATGTGGGGTGCACTCTGGCTTCTGCTGTTGGATGAGGAAAGAGTAACTGCCTGATTCTCAGCCGAAGACCCCTCAGACTCCTGCAGAGGGAGAACTTGCATTTTTAGAGCTGTTAGCAAAATGTGAAATGTTGATGTTTGTGCTCTGATTTATGAGTGTAGCTTTGTTTCATTCATTCATGTAAAATTTTGTCTTTTTAGTGTTGATCCACTTCAACATAAAAGTGATTTTAAAACAGACTTTATTTGCCAAAGAAGATTCTTTAAAATTTTGTATTCAGTTTTTTCTTTTTTGCAGATGTTTAAAGTAATTTCATTTGGCTGTGTGCCACCTCCCCTTCTTTTGTCCCTTACCCCGTAATATATCTTAAACCATGGTAGATATTCCTTAGAAACCAAGAAAATAGCAAATATCAAAAAGAGCATAGAATTTAGTTGGGGTACAATTTCACCTTTCAAGTGAATCTAAAGAAGTTTGACTTTCTGTCATTTTAAAAATAAGATCATCTGATTTCCTTCTTTTCTTCTTGAAATATATAACTGGATGGTTTGTGTTTGTTTTTTGGGGAGAATGCTGGTTTCTTGATGTTTTGTTTTTTCTGCCATTCATATTTCTCTTTTATGTTCAGTGTTTCAAATACAGTTTGTATTAAAAGATTTTAAATTACCAAAACTGTAACAGTACAGTGGATTGTTCTCTGTATGATGTTAATATTATACAATGAAATGTATAAAGTGTTGTCAACTTGATTATTGACAACACATATAACATGTTTACAAATAAACTGTGGTGTTGATCAAGTTTCTGTAAAGATGTGTATAATCTTCCATAGGCTCCTTTTCTAATTTTAAATATTGCTGTGCTTTAAGTGCTGTGCCTATTTTATGCTTTTTAAAAACAACTTGTTTTTACCAATTTCAGATTTGTAGGAAAGTTGCGAAGACAGTCCAGAGCTTTTCCTAGTACTTGTTACTGACCTTTTCTACTGTTAACATCTTTTGTAAGCAGCGAGAGATTGTCACGGGCATAGTGTCATTTAGTAAACTGCAGGCTTTGCTGGGCTTTCGTGTTTCTCCACTAACGCCCATCTTCCGTTCCAGGATCCAGGCCAGGATGCCACGTGGATGGCACTTTCTTAGCCGTCAGTGCCTTGGGTCTCCTCTAATACGTGGCAGTTTCCCATACTTCCGTGACCTCAACACTATACACTATACGAGTACTGATGAGTTACTCTGTGGGATGATCATCAGCTGCGGGTTTCTCTGGAGGTGTTTTATGATCGACTAAGGCTGTGTTTCCTCAGGAAGGATGCATGGGAATCATGCATACTTCTCAGTGTGCCATATCCTGGGGGCATCATGTTAATGTGTTACTGGGGATAGTCTTTCCTTGGTTAGGATGGTGTCGGCTTGGTTTTTCCACTGTAAGTTACCATGCCTTCTTTATTCTTTGAAAGAAAGTCATGCTCAAGAGGAGGAAAATTTGGCTTCCCTTCCCAGAACAGGGAGTATTTACATATACTGCATAGAATACTTTAAAGAAAAATTATTTCTCCCATTTTTAAATTTATTTGATCATTTATATTAGTATGAGTTTATGATTGTTCTTTGGGGTAAAATGCAATGGTACTGCCATTTAACTTGTTAGGTAAATTGTTTATGTTGTTTTTAAACATATTGGCTCTGTTTTTAAATATGTTCCCATTTTTTCTTTGAAGACCAATTTTCTTTGTTCTGATACTAATGGAAGAATCAACCATTTCTCCAAGGAACTTTGGTTCTTTTTATTGGAGAATGGTATTTATAAATTTAAATCTGGGTGTGGTGGTGCATACTTGTAATCCCTGCGCTTGGGAGGCAGAGACAGGATCATGCAGGTTTGAAGCCAGCCTCACTGGCTAGCTTAAGCGACCCTGTTTCCAAATGAAAATATAAAAATAGGTTTGGGAGTGTAACCCGGAGGCAGAAGGGTTTCCAGGAACCCCAGTACCACAATATAATAATAATAATAATAATAATAATAATAATAATAAATGTAATATTTGGGTGTGCTTAGTGATATTGGAGTGTTAGTGCTGGGGCTTCTCAATGAAATGAGCTAGGAGATAAATATATGTATATATATAATATATATATGTATATATATATATATATAGCCAATATATTGGTATAGATTATAATTATTTAAAAATGAATCTATATACAAGTTAAACATGAGATTATACTGAACATACATAATTTAACACCTCAAGGTTCATTCTAGCTTTACTCTTATTTGTAGCTTTCTTTGACAATGCATATCCTATAATTTTATAATCCATTCACCTGTTGATGGACACCTAGGCTGATACCATATTTTGGCTATTATGGATTGTGCTGCTGTGAATGTAGATATGCATATATTATTGTAGTTCTCTGATTTCAGTCCTTTTGGAAAGAATCTCAGGAGTGGTATAGCTGGATCATATGATGGATCCATTCTCAGTTTTTTGAGGAATCTCTACAATGGCTAAACTAATTTGAGTTCTACCAACAGTATAGAAGAGTTCCAATTTCCCCACATCCTCACCAACATGTATTGTTTCTTGACTTCTTGATGATTGCCATTCTGATTGGGGTCAGGTGGATGTGCCGTTTTGATTTGCATCTCCCTGATTGCCAGTGATGTTGAACATTTTTTCATGTATTGGTCATTTGTATCTTTTGTGCAGCGTCTGTTCAATTGCTCATTTATTGATTGGATTTTTTAGTATGTGTGTCTAAAGTCTTTTAAGTTCTTTGTATATTCTAGATATTAATTCTCTATCAGAGGGATATCATCTTCCATTCTGTAGCCTTTCTTTTTAGACTCATGATGGTTTCCTTTGATGAACAGAAACTTTTTAGTTTAGTGCCATCTCGTTTATTATTCTTGTTTTAATTTCCTGAGCTATGGGGATCTTGTTAAGGTAGTGTCTATCTGTGCCTATATGTTGGACCTATTCTCCCTCTAGTAGCTTCAGAGTCTCTTGTTTAATTTCCAAGTCTTTGATCCATCTTGAGTTGACTTCTGTGCAGGGTAAGAGGTAAGGATTTAACTCTATTTTTCTACAACTGAATAACCAGTTTTCCCAACATCATTTGTTGAAAAGGCTGTCTTTTCTCCAATGTATGTGTTTGAGACTTTTATTGAAAATCAATTGGTTATAAGTGTGTGGATTTTATTTTGATCTTCTATTCCATTGGTCCATGTGTCCTTTTTTGCCAATCCCAGGCTTTATTATTATTATTATTATTATTATTATTATTATTATTATTTCTACTACTACTACTACTACTACTACTACTACTACTACTACTATAGCTCTGTAGTAAAATTTGAAGTGAGGAAGTGTGATACTTACTGCATAGTTCTTATTGCTGAGAATTTATTTGGCTATTCTGGGTTTTTTGTTTCTCCATATGAAAATTAGGACTATGAAGAATTGGTTAGGTTTATTTCTAGGCATTTTATTGGTTTTGAGGTTATTTTGAATAGTATTGTCTTCTGGATTTTTTTTAGTGGATTCATGGTTAGCATATAGAAAAGCCACTGATTTTTTTTATATATATACTGCTACATTACTGAATTTGTTAATCAGTTCCTAGTAGTCTTTTGGTAGTAAAATTATCCTTAGAGATAATTTTAGATCTTTTCTTATTGGAGTTCTTTTGATATCCTTCTCTTGCCTTATCATTCTGGCAAGAGTCTTGAGGATTATATTAAAGAGGGTGGTGATAGTGTGCATCTTTGTCTTGTTCCTGATTTTAAAAGGAATTCCCAGTTTTTCCTTGTTTAATATGATGTTGGCTTTGGGCTTATTGTATATTGCTTAATAATGTTGAGGTAAGTTTTTCTATTCTGATTTTCTGAAGTGTTATTGGGTGCTAGATTTTGTCAAATGCTTTTTCAGCATCTATTGAGATTATCTTGTGATTTTTGTTATTCTCCAGGGAAGTATCCTGGGCTCCCTGACCAGGCATCGTAAGCACAGCTATCAGTTGTGGGGGTCGGGAAGGGAGACCGAGTCTCTACGATGGGTGGGCAGACTTGTCCTTGGGCACCTTGTTTCCTTCCACTTTGGCCACTTTGCTTCCTTTTCCCTTCGTATCTTGGCCAGATGAGGAAGAGGTGGGATTTGTGGAGTAAATGCTCTATAAATGAACTCTTTATTTCTGCTAAACTCCGCTCCCCTGCCCTGCAAAGCCATCATCAGTCCCAGATATCTGCTCTCCATCTTCCTGTGCTGTGGTTTGGGTTACAAAGCTCTAGTCTTAGTTTTATTAGTGATCTTTTCTGTCTCTTGTTCTCGTGATTTTAGTGGGTGATTGCCAAAAAGAACGAAAAGTTATTTTTTTTAACATTTTTAAATCAGAAGTTCTCCAGCCTTGTGTTTGATATGCTTTTATTAAGGAGAATACACAAAAGGAGAGTAGAATAGTGAGGCTTCATATACCCAACACCCTCCTTCAGCAATTATCAATATTTAGCCCTGTTGTTTCATGGCTGCAGAACATCTGTTTGTTGCATAGTGAACGTGCAATGGTATAGCAGAAAGGAATAACAATTATCTGAAAAGGCAATTGGATTACTCCTCCCTTTCCCCCCATATATATTTGTGGTGAAGCCAGGTATTCAATCAACCCAAATAATGAGTCACAACAAATGGATCACAGATGCAGATCAGAATCCAGTGGTCAAATATTACAAACATCTGCACAAGCTGGGCATTGTCATTGCACCCTTGTGATCCCAGTACTTGGGAGGCTGAGATAGGAAGACCACAGGTTCGTGGCTAGCCTCTGTAATTTACGGAGATCCTGTTTCAAACCAAAAGAATAAAATAGGCCAGGGGGTGAAGCTCAGAGGTAGAATGCCTCTGGGTTCCATTTCCAGTACCATAAACAAACACCTTGCAAAGACTGAAAGCAATGCTGTTTTTCTAAGTTATCTTACTTTGGGAAATAAATTCATTTTTTCATAAAATATGTTACTATGTAATGAGTTTATTTCAAATTTTAACTGAATAAGTGAACATTTAGGTTTTCCTCAATTTTAATTCTTCATGCAGTAAATATCAAAAGATCTAAAAACTCTTTGAGGTCTTCAGTGATTTTTAAGCTTAGAAAGAAGTCTTGAGACCAGAAAGTTTGAGAACTAATAACCTACACTCTTTGGAGCATTTCAGTATTTAGGGATATACAAATATTTAAAAACTGCTGCCAGCCAAGGCCTATATAGTCATCTAAAATTTTAAAGTTTTATTTTTAGAAAGCTTTTTAAATTACAGTTTCTTTTCTGATTGAAAGTAATTCATATTCAGTTTAAAGATTGGAAAATGTAAAAAAGAAACTGAGGAAAATGTCCAGTTTCTCTGCTCAGATGTAAACAGGGGTGTTTCTTTGCAACCCTTTCTCCCACTTACTTCCAACCATATCCTTAAAAAAAAAAAAACACCATGTGGGGCCATAAATGGTGTGAGGTTTGGTCTCTTGCTTTTTTAACTTCACAGAATTAAAGTTAGAATTTAAATAGAAAAATTAAGAATTTTTTTACATATCAGATGTCTTCTGCAAATGTACGTTTAATAACAGTGCACAATTTCATCAACATGCTATGTGCTTTGTGAGCTCCAGTCAAATAAATGGTCTCAGAAGATCCTGAAGCTTAAACCTTCAGTGGCATGTTAATGCCAACTGAGTGAAATGAACAGGATTTCATTCCAAAGTTCCTGGGTGGGGTGAATGGCTAATTTTCTCAGTCTAAAAACTTCCAGATGAAAGTATAGTAAACTTTTACTGAAGACCTCTTAAGAGGCTCATATCTGGGCTTATGTTTTTAATTGTATGTTTTTTTTTTCTTTCTCTCAGTGTATCAAAAAAAAGGCAAAGCTTTCTAAAGTTATAAGTCTCCTTTAAAATAATTTGTTTTCATTTTGCACTTGAGAAAAAAATTGAATAGCTTTCATTTTTTGAACAGGCATCTACTTAATCCCAAGCAGAATTGTCCAGCAGAAATTTCTCTTTATGCCATTCGTGCTCTGTGGCCTTTGAACACCATTGTACGATAAGTCCAGAATACCAAGAGTATGGTTGCCAATGAAACATTTCTCTTCATGTTTTCTTCTAGCTTTATCCCCCAATGTTTTTGTTGATGGTTTTAAAGTAATTATCCATGCCCCTGCTGGTGTCAGGACGGGGAGCCTCAGGCTCAGCCTGAAGCTGTGGTGGGCCTGCTGGGGCCTTCGCAGCTTGGTGAGCCCATGCTTCATTTCCTTTGCAGGCTCCTCTCTTCCCGTGGGTGGCAGCATTTCACTTTCGAATCCTCGTTTCTACTAGAGACTTCTCAGCTTGCGTGAGGATGGCGTAGATTTTCTTCTCAAAAGAGTAGAGTTCATTTATTCCCTGCTTCACTCCCCACCCCTAGTCTTGTGAACTTTTTGGTCGTGTTCATTTGGAAAATTACTTTGAGAATATTGGGACTTACTAGTGTGGGTCAATTTTTTAAAATTCTTTTTTTGTTGTTGTTCTTTTGTTGGTGCATTATAATTATACATCCTACCGAGGGCCAGAGCGATGGGAAGGTACAGACACACACTTGTGGAGCGTCTTCCTCCAGGTCCCGACACCCTCCATCCCCTTCCCCACACGTGTCTTTTGAGATTGGCACTGGAGGTTTAATATAATAGAAAACGGTGGTATGTATATACACAATGGAATTTTACTCAGTTACATAGAGGAACAAAATTATGTCATTTGCAGGAAAATGTATGGTGCTGGAGAATATTATGCTAAGCGTGATAGCCAGTCTCAAGAAGCAAATAGTTGTGTGTTTTCTCTCGTATGTGGAAGCTGGATAGAAATTGAGAAAGAAGAGTAACCTCCGATGGAGGAGCGGGGGCTCCGTGGAGTGGTGGAGGGGCACCAGAGACGGAGGAGGTGGATGGAGACGTGCGGATTGATTATGAATGTATGTCTAGGGGAAAGGTCTCGTCCATTGGGAAGTGCTGGGTGGAGGCTGACACAACATTCTCAGAATGTACTTGACTGTATTCAGGAGGCAGTGACTGAGGCGGCTGTAACGTTGGCCTGCCCAGCACCCCTCATCCTGCCTGACTTTAGGGTCACTCCTCTCCCCTGCCTGGCTGGAGGAGCCTTTGACTCAGCGCTGGCTTCATTAAGTAAGTGTGGAGGTGGACTTGGGGGGAGATAGGAGCTCCGGTCAGTGTGGCACTGTGCAGGTAGAACACTGAGCCTTAACAGTTAATGATTATTATTCTTTTCATCACTTAATGAAAATGCTCCAGATGAATTAGATTCCATTGCTATGTAATAAATTTCTGCACTTAGTGAATCAAAACTGCCTGTCTTCATTTGCAGTTCTGTGAGTCTAAAGTGTGGGCATGGCTTGGCTGGGTTCTCTGCTCTGGACCCCATCTGCTAACCTCAAGGCGTCCTTGGGGTCTTGGGGACCTCTTCTAAGCTCACAAGATGTGGCAGAACCCCCTTCCTTGTGGTTTGGGGACTGAAGTTCCTGTTTCTTTGTTGTCCACCAGTCAGGGGTTGCTGTTAACTCCTAGATGCCACCTGTATCCTTGACACATGTCTCCCTCAATTACCAAAGCAAGAGAGACCCTCCTCTGTGTTGAATCCCTCACACATTGACTTCTTTATGTCTGGCTTCCAGGCCTCGCACACCATCTGATCTGGGGGTTCATCTTCATCTGTTCATTCCCTTCAGAGTGGCACCTACGCTGAATAACCAAGAGAATACAGGCACACAAACAGGGGCTGGGCATCAGGGACTGATACAGATGGACTTTGTGTTTACCCCCAAATTCCTATGTTGAAGCCTAGTTCCCAGAGTGATGGTAGTAGCAGGTGGGGCCTTTGGGAGATAATTTTGGCCTTGAGTTCTCCTAAGTGGGACTTACCCTATCATGCCAGGTCCCAGTGAATCTGGAAGCAGGCCTTCACCAGACACTGGACCTGCCAGACTTTGATCTAGGACTTCTCAGCTTCCAGAAGTGCAAGATAGAGATTTTTGTTCATAATCCACCCAGTCCATGGTATTTTGTTAAGTGTAGCCTGAATAAATGAAGACAAAGCCGGCTGTAGGATTCCACCGCAAGATGGCTGAGCTCCCTGCTCTTACAGAGTTACATTGTGTGTGTGTGTGTGTGTGTGTGTGTGTGTGTGTGTGTGTATAAGGGGAGAAGTAGGAACTGGGGATTGAAGCCAGAGGCATTCTACCTCTGAGCTATACACCAGTCCTTTTTACATTTTTTATTTTGAAACAGGGCCACACTAAGTTGTTGGGGATCTTGCTAAGTTGCTGAGACTGTTGTTGAATCTGCAGCCCTCCTGTTTCAGCCTCCCAGGTACTGAGATTTGAGACATATGCCACCATGCCCGGCTTAAAGGTACATTCTCAAGGGGGAAGTTGGGTTGGGCGACATACAATAAATGAAGAAATGAAGAAAGAAGACACTTAGAGCTCGAGATAAGTGAAGAAATAAACCGAGTAGTATTGAATGGTGATGGCAGCCGCCTTCCATGGGGTCTCTGGGAAGGTCTCTCTGGAGAGGTGATACTGAGTGGAGAATTAAAAGGTGAATCAGGCCAACAATGGGAGGAGCTGGAGAAAACACTGCCTGGGAAGATGGAAGAGTTGGACTTGTGGAGGAATAGGAAGGCAGACAGGTGAGCACGCGCATTGCGTCTTCTCTCCAGTTCTCTGCAGGTGGGCAGGGCCGGCCTCCAGAGGACAGGTGGGCCTCCTCTTCTCCCACTCCAGCACTGTTATTGTGAAATCGATGGCCGGTGTGGAACAGGAGGTAGGTTTAGTTTTGTGGATGAAGAAGCAGAAGATCCCCGGAAGGCTCTCACTCATCTTGTAAGAACCTCCAACTCATCTTGTCTGAGAACCTTGTGCCCAGGGAGGGGAGAGGGAGATGGAGAAATAATGTGCTCCCTGTAGGTCAGCAGATGGGTGAACAGTAAGCTTCATTTGTTCTAAATTACTTTTATTTTATTTCCTCAAGAGGAGCCTTGGGCATTTTTGAGAGTTTTGGAAGTCAGAAATAATGCATAAAAATAATGGAGAAGAGAGACCCACCTGCATCAAGTGTTGAAAGCGACCCCTTGGTTTAGTATTTAATCCATTTATTTGTGTAAGGTGAAGCAGCGCTGACCTCTCTCTCTCTGGTTTTGCAGGTCCAACTAAAAGATGTTATTTTGGGGGGAGAATGAGGGGTGATGTTAAAAGGAGACAGAGATGCCAAAGATTTGGTACAAATAGCTCATTTGGAAATGGACTCTAAGAAGCTCAGTTGGGTTGGGGAAGAGAGAGGGGAAGGGAAGCCATTAAAGGATTAGGGAGAGGACTAATGCTGTGAGCAATTAGGGGCTGCTCTCTAAAAGGACCCTCTGGGAGACTACCTGGACCACCTGAGTGTTGCTGACCCACTCAGGCGCAGGAGGCAGGAGAGTCGCTTCTCTAGCCCCTGCCCTCACTGCTGTGGGCTCCCTCGGTGGGTCCAGCCCTTGGACCTGCCCTGCTGGTAGGCTGAACATACTTCCTGGGCAGAGGACACTGTGAGGCAGAGTCACAGGTACTGCGGGCATGAGGGGACCAGCACCCACAGGAACAGAAGCTGCAGGTGGCCTTTGGGATGGACCAAGGGGAAAAGAGCAGGGTTGGTGACACAGGTATTGGCTGGAGGTATTGCATGCTGTGACTTTCAGTGTAGGCAAAAGCAAAACAAAACATGCATCCACTGTCATTTCCTGTCACACAGTGCTTGAAGACATGGGGTTCCTGAGAGAGTCTATGACACCTGATGAGAAGCCCAGACTCGTGGGGGCGGGCAGAGATAAACAGATGTCACCACAGGAGGAGGTTTACAGGAGTGAGGCAGGAGACTCAGGAGACTGGGAAGCTGTGGGAAGGAATAGGAACTGCTTTTCTGCAGACATAGGATCGTGGCTCGCTGCTGTGGTTCCCCTGTGAAGTAGCCCCTGGAGTTCAGCCGGAGATGGTCGGAATATCTATGCCATCCTGGATCCTGATAAAGGCAGCAAAGCTTCCTGCAGAGCTCTCCAGAGAGGCCAATGGCTGCTTATCTTTAGGGCTGACCCTCATCCCAGCCGTACAGCTTCCTCTGCCACAGCGTACTGCCAAGATCCTGGCCTGGTGGCAGCCAGTGGTCCATAGGTAGAGGTGGAGGAGAAGGCAGCTCCTCAGTCATCCACAGGCCTTCCCTGGGGTGAGCAGAGGGGGCTGCCTGTCCTGCTTTCACTCTCTTCTACCATCTTGCATTTTTCTCCATTCAAGGCTTCTCTTGATGATGGTTTAATTTGATTTCTCCTGGATAGCCACAGAACGCTAGCAAGCAATGACCAGTATTCAATCAGATATTAGCATGGGCCACGGGCTGCTCTAACCACCTTACACATATGACCTTGTTGATAATAGAGCGTTTGTGGGAGACAGAAAGGGCCACACTGGGATCTGTCCCTGCTAGGGGTGATTTTGGCAGGAGCAATTCTACAAAAGGCTCAGAAAAGTAAGTCATGTTACAGAGAGGGAGGGAGGGAAGGAGAGAGAGAGAGAACGAATTAAAGGGAGATCGATTCAGTCTTCATTCAGACAGTTCAATATTCTTTGTCCCCTAGAGCTGCCTTCCTAGTGACTGCTGAGGAGATGACTCAAAGGAAATTTCACAGTGCTTTTAGGGCGTTAAGGAAAGAAGGCTGTGCTGTGCAGATAGAGTAATCCAGGATGATCCCACAAGTGCGGGAGGCTTTGAAGGTGGAGACTAACAGCCTCCAGTTGCCATCCCTGCCTAGGTATGCTCAGCCATGCAGGTTGCCACGAGGCTGGGAGACAGTTCTGGGCTTTGTGGCCTTGGGTACCAACTGGCCCTCTTTTAGCTTCAATCTACATATATTCAAAGTGGGCAATATTACTTAGCTCGTGGATGGATATAACCTGTCAAGGATTTTTAGTGGCATTTAAAAAGTGAAGCCAATCCCTCACTCTCCCTGCCCCCAGGGTTTAGACACCGATACTGGAGTAGCAAGTCTTCTCAAGAGCAGGTAAGACCAATACCAAGTCCCCTCTTCTGAGTTACCAGAGGCTGTTTTCTATGTCTTTATGCCAGTTGAATTTTCTCTGAATATCTTGGCTCCTCAATGTATTGGTCTTTGTGTTTTGTGGGATCATGTAAATACAGGTTAGGTCTAGAGCTGTGCTGAGGGTCATTGCAAGCTCCTGGGCCACCATCCCTGCAGATCTGGGCTGCTCTTGCCTCAGGTCTGCAGGGGGTTCTGCGAGAGCTTATGGTAGAAGTAGGGTGACTGCAAGTTCTGGAGATGCTCTGAGGCCTTCTGGTTACAGAGGAAGTTACCTCCTGCTGTTGAAGAGCTTATAGCTTAGTGAAGATATTTTCAATGAATGGGATAAGGAGGGAGAAGGTCCTATAAGAGCAGCATCAGTAATAATAAACTAAATAATAAAGTAAATTTTGTTGAGCAGGTACAGCAGGCCAAGTCCTTTGCAAATAGTATCTTAGTGAAGATTTGGGGCATGATTTTAAATGACAGTAACTTTAGGGCTCAGGCTGCTCAAATTTTACTGGGCTCCAGAGCCGCTCTCCTACAGGGTCTTTGTGGGAAGGATCCCTAATAAGAAACAGCAATAAAAACTGGGGGAAAAAAAGACCCAGTTTGAGCTGCAGAGGAGCCCCTTCCCCTGGGCTGGAGGACAGAGATTAGGTGAGAGGTCTAAGTGGGGTCCCTAAACCAAATCTTTCTATAAAGCCCATAAGGAAGAGATGAGGAGAGTCAAGATAGAAGAACATGGCGATGCCAATTCTGGGGAAGTAGGTCAGGGAGAAGTTCACCAGCATGGAAGATGGTTGCCAGAAGAGGCAGAGGTTCAGAGAAAAAGAAACTAGGTAGGGGAGCCTCTGACACCAGTCAGTAGTGTGGTCATTTCTCCACCTTGGAGAATGACGGAGGGGGTTGGTGTTAAGTATTCCTTCTCCCTCGAACCTCCTCAACAGTTCTGCCTGGTGTTTCCTAGAGGAGTCTACGTGGTTAGCTCCCTTTGCAGGGACACACACACACACACACCCAGCCTTTGCACTCCTCTTTTATCTGCCTGGAGCACTCTCCTCCAGCTGATGCCCTGCTTGTTTTCTTTCTTAAAGTCTTTACTAAATGAAGTATTGTTTGAGTTGGGTAGCGTCACTCCCCACTCGCAGTTCACGTCCCTCTGGAACTTCAGCATATGACTCGACTTGGCAATAGGGTCACTGCAGGTGCGATTCTCTACGATGAGGTCAGAGTGAAGTAGAGTCTTCAAGGTCAGGTGGCAACAGGTGGAGAGCAAAGTCATGTTGCCACAAGGCAAAGGACACCAAAGATTTCTAGCAACACGAAGAGACCGGAGAGAGGCATGGAGCTGATTCCCCTTTAAAGCTTCCCAAAAGAGCCGACGTTACTCACAGCTGACTTTGGGCTTTTGGTGCTCCTACAGAATAATCTTTTCTTGTTTTCAGTCAGTTGATTTGTGTTGCTTTGTAGCAGCAGCCCTAGGAGACTAAGAGTTAGCTGCTGCTAGCCAGAGCCATCCTTGACATCAAATTGCAGTGGCCCTGCGGCTCCCCCTTTGCTTTACGTCTTTGTCTTCTTTATTGTTTATTTCCCCCTTGCAGAGCAACCCCAGGAAGCCAGGGATTTGTATCTGCTCTGTTTATGGCTGCATCTCCATCTTCAAGAATAGCATGTGGAGAATAGAAGACACTCAGTAATCACTTGTGAGCAAATGAATGAATGGTCTACACTTCTAATTTATCCCTTTTCACTAGGATGAAGTGGAGTCACCTATTCTTTGGGGATTATCAGAAGCAAAAGAAACAATGGCATGTCCCTTGCACTCAAGCAGGAACCCCTCTTCTTCCAGTGGCTTTGGCAGACCACCAAGGTTGTGCCCTTTGCTGCCATTGCACACAGTGTGGTCTCAGTCTCCCAAATTCAGCCCAGAAAGGCAGCTCAGAGGCGAGTTCTGTAGTGGTGGACCCATGGGTGCTGGTCCCCTGAGTCTTACCTTCTGTGTTTAAATTGCTCTATGGCTTCTGCTGAGTTGCATAATGGTCACTAAAAATGGCCCCAGTTACTTATTCACTGGAGAAGCACATGATACACAATTGCTGTTACCAAGTGCTGGCGATGGAGAAAGGGATAGTAATGCCAGCTGTTATCTGGGCTTCAGGGAAGCTGGGGCCAGCAGCTGGTGTTGAGACAATTACTGGCATCACACATGGGGATGGAGGCCGAAAGATAAGGAGCGCTGGGGAGGGAACTAGGCTGACAGGGAGGGCATGTTGGGTGTCCTGAGATCATGCCAGGGCAAAGGACCACTGACTGGAAGCCATGCTCTAATCTTAGAGTTGAGGAGCATGAAGTCCAGAGAGTGAGCAGGGAGATGGCAGAGTGGACACGGGACACAGAGAGGAGAGAAAGGAGGGAAGAGGAGGAGCAGGGGAAAGGTAGTGTGTTCTGATTACCAAACAAGACTTTTTGTTACTGATTCCTGTCCCTAAGGTTGCTGGAGTGCCCTCTTGGTTTCTGGAGCTCTTATTCAAGTCTCTGAGATACTCTAGCATCCTTCCAATGAAGCTCTGCTTTTGGCTTAAGCTTTTGAATTGGGTCTAAGTCTCTTGTAACTGAGAAGATCCTGATGAGTACCCAGCAGGTGTGCAAGAGGAAAAAGAGAAAAGAGGCTCCTCTAGGCCCTAAGCTCCCTTTCCTTAGACCATCTGTCCTCTCTGATGTAGTGTCTAACTTAGGATACCAAGGATAGCCTTGGAAGTAGCCCTATGAAGGTGTCACCCTCATTCCACCAAGGGGAAAACTGATGTCAAAGCGAGTCTGTAGCTTATCTAAGGTGACACGGCTGGCACATGCTCCAAGCCAGGCTGGTCCTGCAACGTCCCTGGAGACATGTGAAGTGTCGGAGGGCCAGGGTTTGAGCTAGGACTTTGAAGCTATGACCCTGATAGATCATCATGTGACCTTGAAAAAGTACATACCGTCTCATTTGTTGGTTCCTCCCTTTGAAAGTGTCCTGGGTGGTGGAGTCAGGATGCCTGGGTACAGACTGTGAGGATCTTGGCGCCTCTAGATTGTTTACGGAGTGAAATGGGAAAATATACAGGAAAAGTGTGCCTGGCATGCAGCAAGTGCTCAATAAAGGTCAGCTTTTACTATTTTACATGGAGACAGGTAGAATGAATTTGCTCCATTTCCATCTCAGTGAGAGAAGTTACCCCGAGGGAATATGGTTGGTGCTGGAATGGCAAAGGTCTCAAAAGTTCCAATCTGAACTTGGCTGAGAAAGGGATTGGCCCACAAGAAGGACATGTATGATAAAAACCATAGTCACAAATGTAATCTGTCTACCTGAAAATTTCTCTGTCTGGATAAGAGCGTTATTAAAGAATTTTCAGTTCCCTACATGCACACAGTGAGATGCATGTGAGATATATATATATCCTGAAGTTGTTTATCTCATATATCTTTAACTCTATTTGTCTGTTTTTGTTGTTAAATTAAGTTGTTCTTTTTTCTTCCCACCAAATAAAACTACCCTGTAAGGATTTAAACAGATGATCACATTTTGCATGGAAAATGCAATTGTGCAAAATATTTGTATTCTAAGCAGCCATGATTTCCTTTAAAAATCTAATGAAATCCAAGCTAACCAATAGCTTCAAAGTAAAAATGACCTAGAAGCATTTCACATGTTTTGAAAGATTTTTTGGGGGGAGAAGAGGATCACTTTATAAAATCTGATACAACATATCCCTGAGCCACTGGAAAATCACTCCAACAGATCCAGCATTTCAGTGATGATTAGGTGTTTTCAGCCATATATTAATGATCTGCACATCAGTCTAAGAACAAATTTGCAAGTCTTTTAGTTGGGAAAGTTTGTATGTAGTCTAGCATGAAGGACCTAGGGATAGAATCCTTTCTTTTCTATTTCTTTGGTCTCCAAAGGGTTATATGACAAAGAGGAGGCTTATGAGATAGAGACAGGAAAGTGTCCTGGGTGGTGGAGTCAGGCTGTCTGGGTACAGACTGCAGCTGGACCAAAGTGGAGCCAAAAGGGCAGCCCATCAAGTGCCCATCCGCTTCCTAGCAGTCAGACCTGGCCACATGACTAGCATTGGCCAATGAGATGTGAAGAGCAGTGGTGACATCATTTCCAGGGCAAAGCCTCTGAAAACCAGTGCAGTTTGCTCATTCCCTTCCCTGTGACTCTCACAGGTGGCGTTGCTATGGTAGAGGATACATTAGCCGGGGTTCCCTGGAGAGGACTCTGGAGCAGAGCAAGCCTCCTGTCAACACATGATGGATGAAAGGTAGCAGGAGGGAGAAGCCTTTGTTGTTTTAACCACTCTGAGTTTGGGAATGTTTGTTTTTAATGCGTATGCTAACCTACCCTGACTATTCATCATGTGACTTTGGAAGAGTACTTCACCTCTCATTTGCCAGTTTCTTCTTTTGGCACATGGGGATCTTGACACCTCTAGATTGCTTTCAGAATAAAATGGGATAATACATGGGAAGGGTGTGCTTGGCAGACAGCAAGGGCTCAATAAATGTCAGCTGTTAGGATTCTACATGTACACAGGTAGAGGGAATATTTTTCTAGGTATAGTTGTTTCCTTTTGTAGAATTGTGCAGGTGTTTGTGTTTATGCATTATTGTCTGCCCCCAGCCTAAGTCATGATTGAAACTTAAAATGTTGTGGGAAGGGAGAGAGACCTCCATGACTCTTATTTGCTTTTTAGAGGTAGTTTTGGTAAGGGTGGAGGTCCCAAGAACATGGTGCAGAAAATAGCACAGTCGGGCCTGAGTTTGTGGAGCCCTGAATCTAGACCACCCATGTATTCATGGCCTTGTTGCCCCAACCTCATCTCCTACTGCTGGGGTTTTCTGCATCTGTTGCCATGGAAACTCATTGGGGTTGATGTTGTGGATCTATCTGGAATTTTATCTGAAAGGAGCAGAAACCAAGACTGGCTAAATTAAGCAGCAAGGGGACTTAGAAAAAGAAAAAGAAAAACCTAAAACATTGAAAAGTTTACTGAAATCCCAGAAGGGGCAGAGTCAGGCTTGGAGGCTGCAGGGTCAAGAACCCCTCTTGAGATTCATGCTGTGGATTGTTCCCAGTGAAATCACACACACTTCAGACTGACCCATGACTGATGCCTTCAGGGCCACTGGCAGGACCACTGTCATGTCACTACTGAGCTTGGTACAACTCCTGCCTCTGTCACCACCATCATCAGATGGACTCCATGTGGTCCCTGATTTTTCCCGTCATCTGGTTCTAGATAGAGAGGAGACCCTGCCTCACATTGTGGGGGAATTCCTTCTCTTCCTTCCAAAAACTCTTTAATCCAATTTCCAAGTCTCCTGCCTTCCTTGGGACTAGATCCAGCCCCTGGGATTCTACCACCTGTAAATGCTGTCAAACGGCACACTGAACACGCGGTGGCTGCCTGCGTGTACTGGGGCAGCTTGTTTCTTTTTGTGACTTTGCAGGCATCTGGAGCTTGTCCTCCTTTCCGTTTCCACACCTGTTGGGACATATTCTGTAGTTTTGGCACCTGCCTTGCTCCTCCAAGCAGTGCTCTTGATCGCCAATGACTGGGGCAGGAGCTTAGGTCCCCTTCTCATAACCTTTTCTGTGCTGCAGTGTGCTCCCCTGTGTCCCCATCTGTCCTCAGCATACCACAAGTTCCTAGATAGCAGGCCCTGTTCTAGTTCACTCGTGCCCCAGGCATCTTACAGCTCAGCAATCCAACAATCGGGGAATTGATGAATGATAGTGAGAGGGCCAGGCTGCAGGTGGTTCCCCACGCTCCTGGGAAAGCCATTCTGGCCACTCTACCATGCTTCCAGCAGGAGCACACGGGATGCTTTGCAGCTGAGAAGCCTCCTGTGGCCCCTTGATGTCCCTGTCACAGGTCTGGGCCACCTTCACACTCATAGCATTTCCTTTCTTCACTGTCTTTGGGTGTGTGATGCCTCTTGACATAATCAGAAGTTTTCCTGGAAACTAGCATTTCATTGCAAATTGCCTCCTGGTGTAGCATGGTCCTCATATTTATGTCCTGGGGTACTATGTCTAATGAGCATAAACTAGGTGGCTCAAAATAGCAGAAACTGATTTGTGGCTCTGGAGCCTGGAATTCTGCAGTGAAAGTTGCAGGGCCTTGCTCCTCTGAGGTGCTGGGGGAGAAGCTGTCCTCGCCTCTGCTAGCTGCTGGACTGGGCCTTCTATGGCTGTGGCCACATCGTTTGGCCTCTGCTTCTGTCCTTGTGTTATCTTCTCCCTTTCTCTCCTCTTCTTTTCTTTTCTCTTTTACTTTTTTCATTTATTTTCTCTCTCTCCTCTCCTCTCTTTTCCTCTCCTCTCCTCTCCTCTCCTGTTCTTTCTTTTACACTTATTAGATTTAGGGCCCAGTCCAAGAGGATTTCATCTTGAGATTCTTTGCTTTTTTGGCATTGGAGATTGAACCCAGGGGAGTTCTACCTCTAGGCCACAGCCCTGGCCCTATCCTTTTTTTTTTTTTTTCTCACTAGGTTTCTGAGTCTTGCTACGTTGTTGAGGCTGTTCTCCAACCTGTGATCCTCCTGTCTCAGCCTCCCATGTACTGGGATCATAAGCAGGTACCACAACACCCAGTTGAGATTCTTAATTACATCTGTAAAAACCTTTTATCCAAATCAGGCTACATTCACAGGTTTTAAATGGGAGGCACCATTTATCCCACCAGCACTTGTCTTCAGGGTCAACAGATGATCCAGGCAGACTGGAGTCATGTCCCCAAACCCTCTCTCAAGCAATGTGGGAGGAAGGTCTATCAGAGGTAGCCTTGTCCCCCCCATCACTGGGACCCTGGGGAGTTGAGCACACCATCTTCCACCCTCCAGGTGTGTGTGTGGGTTGAGCAAGCTCACTCACCCTGCTAGACTGTCACCAGGTGGCGTCTCTGCTCCCAGGGCAACTTTAGAACCTCTCTGGCCTGTCACAGGTGACGAGATGGTCACCAGGATTCCCTACAATATTTCTAGATCAGACACTTGGACTGAACTGACTCATACCCGCAGCAGTAGACGCTGCCCGTGGCCTGTGATCTGCCCCTCTGAAGTCCCTGTCTTTGATAGCAGCATGCTAGTGTGTTCACAGGAACACTTGGGGAAGGGATGTCAGCCCGTGTTGTCTCCTACTACAGCCCCAGGAGATCAACAATGATTGGTTTAAATTAGTTTAGCAAGTTCACCCCTTGCCCTGTAATTGGTTGAAGAGTGGCCAGTCATTTAGTCTCGGCTAATGAAATAAAAAGGGAAATCTGTTGGGGAGGGCTTTCTTTTTAAAGGAAAAGATTTTTGCCTTCTCTTTTTTCTTGCCAGGAACTTGGTTTTGATGTCTGGAGGTACAGCAGCTATCTCATGACCATGAGTGTTAATCTTGTGACAAGATCAACTAATGGTGGTAGTTCAGAAAATAGAGCCAGGATCTCTGGTGCTATTGTTAGGCAGCTGAACCAATGTCAACAACATCTGGATTACTTGTTATGGGACAAAAAAAAATTTCCTATATTTGATTTATTCTAAGGTTTTTGGCTATTTGCAGCTAAAAATACCTTAAAAGACACAGATTAGAAAATAAAGAATTATGGCTAGGTATAGTAGTGCAAGCCTATAATTCTAGTTCTTGGGAAGCTTAGACAGGAGGGTCACAGGTTCAAGGCCAGCCTCAGAAATTTAGTCAGGCCCTCAGCAACTTAGCGAGACCCTATTTCAAAATAAAGTAAATGAAATAGGGATGGGGTGTAGGTCAGAGGTAAAATTTCCCTGGGTTCAGTCTTCAGTGCCAAAAAAAAAAAGGAAAGAAAGAAAAGAAAAGATTTATAGCACATAAACCCACAAAAAGCAACTAATTGTAGACCCATATTATTCAAGGAAGTTAGTCAGCAGTGTAAACCACCTGTTTCCTTTTGGTAAGTGTCAGGGGTGGGGGCACGTAGCAATTAGGGTTCTCCAGAAAAACGGAACCAATAGGACACACACACACACACACGCACTAAAGAATTGGCTCCTGTGATGCAATTGTGGCTGGCTGTGTAGGGAAGGCCAGCAGTCTGGGGACCCAGGCAGGGTTTCTTTGGTACAGTCTTGAGGCTGAATTTGTTGTCTGGGAAGCCTCTGTGTTTGAGCCTAAGACCTGTAACTGACTGCAAAAGACCTGTTAACATTCTTACATTATTGAGGGTGATCTCTTACTTAAAGTCAACTGGACGTAGATGTTAGTCACATCTACAAAATGCCTTCATGACAACTTCTAGACTGGTGTTTGACCAAGCAGCTGGGTATAATAGTCTTGCCACGCTGGCATATAGATATCACAAAAGGCTTTCTTGAGAAAATGGCATCTAGTTGGAGACTTGAAGGCTAAGGGACAGTGTTATTTGGTGTGAGATCTGCTATCTCCACAAAAGGGGCATATCATTGGGGTTTACGACAAATTATTCTTGTTTATATTTTAATGACAATCTAAGAAACCAACACCCCAGCTGCCTTCCTTATAATCACCTATTGGCACTTAATTTCAGTGCTAGGTTAGATTTTACTATCTTGATTCCAGCTAAAGCTCCTTCAATTTGTGGGGGGTGGGGACAATGAGAAGAGAACAGAAGCCAGGTGAGGTGGGAACTGATGCCACCTCAAGGTCTGTTCTGTGTTTGAATTTCTCTTGGAGTTCCAGCAGGGAGCAGGGTGAGGGCAGTGAGCCGTCCCCTGCAGAACTGGGCAGACCACTGCAGGGCAGCAGGAATGTGCTCCCAGAGAGAGCTGCAATCAGTTTTCTACACAACAGCACCTCTGTCACCTTAATTAATGCTGTTGATTTGGATTTTATTGCTTATATAGATTTGCTTGTATTGAATTTGTAATTTGTTGGTTTTAAAACTGCATATGATTATAAAACATAAGGATTTTATGTCCACACACTGCAGGAAATCATAGTGGAAGTAACCTCTATTAACACTAAAGGTCTGAGAGAATTTTTCCCCATTGAGAAATGATATGAGCTGGATGTGGTGGTGCATGACTGTGATCCCAGTCCTTGGGAGGCTGAGACAGGAGGATAGAAGGTTCGAAGCCAGCCTCGGCAACTTAGTGAGGCCCATGGAAACCTAGTAAAACCCTGTTTCCAAATTTAAGAAAATAAGGATGAGGTGTAGCTTGGAGCTAAAATGCCCCTGGGTTCAATCCCCAGCAACACACACACACACACACACACACACACACACACACACACACAGAAACTCTAAGCTAGTGAGATGGGTGGGGATGGGAGGGTGACTTAGGGAGAGGAAAGAGCAGAGGAAAAGCTTCACAATGAGAGACACAGCCTACGTGAGAAAGCAGGTATGATGTCGGGCAGAGCATTGGCTTGGAGAGGTTGAAAACAATATCAACTTAATGTAAACTTATTATGGGGCAAAAGTGCAAATCCTGTCTGATACATAGCAAGCGCAGGGCCTGCACACTGAGGGGATGAGCGGGTGGCTTCAGGATGCGAATCAGTGGAGAAATGATTTGCACATGGAGGGGATGTCTTTAATATTTAGTGCAATGAAATGCTGTGGGGTGACATGGTAAAGCTCCTTGCATCGGTCAGCCAGGGCTGCTCTTACAAAGTAGCCCGGACTGTGGCTTTAACAAGAAGCACTTATTTTCACACAGTTCTGGAGCCTAGAAATTCAAGGTTACGGTGGGAGAAAGTTTGGATTCTGGTGGGGTCTCTCTTCTTGGCTGGCAGATGGCCACCTTCCTGGGGCTTCCTCACATGAACTTTTTGTCAACTCTGTGTGTGTGTGTGTGTGTGTGTGTGTGTGTGTGTGTGTGTGTGTGAGAGAGAGAGAGAGAGAGAGAGAGAGAGAGAGAGAGGGAGGAGACAGAGAGAAGAGAGAGAGAGGAGACAGAGAGAGAGAGAGAAGGAGAAAGAAAAGAAAGGAAGAGATCAGGTTACTGTCTCATCTTCTTATAAGGTACTAATCCTATCAGATAAGGACCCTGCCCTATCGCCAATTCAACCTTAAGATTCCCGTCTTTAAATACCTACATTCAGGGGCCGAATACATAAATTTTGGGACACACAAGTCAGTTTGTAACTCTCTTTAGTAAATACTTTTCAAGACTGAAAAAAGGACCCATATTCCTTCTGTGAAAGCCAAATAATAAACAAAAATATTCTCATTAACTGAGTGATTTTTATCAGTATGCATGTATATATATAAACTATACTCGAAACAATAGCCAACACTGAGTCCATTGCTTTTTCATTCAGATAGTTAGTGAACATTTTGTTAAAAAAAACCATAGTTTGTTAAATATAAATAAATCTGCTTTTATTCTTGAGGTGAAACTCACATAACATGAAATTAACCACTGGCAGTGGTATTAGTTCCAAAACATTTTCCAAAAGGAGATCTTATATCCATTAAGCAGTGACTCCTCTGTCTCCCTCTCCCCTGGCTCCCTCTGCGTATTCTGGAAATGTCATTGAAATAGAACCACGCAATATATGACTATTTGTGCCCGACTACTTTCATTTAACATGTTTTTTTTTTTTTACATTTATCCAGATTGCAGGAAGTTTTAGTACTTCACTCCTTTTTTTATGGGGTTATATTCTATTAAATACCACATCTTGTTTACCCATTTATCTGTTGATGGATAGTTGGGTTGCTCCCATTATTTGGCCATTGTGAAAGGACCATAATTTTCAACTTGCACCTTTCAAGGCAGAATTCCAGTTTCAACTTTGTTACAATTATTTAGCGAACATTTTCGTGAATCTTTCCTACCTTAGTGGATTGACTATGGGGGACCTCTAGTCACCATAGCCATACCTGACTAAGCACCCTTGTCATTTCTTCACCCCCAACCTCATTTTAAGAATCTAATCT
Organism: Muscardinus avellanarius; assembly: GCF_963383645.1. Classification (NCBI taxonomy): domain Eukaryota; kingdom Metazoa; phylum Chordata; class Mammalia; order Rodentia; family Gliridae; genus Muscardinus; species Muscardinus avellanarius. The sequence goes on along the minus strand of NC_137789.1, from coordinate 18,126,348 downwards.
GTTGGATGCTAACATTCCTTGAGTAACTGAATTGTTCAAGTTTTACTATAGAAGAAAATAGAAAATACAACCTAGTTCTCAGCAAAATCTTGGTGTTTATTACTTTGGATAGAAATGCAAAAATATTTTATGAGAAAAGTACATTCCTTTCTTTTTAGGAAAGAGTTACTCTATATTTTCTATTTTCAAAAGGCAGGGAACATTAGTTTTTGGATATTTATGGTTCAACCAATAGTAATTAGAAATTTCAAAAAAAATTATCAGTCCTAGGTTGTGTCCTAGTAAATAGAGCAAAGTAAACATGATAAAAAACATTTAAGGACAACCCAAGATGTCTTTTTGGATTGTGAAAATAATTGTAGATAGCTGGGAATATACGGAGGAGCCAAAATGAAGCACCTACAATCCGAGAATTCCGAGCTGATCATTACATATTAGTGAGGTCATGTTTCTGTTGTTGGAGGCGCGTTCTGAGATGGGCTCTGAGCGGGTTCCCACTGCAGTCTCCAGCCATGGACAGTGGCCTACAAAGCCAGCAGTTTTCTCCTTTCAAAGAAAACATCACAAAAACTGTGCTAATCAGTGGGATTTGTAGGACTTTACAAGAGAAGACTAATGATAATAAGAAAGATGATTCAAGGTCCTAGTCAAAGACAGCTTACACTTTGGAGCCTTTTAAAAATGTCTTCATCGTTACTGCTAAAACTGGTCTTAGAGCCAATGGAAAGAAGGTCGAGGTGGAGCCTTTCAGCAATTGACTGAAGGAAAGAAATGCCTCCGGGTAATTGTGTTCTTGTCCTGTCCAATTTCTTGAGGGTTTTTAAATAAGTGGTAGTTTGTCCACGTGATTATGTAGCATCTGTCACCTGCTAATTTATATAATTAAGGCTTGAAAATGAGATATGTTTTTAGATATGTAAATCAGAATGTCCTACACCTAAAATTATACCTATTCTCTCACTTGAATTAGCAGCCTCTACCAAACAATCAATCAGGTTGTCAATCATTTAAGTTCTCTTAAGCAAGAGACATTTTTTTAAGTTAAATTTTACTTTTTTGTGGTACCGAGGATGGAACCCAGGGGTGTTTTACCTCCAAGCTACACTCCTGACCTATTTTATTCATTTAATTTTGAAATAGGGTCTCCCTAAGTTGCAAAGGGCCTCACTAAGTAGCTAAGGCTGGTCATGAACCTGTGATTCTCCTGTCTCAGCTTCCCAAGTACTAGGATTACAAATGCATTAAAAGCACAGTCTGGGATGAGATCTATGCTGGGTGCAGGGGAGTCATGCAGGTTCTCAGAAGAGGCCCTGGCCCTCCCTGGCTGACAGGGTGGCTGCACTTGGCCAACCGCAGGTGCTCCTCAGAGCTTCCCCAGTCTCAGGCTGTGCTCATTCTGCTTCTGGAGTTGCACAAGCTGTTCCCTCCGGTGCTCTTCTTTTCCACTCTTCTCCATCCTGGGAAGCAGTGCAGGAATATTGCTACAATTCCAAACAGAAGAGTGTGAAGTAAGGGATGAACATCCCCACAAACCACCCAGCCCCACTGCCCAGACTTATGCTGTGGATAGCACTGGGTCTACTCCAGTCTTCCACTGGTCACATACAATTCCTTTCCTTGGTTTGTTTGCTCTACAAATGCTCTCATGCTGCACACACTTGGCTTGTTTTCTGTTCTCTCAAGATCATATTATGGTCATCTTTGCACAGGGCATGTGTGGTTCAACCTCATGCTCCCACCTGCCTCCATTCACCAGCCTCCTCTCCTACTCGTCCATCGGGTCTTGACTAAGGTGCTGGTCACCAGCATCCGTCATCACTAAAACTCTAGGTTGGTTGTGAGTAAGAGAAACAAACTTAGTTCAGTTTTGTAGAAAAGAGGGGGCATTTATTGTAAGGGTCCTGGGATTGAAGGAACTTAAGGGCAGAGATGGAATTTGCCCCAGAGACAACACAGCAAGGGTCAGTGTTAGGAAAAAGGAGGACAGGGATACGCACAACATAAGGGAAAGCTTTGATGCAAGCCTGGGAGGGACCTACTCTTGTCAGAACAGAAAGTCACCCATACAGTCTAGTGTGGACATTTTTTTATGGAGTGAGGGCAGGGGAAGGTCAGTCTATAGAGGACCTAATTGAAGACTAGAATAGATAGATGTTGATTGGATCAAACTGGTGCAATTTTTTTAGTACTGGGAATTGAACCCAGGGTCATTTACCTCCAAGCTACAACCCAGGACTTTTTTTTTTATTCTTTATTTTGAAATGGGGTCTCACTAAGTTGCAGAGGGCCTCACTAAATAGCTGAGGCTGGTTGTGAATTTGTGATCCTCCTGTCTAAGCCTCTCAAGTACTGGGATTGCAAGTGTGCACCACAACACCTGACAATTTTTTAATCCTTCATTTGCATACTGGGTCATCAGGTGACAATCTGTGGTTGGGACAGTACAAAGAACACGTGTCAGGTGCCTTCCTGTTAGGGGTCTGGTGGAAAGCATTGCTACAGGTATAGAAGGGATTGTTCATTGTAGTTTTCCTGTGATACTAACTCAGAGAAAGAAAAATTCTAGGAGGCTGCTGCTGGTTGCCTCTTAAAGTCAGGGCTTCCTAATTCTCCTTCTCTTTGCAAGCCTACTCCATTCTTCTCTCTTCAAACCTGTCTCCTCTGATCCTCCAGTCTGAGTTAAGGTAAACAGCGCCTCCAGCCACTGCCCAGGCTTACATGTTACAGGCTCGACTACCCGCTGGGAGTCCGATCTCTCTCTCCAGCCTAGTTCTCATATTCTCAGGAGAGGGGTTTATGCTGACCTCACCCATGAAACCAGACCAATTATGGCCGGTCACGTTATAAAAACTGGCTACTCCTGCAGTAAACATATCAGTGGGAGATGAGGGACATTTCCTGCAGTGGGTGGGCCCAGGTAGACAGGTGCTCAGCACACCTTTCTTAATCAGCCCAGTGGAGTCGGCAGCCTCCTGCGCCAACTCCCAGTGTTCTGTGTTCACACTGTCACATCACTGCTCACAAGGAATCAAGCTCTCATCTGCGTGCTGTGTTCTCACCTAGAGACTAAGCTCCACAAAGGTAGGAACACCAGTATGTAGCAGGAGACCAACCATTCCAATGTTTGTGGAATAAATGATGGGACTCTTCTCAAGTTCTTTCTCCAGAGAGCTCAACACAAAGTGTCCTTTAATTTCTTCCATTTTTACAAACCAATGAGTTTACTTTCCTGTGGTTACGGTAAAAGCAACTCAAACCCTTTCCTCTAAATGCTCCCCAAATCCACTTCTTGCAGGGATAAATCACTGGGCTAGATGTGTCAGCCCTCTTGTATCTGAGTGGGGCCATGTTCTCTAGGAAATTCAAGTAAAACAGGTGCTCGGCTCTGGCAAAGGCAGCAAAGGGCAGGAAGCCTTCTCTGTCTTCTTCCTCCCTTCCCTGACAACCAGCTGGATCTGGCAGGAACTTCAAGACTCTACGGGATGGGGGAGCCAATGATGGCGGGTGCTGAGTCTCTGGATGGCTGTGTGGAGTTGATTCTCCTCCTAACCCGCCATGGGCTGTGCTATGTACTGAGACCTTGAGATTTTTTTTGTCACCACAGCTAGCCCACCCTAATCAAACAGACCCTCCTCCCTGGCCACCCCTGGCCACTCGGTGTCCCATCCCAAGAGAAGCCTTCCCCGAGCCACTCTCAGCCTCATTTGGGTGTTTATTAATAAATTTGGCAAGAATATGCATATCTATAGACGCTTGACTCTTACTTCATTTTGAGGGCACCAGAGAACTGCGGATATATTTAGATTCACATAAGTCTTAGAGTAAGAGTTCGCTTTTTGCTCCTCTTGTCGTGCAGGGTTCTGATTGCTTTGGGTCTAACCCTCATCTTCATATTTTTGCTGGGGTGGTTTAGCCTGAGCCCCCTGAGCTCCAGGGGAATGGAATAAATAGCTCAGTGAATTATTGCCAAGGGCTACACTAATAAACAGGAGGCTGGAGCTGGACCCTGTGATAGGAGCCTCCAAGGTAGCCCAGGGCCTATGTGTATCATTCCCTCTGCACTCTAAAAGTTTGTGCTTCTACTCAATGTCTGTGATGTTTCCTGCAGTTATGATCAAACCTATGTTCCTTCCTCCCTTTGTTATTCCCTGCTTCCCTCCCTCCCCCTCTCTTTCCCCCTTTCCCTCCTTTCTTCTTTTCTCCTACAAATATTTACTGAGCCCCTACTGAACTTTAATGTCTACAACAACAAGAATTAAAGTTTTTACTTATTACTGAGTCCCAGTACCCATCTTGGACTTGGCACGTAGTAGGTGCTTAATCTATGTAGGTTGAACAACATTAAATATGGGTCTAGCACCATAGTAGGTGCTGATAAGGCAAAAATGAGAAAAGATCCAATCTCTGCTCTTATGCAATTCATAATCAAACTTGAAACATTCTTCAAGAAGTAGCCACAGTATTAACAACCAGAGCCCTATGTATAGGATGCTCACCATGTGCCTGGCATGGTGTTAAGCCTGACTGATTTGGAGAGCAGCAGTGGCAGGCGCAGTGCCAGGGCGCTTGTCGTGGCTGATCTGACCTCTGCTGAGGCTGAGACCTGGCACAGCCACGGTGACTGAGGCAGGTGGGTGGTGTGCGGGAGCACAGTGTCTAAAACACGTCAGTGAATCCCAAGGCAGTCCATACCTAGCGAAGCAGGAGTAAGCCGGACCATGCAATCCAGCCCTCCCAGGCTTCTCTGGACCCTGTGACCAGGAAACTGAAAGACCGACATTTCCTGACTTGAGCCTGAGAATCCAGACCTATTCTGGATGCCTCAGAAGGTTTATAAAACTCTCGTGCAAGAAAGAACAGGCGCAAGATGAAAAGACATTTTGGATAGTCTGTTTAGAGCAGGGAACATTTTGATGTGGTTTGAAAAATAAAACAAAGTTCCTGCTTAAAAAAATAACTAGTAATACATGATGTTGTCTTTCATTCCTTACTTCTGACCTAGAAGGATATCATGCTGGTGTCGGGCAATAGGAGAACTCAGGCCCTCCTAATTCCTAAAGAAACAGTGTCCCACCGGTTAGTAATGCTGCAGCTTCATGTCCTGGGCACTGGTGTCCTCTAGGTTGTTTTTCTTTTATTTATTTTTTTCCTGGAAAGCTTTTTAACTGCAGTGTGCTTCAATCTTCTCCATCCCCAAACCTTACCCCAAGTCTTTACTCCATGGCCATTCTTCCCTGTTTCCATATTTAATTAATTTTGAACTGGTCTCACAGCTGCCCTGAATAGATTACCTGTTTTCCAGCTGCAGCCAGGTGACTAACTTGTGGCTAGTGGAAGAAAGCCGAATTTATCTGTGAAACCTGTGGGTTACATCCTCAGATGGAGTCACATGCTCTATTCTTGTCCTTTTTCTACTTCTATTGGCTGCAGTGAGGTTGTTGGGTGAGTCATGCTGGACCACGTGGCTGGGAGTAGTGAATCAAGAAAGCGATAGGAGCCAGGATCCCTGATTGCTTTCAACTTCACAGTTATATAAGGCAGAGAAAGAAACAAAAGACTTTCGATCTAAGTCACTGTGGTTTGGGGTTCCTGTTACAACAGCTGGACCCAGGCCCTAACTGGTATACTTGCCCAGGCATCACACTGTACGGAGAGGAGCTTGGAAATGGTGCAAAAGCTGGGGCAGGGTGAGGTTTAGGCATGTCTGATGCAAATTGTACTTGGCAACAGAACGCCATCTTTCTGCTTTCTGGGGCAGTATTGTCTTCCCGCTTTCTGGGGCAGTATTTCTATGAATGCTTCTCTTTGACATGGTAGACAGTTCAGCTGCAGGACTAGTCTGCAGTCAAATTCATGAAGGTCAGAGAAGAGAAAAACTGTCTTGTAGGAAAGTCTGTGTAAGTAATCTATGTGTCAGCCTCCTGCTGGCCTGGATGAGAAACCCAAGAGATCAGAGCCAGCCACGTCAATCAACTCTGCAGAAATTTCTCTCTCCCTTTTCTAAATGAATTACTCTTTCATTTCTTATTACATCAGAAATAACATAGCAGCAGTAGCAGCAATAGCCAGAGCATAATAGTAATAATAACAGCTACCAGCTGGTGAGATGTACTGTGCATGAAGTCCTTTAGTTGATTGATTCCTTCTTTGAGATTTTTGCCTCCATTTTAGTCTAGGTTCACAGAGGTTGAGTGACTTGGCTAAGTTCCCATGGTTCCAAAGTTGGCAGGACTGGAATTAGAATCCAGGATGCTGTGACTTCAACTTTTAATCTCTTTTCACAGTGCCATTCTGTCTTGTGGATTGTTTTATTATTGTAACTTATTAACATAATACTCCTGATATTTAATAATTAATTGAAACAATAGGGGCAGTAGAGAGATTCCAGGCTCAAGTGCTAACGTCAAAGGAGTCAACACTGATCACAGGAGAGATGAGGGGCTCCAGACTTGTGAATCTGTGTTTATTTCTCCTAACCGACACACAGGAGAGACTCTGGATTTAAAATTATTTTTTCTCCTAAGAAATTACAGTCAAAGAGGGCAGAGATTGCTTAGTTAAAACAGATATATTAGAATCATTTGGGATGAATTAAAACACCTCTGTCCAGAATTTGAATGAATGTCTAATTAGAATAAATTAGAATGTCTGATTTTGAGGGACCAGGCATTTTTGCTTCTAAAAAGCTCCCAGTTGATTCAAATGAACATCCAGGGCTGAAAGCCACTGAGTTAAGTTTTTGGCCAAGTCTACTCAAATATTTATTATTATTTCCTTGGATTTACTTTGTTACAACAAAGGAGAAATGAAAAATTCATGTGGTGATAGCTTCAATAGTCTGTGAAACTTTATCTTTCTGGTTAAAAATTGCTTTCACAATGGCATATAATATCAAGAACTAACTACCTTAGAAATTTAAAAGCCATTATACCTCACTGCATAAAATGTGTCAAGTACGGACCAACCTTATTCCCAATAAATGAAAAGCAGGTTAATTGCAATGACCATTGTGTCTGTCCTCTTTATTTTTATTTTTTTTATTTTTTTGGCAAAGCTGAGGATCAAACTTAGAGCTTCCTGCATGCTGGGCAAGTGTTCTACCACTGAGCTACACCCGCAGCTAATTTTTCCTTTTTTTTTTTTTTTTTAAAGAAAAAACAACATTGGCTCTTGGGATCTCAGCAAGCGTTAAATTCACTAAATAAAAACCCTGCTGGGATGACTGTGACTTGTGTAGATCATTCTGAGGATAATATTCAGAATTATGTTATTCCGAGCTCCTCATTAACCTTCTTGTATTCTAACACCAGTGTTCCTCATCCTCTCTGTTTGTAATCATCGGTCCATTAGACCACAAATGAAATGTTATGTGGCTAAAAGTAGAAGCAATTTAAGCTGTATTTGATCAATCCCGTATGGGGGCTGGCAATGCCCAGCTGAGTAAGATGTTGAGTCAGGAACACACTCGTCTGATCTCTGCTGTCTGTGTGGCCTGTTGACTTGATTCACTTGCAGAAGCTTTCCAACATCGTTGGTATGAAATGGAAAGTTTGTAATAATTATTTTATTGATTAAAATTAGAAAAAAGTAAGTATTTTTTACCTTTGAGAGCCCTTTGGAAAAACTCTATGACTTTTGGAAATCTATAAACAAGGAATTGAGGCAACCTAGGTTCAGAGGGAAGAAAAAAGGGTTGGACATTGGTTGCAAACAGACCTATGATCAAATTCCATCTCCACTACTTTCTGCTTTAGTGAACTAAATTATCTAATTTCTCTGAGCTTGTTCTCTCATCTCAAAAGTGGCTTGGCAATTGTTGTGAGGGTGAGTTTAAGTAAGAAATCACCTTAGGGCCAGGTATGGGTTGTCATACTTTGGAATAGATAGGATCTTCAAGGTCATAAAAATGTTATAAGCTTTGGTGTGACTCCTTGACAATTAGACAAAGGATCAAAGGTCGAGTTTTACTTGACAAATATTTGCTTTGACATACATGAGTGTTCCGGCTAGATGTCATATTATAACGAGGCACTTAATATTTCCATAGAAGGAGACTTACTGGCCTTTCTTTGCTGGGAACAACCATTATTATATCATCTAAACTGGGATAATGTCTAGTCAAGTGGACACCAGAATAACCTTAAAAGCATTTTCCCAAGAATAGAGCAGAGTTTCTCAGATCTGCTTACTTTCTTTCTTGGTCTACTTAACATTTATGGACTTTTAAGGATGTATAAAAATCTCTCTCTTATAATATTAATTCAGTAAATATATGCTGTGTGTCTTCTCTGTTATAGGAATTGTGTCAGGCATGGGACCAGAATACTGAAAAAGGCAGTCTCTACAGTGGGCAGAGTCTAGTGTGGAAAACATATTAATTAATCATCACACAAATTAAAGTAAAATTGAAACTGTATAAAGAGCTATGAATAACAGATTTTCAGTGCTATGTGAGCTCATGACACAGGTCAAAGATAAGACAGTTGGGCCCAGAAAAGTGGAAGTGATTAGCTAAAGTCATATGATAATTTAGAACCACTCATCCAAGAACTAACTGGATTTATATTTACTCCAAGATCATCTGCACAAAGCAAAGCAAACAAAACAGATGAAGAACTCATACAAATAGAGGATTGATAAAAAAGATAGTTTCCCTGGGGATAAATCTTATGAAAGATTTAGTCTGAAAACTACAAAATGATTATTATTGGGTAAAATTAAAGAAGTTGTAAATAAATGGAATAATATAACTTGTACACAGATTAAAAGAGTTAATATTATAAATTAAGTATACTTAAATTGTTCTTTAAGAGAAATCCAAATGTAATGTCCTAGCAGTTGTCTGTTATTTTTAGGGAGGGGTGACAGAAACTTTGAAACTGATTATAAAAATTTATATGGAAAAATAAAGGGCAAATAATACAAAAGATAATCTTATAAAAATCGAATTTGGAGAATTAAGTTGCCAGAGAACAAAACTTATAAGAGGAAGTGATTATAAGAGTTTGAATAGTGTTGCAAGGTTAGACAGACCAATGGAACAGAAAAGAGTACCAAGAAATTGATACATATACAGAAACAAAATTTATGGCAAAAATGACACTATAATGCATGGTTTTTTTCCCCACAAATGGTAGAGGGTCAATTAGATATCTGTATTTTAAAAAAATGAATCTTGACTCCTTTATCATGCTATACATGAAAATTTATTCTAGATAGGTAGTAGAGATAAATGTGAAAGATGCAGCAGTGTTTAATTACTTTTTCATATATTAGCATGTATTAGTATTAATGGGATTTACTATAATATTTGAACCCATCCATACAGAACATACAAATCACACTCCCTTTGCCCTCCCTCCCCTCTTATCAGTGTCTAGTAAACACTAGGCCACATCTAGGCCAATTTTGTTTAGTTTCTACATATGAGAGTAAATATTTTAGAATAAAATACAGGGTAGACTATTTATGGACTTTAAATGGGCAAATGTTTTAAAGCAAGCACAAAATAACATTAATTTAAAGGGGAAATTTTATATGTACTATAAATATGAACATGATATCTTAAAATTAAGAATTTCTTTAAAAAAATTTTTAAGCCGGACATGGTAGCGCACGCTTGTAATCCCAGCACTCGGGAGGCTAATACAGGAGGATCACACAGGTTCGAAGCCAGCCTCAGCTACTTAGTGAGGCTCTCAGCAACTTAGTGAGACCCTGTTTCCAAATAAAGTATAAAACAGGTCTGGGAGTATAGCCCGGAGGTAGAAAAGCCCCTGGGTTTAACCCTCAGTACCACTAAATAAATAAATAAATAAATAAATAAATAACTAGCTGGGTATGGCGGTGCACACTCGTAATCCCAGCATTTGGGAGGCTGAGACAGGAGGATCGTGGTTCTCAGACAGCCTCAGCCACTCAGTGAGACCCTGTTTCAAAATAAAAAATAAAAAGTTGGGCAGCAGGTGAAGCTCGGAGGTCAAATACCTCTGGGTTCCATCCCCAGACCCGCAAACAAAACAAAACAAAACAAAACAAAACAAAACAAATTTATTGGTGAATTGTAGTCATACATCTTACTAGGGTATAAGATGGTGGAGGCACACATGCACACATCACCCATTTAGCCCTTCCCCAAATTCCTCACCATTCCCTCCCCCTCCCTCCTTCTCATGTTTGGCTTAGTGATTGGCTTTGATGAGTTTGTGAATAGACATCATGTACATTACAGAGTATCTCTCCCCCCCTTCCATCTTCCTCAGGTCACCTACATGCTCATCTTTCACTTCTCCTTCTGCTTCTAGAGTTCCTTCTATGACCCATTTTCTCCCTAGCTTCCACATATTAGGGAGAGCATTTGAATTTGATTTCTTACTTTTTGTGACTGACTAATCTCACTTAGCATAATGTTATCCAGTTTCATCCATTTCTCTATAAATGACATAATTTTGTTCTTTTTTTTTTTGGTACTGGGGTTCCTGGAAGCCCTTCTACCTCCGGGCTATGCTCCCAGACCTATTTTTTATATATTTTTTTATTTGGAAACAGGGTCTCCTAAGCCAGCGTGGCTAGCTTCGAACCTGCGTGATCCTCCTGTCTCCGCCTCTCAAGCGCGGGGATTACACGCGTGGGCCATCACGCCCAGCAATTTTGTTCTTCTTTATGGCTGAATAAAATTCCATTGTGTGCATATCCCACAGTTTTGTAATCCAGTCTGTTGATGAACATCTTGGCTGGTTCCATAGTTTGGCTATTGTGAATTGTGAAGCTATGAACATAGATATGCATGCATTAGTTTGGTTTCCATTCTTTTGGGTAGATAGACTCAAATAGAATGAGAGTATGTGTTTGGTAAGGTAATGTATAGTAGATATTAGATATAATGAATATGTTGTAGGATTCTAGTAACCAATGTAGTGCACTTAGTATAGTGATATGAAGTGGATTTAATAAAAGACAAGAGAGGGAAAAAAAGGGATGAGGAGAAAAAAGTATGTACAAAGGAGGAGGCTTGGGAAACAGATGGGGAAGAGAGCAAACAAACAAGCATGCACACACACGAAAAAACCAAAACAACAATAAAATAATGCAACCCTACAAATAAATGAATATTCAGCAGACTGGGCCTCTGCAGTCTCTCTCTGTGGAGGTACCAAGTACCACCAGCACCTTTCCTGCTGCAAGCCTTGTTTTCTGAGTCTCTCAGTCAGGCAGGTGGCTGGTATCAATGGGCTGGATCTAGTGTTTAGCATAGGTCACCCTCCACACTTTCCACGAATGTGTAGCCTGGGTCTCTTCCTGCCTGCGTAGGCAGCAGGTGCCTCTGTGACTAAACCCAGTGTATATGTAAGAGTTCCTTTCTTCACAGCTAGGGCTGGGTTGGTCGGACTTCTTCCTGATCACCACAATTAGGTGGTCTATGGTGATCTTGGAAATTTTACTAGTTGGATCTAGAATTAGTGAAGGGCTCTGTCCATACTCTCCACTAATGCAAGCCTGAGTCTCTCTGAGCCTCTGCTAAGTCCTGGAAATTTTACTAGTTGGATCTAGAATTAGTGAAGGGCTCTGTCCATACTCTCCACTAATGCAAGCCTGAGTCTCTCTGAGCCTCTGCTAAGTCCAAAGCAGACTCCACCCCCATCTTCTCTGGGTTGAACTACAGAGTCTCAGACCCAGTGAGTTTATTGAGTTTATCATAGCTGCCTGTTCTCCTGCGGGGATGGTGGGTTCACTTAAGGTGTTGTTGAGCACTGCTCTGGATCTCTGGAGGGGATGGTGAGCTCGGCTGTCACTGCTTCAAATTGTAGCCAGTGTTTGTACAGGAGGAACTGATGGCTTACAATTCCAATGAGATGTAGTGCTTACTTTGTTTCAAGTCATTGGTTGTTTTCCTGTGAGTCTGGCAGTTGGGCACTGTGAGGCAAGATGGCACCACTGTGGTACCTATGGCCACAGCCATTAGAGGCGGGCAGGGTACTTTTCTGCTCAATGATCTACCTCCTAGCTCTTTTTTCTGCTGCCTTTCACTTTTTCTCTTTTTAACTTATGCTGTTTTTTTTATTTTATCAAACTGTTTTCACAGCAACAGACACTAAGTGTCAGCAGGACTGATATGTGCTGCTTTTTTCTGGAAGTCCCAAGAATTTCTTTTTTATTTTATTTTATTTTTTTGCGGGTCTGGGGATGGAACCCAGGGGCATTCGACCTCCGAGCTACACCCCCTGCCCTATTTTTTTATTATTTATTTTGAAACTGGGTCTTACTGAGTTGCAGAGGGCCTCACTAAGTAGCTGAGGCTGTCTGGAAACTGCAATCCTCCGGTCTCAGTCTCCCGAATGCTGGGATTACAAGCGTGTGCCACCATGCCAGGCTTCCAAGAATTTCTTTTAATAAAAGGATACTATTAAAAGACTGAAGCTATAGACTAAGAAAATAGATTGTTTTTGAGTGTGTGTCTACCCCCTCTGTATTTCGAAAGTTTTGGTTGTCATGTCTTTAAATTACAACTCTCTTCTTTTCTACTTTTGAAGCTTCTATAATGCTTTCATTAATTTTTTTATGTTGTCCCTTAAGTTTATTTGTTTTCTTTATTATCTTCCACTCTTTTATTTTTCTTATATGACTGTTAACTCCAAAATTCCCATCTTTGATATTAGTGATTATTTCTTCTGCTTGATAAATCTGCTATTGAAGCCTTTTAGTAAATTTTTCATTTTAGTTACTGTATTCTTCAGCTCTAGAATTTTAAAAAGTTTTTGTTTCTTTGTCAATATTATGATTTTGGAATGTGTGGTGCTAGAAAATGAACTAAGGGCCTTACACATTCAGGCAAGAGCTCTATCCCCAGTCCAATATTCTCATTTAGTTCATGCATTGTTTTGCTTTTATTTAGTTATCTATATTTATTTACTTAGAGCTCACTGAGCTTGCTTAAGACATTATTTTTAATTCTTTGCCAGGAATCTCATAGATCTCCATTCCTTTGTGTTTAGTTACTGGAGATTTTTATTACTTTGGCTGTCTGTCATATTTCCCTGATTAGTTGAGTTCTATATAGATATCCTTATTCTTTATTGGCATTTGTACATTTGAAGAGCCACCTTTCCTAGCATTATGTACTGGCTTTGACAAAGAAGAACCTTCACTAATCATCTTGGCTTCAGATTTTGAGAGTCTCTCCAACCTTTTTCTGTTATTGTATCTTCTCTGGTCCTATGTGCATAGATAGCTGAATAAAGACTTTCCTTCCTTCCTTCCTTCCTTTTCAGAAGCCTATAATCTCTTGCTCCCTCTCATGTCTGATGGTTGTACCATTGACTAGGACATGGAAGACATGTTCCATTATCTTTCTCTTCTCCCTGTGAAGAAGTCTTGAGCTCTGCACCTTCCCTTATCTTGCTAAGTGCAGCAAGCTGTTTCTTTCTTTCCTTTGTTCCTAGGTTCCTCTAACAGACTATGATAGTTCTGTCAGTGCTTCAGGAGAGGCAAGTCATGCCCCCCAGCTCTCCCCAGGGAGAAGTTGCAGGTGAAGTTGGCCTCTCAGTGCTGAGCTATCTGACATGGGGTGTGCACTGAGGTGGCTGACCTGACATGGCTCTTCCTATCCATTTCGATGCAGCTGTGCTCAGTTTTGAGCTTGTTCAGGGCACTACAACTTCCTAACTGGACTCTAAACTTCTCCTGAAGGTATTTTGTTTTATATATCATTGATGTTTCTGGAGATGGGGGTGAGGGGACAAGACTGGGACTTCCTATTCTACCATCTTGCTGATATTCTTACTAACCTTTTCTCAGAAAGGGAAAATATGAAATCAGAGACCTAAATTTCTTAGAGAAGGCAATAATCCTTTTTTTTCTCTTATTGGTGCATTCTAATTATACATTGTAGTGAGATTAAAAATGGTACACTCTTTCATGCACACATCACATCATGTATCTCCCTCCACCTGCCACCCCAGCAATCATCTTTAATTATAGGAAAAAGGAAACAAATTACTTGAATCTAAAAATATGTTGTTTCTTAAGGTTCTGTATTATATATTATTTCTCTTGAATAGCTGAAAAAACATAGGGATTTAAAGAACTTGCTTGATTATTAATCAGGTTGAGACAGAGTTCTTATAATTGAACTCAAGCTTGGTCTATTTTTCATCAACTTTTCTCTTGATATTTCTAAAGATTCTCTTGATGTCAAGTGGCTTTCCTTCAATGCTCACCTGTTTTCACTCATATACATGAACTTCTGTCTTGATGGATGTCAAGGTTTATGGGAGATAATATGGATGTTAAAAATTCAAATAAGACATGGTTAATGAAAGAGAAAATACAATACAATGGATTACTTAGTGTAAGAAATATATATAATACAATATGCCAATTGTCAATCATTTCAGCTGTGTCTAAACATCATTTTAAAAAACATTTTTCTCTTTAGAGTTAAGTCTTATGAATATATATATATATAGATATAGATATATAGATATATATCTTAAGGAGATATTTAAAACTTTTCTCTCTCTCTTTTTACAGAGGTTTTTCAAACAAGTTTAAATTATAAAAATGTATCAGACAGTTTCTAAGTTTAAACCTATTGCCAAATGTTATTTGTCTTCAGTACTCATTTTTTTGGGTTGATTTTCTTTGTCTGGATTTTATCACAAGAACTGCAGGAAAGAAAATTAAAAAAATGACATGCGTATAGGTCAACCATAGAAGAAGATGAAAAGAATAATATAAATAAGCCAATAAACAGAAAAATCATTCCACGTTTTCATGAGACTCAGTTTTTTTTCTCATAACAAAAAAAGAAAAGAAAAGAAAAGCAACACCCTCAGTTTGACTCTGTTTGTCACCGAGGATAATTTTGAATCTTTATTCCAAATCTAAAACATGGGGGCATAAGAAAAACTTCACCAGACAGATGATCCAAGCAATGAAATTCAGTATTTAAAATTTTGGTTCAGGTGTCAGACAAGTCTTGTTTCTGTCTCAGCTTTATCACTGATGTCTGTGATGTCTTGGATATATCATTTTATCTCAGTGAGGCTTAGTTGTGTGTGTGTGTGTGTGTGTGTGTGTGTGTGTGTGTGTTTGTGTGTGTATGTGTGTGTATGTATGTGTATGTGTGTGTACATTTATAAAAATGAAGATAATACATAATTTATCCATTTATTATAAGGATTAAATTGAACAGCCTGTTCAAAGTCTTTAGTTTTTTGCAAGGCTATATATAGTAAGTGTTCAATAAACAGTTAATATTATCTAGCATTTGAAAATGATATTTACTTGGAAATAAGTGGAATATATATTTTATGTCAGAAATTTCTAAGGATTGAACTTATTCTTTGACCTAAACAGACACTTAGACATGTCAGGAAATATTTATTGAGCTAGAAGAGCAGGTATAGATGAGTTGATGTGTTTTCAGGGGGAAGAAAATTTTTCAGAGAGAGAAATGAATAGTGTTTGAGCTAGAACCCATGGGCAGAGATGTGAGGTGAGGACCGGAAGCTTGTGTACCCATGGCCTGGCCATTCTCAGGATGGGTGCAAGGGACATGGTGATATCAGAGTCCTGGCTAAGTTCATTGCTGAGGGATGCTGGAGAGGAAAGAGAAAATATAGTGTACATTGGCAGGTGGATGTAGCTGATAGATGGACTCAGGAGCACATGCAAGAGGTCCTGGGGACATAAATTTTATTTGAGAGAATTATGGTGCTGTTGACAGCCATCTTGTAAGAATTGTAACATACAATATTTTAGTGTTTTTCTCTGCTTGCATTAGGCTTAATTTGATCATCTTGCTATAGTTTCCTAAGGTGAAAGCAGGTTATTAAGTCTTTTTTTTCTTTTGGAATATATCAACCAGTGTTATAAATTATACTCTTTTGATATATTTAAGTTTTGATAAATATTTCCATTTTCATTGGATTAAAGTATCCAGGTGTGGTGGTGCACGCTTGTAATCCCCGCACTTGGGAGGTAGAGACAGGTGGATCATGCAGGTTTGAAGCCAGCCTCACTGGCTTAAGAAACCCTGTTTCCAAATAAAAATATAAAATAGGTCTGGGAGTGTATCTCGGAGGTAGAAGGCCCCTGGATTCCACCCCCAGTACCACCACCACCAAAAAATATATATCCTTTATACTTTTTTTTTTAGGATTTATTCATTGACCCATGAATTATTTAGAAGTAATAATTTACAAAAACCTAGAATTTTGCCAGCTATCTTACTACTACAGATTTCTAGCTTAATTCCATTGTGATCTGAGAATATAGTTTGCATATTTCTAGTTTATTCATTAAAAATTTAAGTATAGCTCTCTGATTTCAACCCCTTTGAGAAGAAACCCAGGAGTGGTATAGCTGGATCATATGATGGATCCATTCCCAGTTTTGTAAGGAATCTCTGTAATAGCCAAAATATGGAACCAACCTAGGTCTCCATCAACAGATGAATGAATTATAAAATGATGGGAAATACACACGATGGAATTCTACTCAGCTATAAAGAAGAACAAAATCATGTCATTCACAAGAAGATGGAAAGACCTGGATAACATTATGTTAAGTGAGACCAGCCAAGCACAGAAAGAGAAGGGACATATGTTTTCTCTAATATGCCCAAACTAGGGAGTATTAGGAATACCAGAGGGACTTCAGATAATGGAGGGGAAACCTCAGGAAAGCTAGAATGTAAGGGTAGGAGAAAATGAAGGCTGAGGTTGATTAATGGAAGAGGACACTCATTGTTGGGAGGGGGGAAGGGAAGGGGGGGGAGGGCACCAAGAACAGTCTGAATGTATGCCATTTTCAGTATGATCCACATAACAATAAAATAAATAAATAAAACATTTAAGTGTTCATTTTATGGCCCAGAATGCAGTCTGTCTTGGTGAATGTTATATGTGACCTTGAAGAGAATGTGTACTTAATATTATTGTGAAGTATCTATAAATGTCATTACATCAGATTGATTGGTAGTGCTATCCAGGTCATTTATATCCTTATTGATCATCTGCCTAGGTGATCTATCCATGACTGACAAGGGATGTCGAGGTTCTACTACTATTACATAGAGGATGTGTCAGTTTCTCCTTTGAATTATATTAGTTTTTGCCTTATGTATCTCGATGCTCCTTTGTTAGGTTCATACATGTTGAGGATCATCATGTCTTCTTGGAGGGTTGACTCATCATTATATAATGTCACCCTTTTTCCTCTGATAATTTACATTGTCTAAAGCCAATATAGTTACTCCAACTTTCCTTTGATTAGTGCTAGCATGGTATAGGCCTTTCCATCTCTTTACTTCTGAACTATCTTTCTACTTAGTGGACTTCTTGTAGATGATATATAGTTAGGTCTTATTTTTTAAATCCATTCTGGAAATCTCTGTTTTTATTTGGTGTATTTAATCCAATCACATTTAAAGCAATTATTGTTATAATTGCATCAGTATCTGCAATGTTTCAAATTGATTTCTATTCAGTGTTTGCTTTTGTTCCCTCCCTCAGTTTATTCCTTATTTCCTTATTGCTTAGGACATTTTGATTTGTGTTTTTAGTTTCATGTAACTAAAAGCATCCTAAATGATAAAGTATTTATTAGATCTGCAAAATGAAACTCAAATAGATAAATTATCCAGTGTCACTAAACAAGGAGTCACTGGGTTTGAATTTAAACGCAAGTCCATCTAACATTGTTTTCCTATCATATAAATTCAATATTTTTATACAGTATGACCTTGGACAAATTATATCATGCCTCTGAATTTTGACCTCCTTATCTGTAAACAGGCATGCAACTTTTTCCTCACCATGATGTAATAAAGGTTTAAGGAAATAGCATGGATAGGAAGCCCGGCATGAAGATGCTCAGTGAGCATCCTCAATGAGCATCCTCAGTGATCATCCTCAAAGAGCATCCTCAGTGAGCATCCTCAGTGATAGTCCTCAGTGATCATCCTCAGTGATCATCCTCAGTGAGCATCTTCAGTGAGCATCTTCAGTGAGCATCCTCAGTGAGCATCCTCAATGAGCATCCTCAGTGATCATCCTCAGTGATCATCCTCAGTGATCATCCTCAGTGAGCATCCTCAGTGAGCATCCTCAATGAGCATTCTCAATGAGCATCCTCAGTGATCATCCTCAATGAGCATCCTCAGTGAGCATCCTCAGTGAGCATCCTCAGTGATCATCCTCAGTGAGCATCCTCAGTGAGCATCCTCAGTGATCATCCTCAGTGAGAATCCTCAGTGATAATCCTCAGTGAGCATCTTCAGTGATCATCCTCTTTCTTGCCCTCTTTGAGCTTTTATTCTTAGGAACTCCTATTTTTTTCTTACAGTGAGAGATAATGAATGACCCTCTCATTTTAAGAAAGGCTGGAGCATTACAAGGGCTTACTTAATAAAAGATGTATTTTGCTCCTTGGAGTTAATTGGACTTTTAAGAGGGTCACTATTCATCTACCTAACACAGCTCATCATATCAGTTCCATGAGCTCCCCAGGCTGTCAGGATCTCACAATGACCTCTCCATTCTGAGCTTTCTCCATCCTGTTACAGTTCTTCAAGTCCAGCTCAAGTCTCTAGTGTTCACATTACGAGTGAAAGTCACACCAGTGTAGCATCCCTCAAAAGCAACATGGGATTAAGAGTTCTCTGAGCCATGCTCCCTAATGACAGAGACAGGAGCATCATCCAGGAAATACTGGCTGAACACCTTGGACAGTTTGCTCTTATCATTCTGAATTATAATTTCATCATCAAGAAAATGATGAGCTGGACATGGTGGCACACACTTGTAAACCCAGCATTCGGGAGGCTGAGACAAGAGAATCTCAGTTCATGGCCAGCTTCAGCTATGTAGTAAGGTTCTTTGCAACTCAGTGAGATTTTGTTTCAAAATAAAAAAAAAATAGAAAATAGGGTTGTGGGTGTAGCTCAGATGTAGAGTGCCCCTGGGTTCAAATTCCAGTACTGCAAAATAGAAACAAAAACAGAGAATAATAAGGGGATAGAAGAGGATAATAAGATGTACCTCACCAATTGGTAGAAAGCTTAAGTAAGGTAAAGCACAGGGGGGAACAAAATAGCTTCACTTTGGTAAGTCCTTTCAAATATGCACAGCACCGTGTTCTGCTAATATCACCTCTGTGAGGGCAGAGTCACCTACCGAAGTGTTCCCCTTTATAAAACAAAAAACCCAGACTCACGAAGAAGAATTTCAGTCCTCAGTCACACGGCATTTCTCTTTAGAGAATGAGCAGTAATCAAACTTCCAGAACTGATATGTCCTGCAGGGGATATGAATTGGTGACAGCTCAATCAGATCTGCACCAGAGTCTCTGAATACGAATAGAAAAACCCATGGGTATCTCAGAAGGCCCGCGTTTGCAGTTTGAGAAATATAAAACCTGGGCAGATAATTACATTCCTTCCAATCTAGCCCCCTGAATTGACCTGTGCCAATCGAGAGCACTCAATCCATTTCAAAGGCAAAAAAGAGGAAATAATTGAGTTTTTCTTGAAGTAAAGATAAGATGTATTTTAATAAGCAGTAACAGAGAACATAGTTTGAAAAGACCCCAGCCAGCCAGCTACTCAGTCTGTATCCTCCCACCCTTAAATCATTGCTGTCACGTCCCTTCCCATTTTCTGATCTCTTCATGAAACTCTGTTAAATACAATTTTTGTGTGTGCACACACATGCGTATGGAATGCTTGCAAATACCTGAAAAGAGCACGTCCAACACCCCTGGAGACTCACTTGGACTGTTTCTTAATTGGTGTCCTCCTTCGGAGGTAACAACTATTCTGATCTCTATCACCTTACTTTTGTACGTCTTTGAACTTCATGTCCATGGAAGTATAGTTTCTACTATTTGTATCTGGCTTCTTTGGCTCACGAATATGTCTGTGACATTGATCCAGGTCATTGCTTGTGATTATAGTTTGTTTCCTATTTTTTTTTTTTTTGTATAGTGTTTCACCATGTGAAATCTGGTTATCTTTTGTGTGGCTGATGCACATTTAAGTGTCTTAATTTTTACACCTATTTGGTGTAAAAGTACGAATATAGCAAGGTTAGCCTGGGTATTAAGTATCGGGAGGGGGGAAGGGAAAAGGGGGGGGAGAGGGCACCAAATACAGATTAAATGTATTAACATTTACTTTCAATTAAAAAGAATCTATATGTAGTATTCAGTACACAGGAGACACAATAAAAATAAATAAATAAATTCTCTCTATAAAAAAAACAAACAAAAAGGCCGGGCGTGGTAGCGCATGCTTTTAATCTCAGCATTCAGGAGGCTGAGACCTGGAGGATCGTGGTTCGCAGACAGCCTCAGCTACTTAGTGAGGCCCTCTGCAACTCAGTGAGACCCGGTTTCAAAATAAAGAATAAAAAATAGGGCAGGGGGTGTAGCTCAGAGGTCGAATGCCCCTGGGTTCCATCACCAGACCCGCAAAAAAAAAAAAAAAAAAAAACAAAAAAACAAAAAAAGTGTCTTAATTTTTGTGTACTATGGATATTACTGCTGTAATCATTATTGTATTATATAAGCTGCCCTAGAATTCATCTATATTTGTTAGCTAAGGTACCCCAAGAAATGTATGCTGGAAGAAAAGCTATAGTGAAATTGATGTTTGGGTGTAACAATTCTTAATAAGAATGTTCAAAAAGTGTCTGTTTTTTTTCACCTGGGGAGCAGAAAAGGAGGTGCTACTGTACCCTGGACAGTGGGACCTCTGGCAAGTCTTCAGTGAGTTTCTAGAGTCATGAAATGGTCTCCATGAAGAGAGAGAAAGAGAGAGAGAGAGAAAGAGAGAGAGAGAGAGAGAGAGAGAGAGAGAGAGAGAGAGAGAGAGAGAGAGAGAGAGAGAGAGAGAGAGAGAGAGAGAGAGAGAGAGAGAGAGAGAGAGAGAGAGAAAGAACCTGTAAAGAGACATATAGAATCCCCAAGGCCATAACCCCAGTGACCTACCTCCTCTGGCCCTTTCTGCCTACATTCCGACATAATAAATCCATTTAATACATCAGTGAATTTTTCATCTGGTGTCATTAGAACTTTCATCAATTATATCACCACTGAACACTTTTGTCAATACATGAGCTCTCCAGGGGAAATTTTATATCCAATCCATGACAACTGGCTTGATGTGTACTTCTCCAAACTTTAATGTGTGCAGATTAGTGTCATGGTGTGGGGGGAAGAGCAGTGGGCTGGTTGCACCCCAAGTCTAATTCTGTTACTGTTGTAGTTTTTGTGCAGAGATTTGGCATGGAATGGGGAGAAGCATGGGCTGTGGAGCTGGGTTTGCAAATTGATATCCTGCTATTCTGACTCTGCCATGCACTGAGAACACAATCTTGAGCTATCTTTCCACTGGACCCCACAAAATTGTTAAGAGGACCAACAAAGGGAAAAAGTGCAAATGAGCTATTGAAAATGGAAACCTGATACAGCTCTGAGGAATCACAACTCATACTAACATATAAAACATGGTCTTTGAAGCTATAGAAGTTTTTGTAAGCATATTAACCAACAAGAAAAGAAGAGCTTGGGTACATTTCCACACTCCTCCAAAGTCTTAGGGGATATGTCCTTAAGTGAGTTTTGCAATACATGGAGCCTTACTTTTTCCATCTGCAAAATGAGAATAAAATATGACTTAATTTACAGAGCTATATTGAAGATTAAATGTCTTAAATGATGTAAAGGTCTTAACAAAGTGCTAGGCATCTCACAATGTTAGCTGTTATTTATTTATTATTACTATCACTATTATAATATTTTTACTGAATATTTTTCCATAAGATATTTTAGATACACCTTTTCCTTGTGTCCCTGACCACCTAACACATCTGTGTGTGAACTAATGCTTGGATGAAGAGTAGCGAGTTAGTACAAGACTTTATTAATCACTGTAATAGGTTCTGTTCAGAGTTTCATGTAAAACTACCCCCCCCCCATTCTGTTGATTTGCCTTTATTCCAGGAGAATCATTGCTAGAAACAAATGCCCCATCAATGTGGTGTGATGCTTTGCTAGGGGAGCTATCAGATAAAAGAGGTGGCCAATCAGCTCTTCTGTGTTGATGTTGATAGCCACTCAGAATAGAGAAGAGAGTGGGTTCTATTCACATCCTGGGTATCTTCATAGACATGTACTATGGTTTGGATATAGTTTTGTCTGTGCCAAAACTCTTGTTGGAATTTCATTGCCAATGTAACAGTTTTAGAGATGGGGAGACTTTAAGAGATAACTGGGTCATGAAGTTTCCACCCTCATGAATTAATTGATGTGGTCCCCATGACATTATGTTAGTTATTTCAAGAGAGGGTTGCTATAAAGCAACCTCTTATCCCTCTCTCTTTTCACAATCCACTATCCTTCTACTTTTCTACCAAGCATAAAACAGCACAAAAGCATAAAACACACAGCTACCTAATTTGGCCTTCCAGAACTGTAAAGAAAAAAACCTTGTTCTCTTATAAATTACACAGTCCTGGGTTGTCTATTATAGTAACAGAAAATGGGTTAAGAAAAGATATTATTGTGCCTGAATTACTGAAAATGAACTGAGTAGGAGGTACAAGTAAGACACAAGTTTATCTATTCCCACTACTGCCTTCCCTTACTCTGACATATTTTTCTTTTCTGTTCCCAATGATATCCTAGAAAGAGCCCAAAGTTCACTGCGGCTTTAGTTATAAAAGCATGTTCTATGAATATGTACAAAATGGAATTTTGCCTAGCTACAGGGAGAACAAAATTATGGCATTTACAGTGAAATGTCACAAAAAAGAACTCAGATGCTTTTTTTTTTATTGGTGCATTGTATTCATGCATCATAGTGGGATACAAACTTTTGTAGACATACAAGCACACATTGCCCAGTCAGCCCCTACCCGATCCCCACCCCATTCTCTCCCCATCCCTCCCTCCCATGCTTGGCTTAGTGGTTGACGTCTAGTATTATAGCAATTTATCCAAAATTAAAAATGATAATCTCACATAACAGTTTCATTTGTCTGATACCAAGCTTTTGATGACTTAAAGATAACATTTCAATATTTCTTTTTACTTTCTTTATTACCAGAGAATATTTTTTTCTATTTTTTTAGGTGAAACTATCATATATTTACATATTTATTTTTCAGAAAAAAAATCTATCCTAATATGGAATATGGACTCTAGATACCCAAAACGATCTTGAAAAAGAACAAAGCTAGAAGATATATATTTTCTGATTTCAAACCATATAAAGCTACAATAATTGAAACAGTGTAGTACTGTTCTAAAGGCAGATATATAAACCATTGGAGTTAAATAAAAGCCTAGAGATAAATTCTTCCCTATATTGTCAAGTTATTTTTGACAAGGTTTCCACGAACATTTGGTGGTAGAAATAATAATATTTTAACTAAATATTGTTGAAAAATAATAATTACATGGAAAAGAATAAAATTAAACCCTTGCCTAATCCCATATACAAATATTAAATCAAAATAGATAAAAGACCTAAATATAAATCTTAAGACTATAAACTTTTAGGAGAAAATCTGGGTCATAAAACCTCACAACAATGAAATTGGCAGTGATTTGTTGGGTATGATTTCAATGGCACAGGCAACAGAGGAGTATACAAACTCCCTAAAAAATAAAAAACATATTGTATATCCAAAGACAATGTAAACTGAGTTAAAAGTTACTAATAGAATGGGATAAAATATTTCCAAATGCTATATCTGAAGGTATATTAATATTCCAACTAGAAATCCTAAAAATTAACAACAATAAAAGCAAACAATACAATTTAGAGATAGGTAAAAGACTAACATAAATAATGAATCTCCACAGATAACCAATCTTAATTGTCTGTTGGATGGAAAATCTTGTTTCTCTGGTTCTGGTGTGTGTTACCAATTTCTTCTTTGTAGTTAATCTCTTTGAGTATTTTCTCTAGCGCTGGTTTTGAAGACATAAATTCCTTCAGTTTCTGTTTGTCGTGGAAGCTTCTTATTTCCCCATCTAATTTGATAGAAAGTTTTGCTGGGTAGGAAATTTTTGGCTGGAAGTTGTTTTCTTTCAGAGTTTGGAATATGTTACTCCAAGCCCTTCTGGCTCTCGTGACTTGGTTTGGGAAGTCTGGAGTGATTCTAATTGGTTTGCCTCTGAATGTCACTTGGCCCTTTGTTTTTGTTGCCTTTAAGATTCTCTGCTTGGCTTCCACAGTGGTCATTTTGACAATTATGTGGCATGGGATCCTCTTCTCCAATCCTGTCTAAAGGGAGTTCTATAAGTTTCCTGGATCTGTGTATCAACCTCTTGCTCTATGTTTGGAAAATTTTCTGCTATTACTTCCTTGAAGAGATTGTTGATCCCTTTGGTTTCACTTTCTTTTCCCTCCTCTATTCCAATTATTGTTAGGTTAGCTCTCTTAAAATGGGCCCATATTTCTTCAATATCAGATTCCTGCTGTCGGATATTTTTTCCTAGATTAGAAACTATGCGTTCATTTTTGGAATGATCATCTTCTAAGAGCGAGATTCTGTTCTCCATGTGTTCTAATCGGTTGTTTGTGCTTTGAATTGAGGCCTTTACTTCATTAATTGCATCCTTTACCTCTTTTTGGCTCTCTCTGAGTTCTTTTCAAAGCGCCTCTATTATTTCTACAGTTATTTTCCTGATTTGATCTTCTAGAAATCTCTGATTTTCTGTTTTATCGGGTTCTGATGTTGTGGGGTTGTGGGCATTCATTGCTCCAGTGTTATTCCTCTTTCCTGTGATTTCAGAAGTTTGTGCCTTCTCTGGGATCTTCCCTTGGGTCACTATGACTTCACTTAAGGTGTTCTGGATCTTGAGTCAGTAGTATCTCAGACCCCACTACTCCTTTACTGGGTTGTATCACAGAGTCTCCGACCCAGAGAGTCAATAGAGGCTGCTTTAGACTGTTGGGGGTGCCAGGTTGCACGTTCTCCTATGGTGTGATATCTCTGCCACTGCCACTCCTCCACTGGGTCAAGTCCCAGGGAGTACAGTACTGGGATTTCTCCTCTGTGGCCCGCAATTTGACTCACTGTTCTTGAGTACGCAGATGTAGCCGTACTGGCCTCGGTGAATTCGCTGCTGCTGCCGCCGGTGGCAATATGGCGCCGCTGCTACGCCCTCGGCCGTGAGGCTGGCGTATTTCTTCTTGGTTTTGAGTTCCACTCTGAATCCCTGCAGCGTGTGCTGAGCTCAGCCACTGGGAGCTTTAGATTTTACCTGCGGCGAGAAATCCCGCCTGGCTGTTCCGCAGCGGCTCACCTTGGCTTGATGTAGCCATCCAGTGAAATCGCCGCTGCCGCTGGCAGTAAACCGCTGCTGCCGCATCCTCGGGCGTGCGGCCGGTGTATCTCCTCTGTGGCTCTGAGCTCTGTTCTCAGTCTGCTTTCTCTCTGGAGCCTGGTGATTTTTTTGTTTCTCTGGTGATGGTGTTTTCTGGCTATGAAAGGCGCTGATTTTGTGGCAATGGAGATTGGTTGTTAGCGGAGCTCTTAAGCCCCGCTTTTCTCGGTCGCCATCTTCCTGGAAGTCCTCCAGATGCTTTATTTTAATGTGCAAAATATTAGGGATAAATGGGTAACAGGAGGAACTCTAGATGAAGAAGGGACGCTATAGTCAGGTGACAATGCAGGTGACATATCTGAGGGGTAAGAGGGAGGATAAGGGAAACTCTTTAAAGCACATGATGTACTTAAACATATCAAAGTCAATCCAGAAGCCAAGCATGGGTAGGAGGGAGGGGAAGGGAAGGGGTTAGAGATTGGGTAGGGGCTGATTGTGTGATGTGTGCATGTATATCTCCATAAGTTCTTTTTATCCCATTGAGATGTGTGATTATAATGCACCAATAAAAATTTATTAAAAATAAGCATGTTCTATCTTGTTGATCATGGTTCACATTGCTAATCAAGTGTAAATCAAAAATTTAACATTATACTCAGTGCAAAGCTTTTTCTTTCTCCTAGTTCAGTATTGACCAATTAGGAGTAATCTACTTTTTCTTTTTATCACCCCTCTCGTTTCTGGCTCTTTCATGATGTCAGCTTTGAGCGCCTCATTCTGGCAGCTGGTTTTGAGGTAGGATACCAGCAGCAATGGCCTATGTCAGTCTTCTGTGTGGTCCTTCAGTCCACAGAGATTCTTGGAGGCCATTTGTCTTTCCTCATTCTGCCTTCCCAGCCCAGGGCAGCCAGCACCAGTCATCAGAATTCTTTGGACAAAAGCAGACACCAACTTCTGTGTTCATGTCTGTCCCCAAATCCTGAGGAACTCATAAGCCTTTTAAACTCACCACTTTTTATTCTTAAATGGTCCTATGTACTTAGTAAACATTTAACCTGTAAGTGAGAATTCCCTTTCCTTTCTTGAAAACATCACTAAATTTCTTTGATGAGTCTTTTTATCCCTCCACATTTGGCCAGGAACAGAAGATCATCTCTTTCGTCCTTCTTGAGAAATAGGAAAGAAAAGGCTGCCACACTTTTCTCAGGAGACTCCCAACTCTGATGGTTTCTAATATTTAACCAGCTTCCTTTAAATTACTATTTTTTAATTTCTGTGGGCTGTTAAGGATGGTGGAGCAAATATATCAAGGCTAATTTGGCACCTATTAGAAAGTTCTGGAGGTGGAGTCTGACAGGTTTTTAATGCTTTTTTAAAATATGAGGGCACTTATTATTTAGTATCTTTAGATAAGCTTTGGGACTTTCACTAAAATTTTGAGATACAATAAATGCCACCATTCTAATAGGTTGTGAGCATTTCGGAAGTCATATTAATTAGGGCAAGCTTAGCTGAATGTCAGTGGCTTAATGGGCCAGATGCTATTTCTTGTTGACTTACAGTTCAGGCACCAGTGGAGTGAGGCTGAGTCCTGGGTTGATGGGGACTGTGCCATTTCAACTCTTCCTGGCACATGAGCATCAAGTGGAAGATCCAGCATGAGGTTTTATGATGCAGACATGGGGGTGGCAAATATCACTTTTCTTCATTTGCTTTGGACTGCTGCTCAGTGAAAGAATCACAGCTGCAAAGGAGACTGAGAAATATGACCCAGTGTGTGTCCAGGAGGGCCTTGAGGAATAGTTGGTAAGTCTCTGCTGCTGAGGCTTTCAGTGATAAACCTTTTGAGTTAGGGTAGGAGAATTCCAGCTCTGGAAGGGATAGAAGAGGTTGTTTAGCCCAGTGGTTTTCAACCAGTCCTTCCCCCAGAGGGACCACACACTTAGAGGGATGTGGTAGTTTTTATGACAATATCTGGGTCACTATTGACATTAGTAGCTAGGGTCCAGGGATGTTAAACACCCTGAGTGCGCAGCTCAATCTATACAGAGAATAACTAGCTCCACCTGTTCATTTTACAATGTGGTTCAAGTCCAAGGTGTGAAAGATGTTCGTCTGTAGTTCCACAGGGAAAGCTGGGATGAGAACCAAGATTCTCAGCTCTGATTCCAGCATTCTCACTTCAGTCACATGCGATGTAGTGGCTAAAAGAGAGGGGTCTGGAGTCAGAACCCATGTGAAAATCCCACTTGAGTATGTTCTACCTGTGTGACACTGGGCAAATTAGTTATCTAAGCTTCAGTTGCTTAATCTGCAACATGGTGTAACCTACTAGTACTCACCTTGTAGAGTTATTCTGAGAGTAAAAGTGAGTTTATTTGCCTGAAAAGGAGCACTCAGAGCAGTGCTCCTTACAGCAGGAGTGCTCCTTCATTCCCCTCATTATTCACATGTGGTTGTTTTCATGAAGATGGGTGGCTTTTATTCTTATTTTTAAATGTTTATTGATATATAACATATGCTATAGTTAGATATAGAATGTTCCTCTATGGGCTCATGTATTAATATTCAGAGTTGAGGTGATTAAGTCCTGAGGGTTGTCATCTCATCAGTGGATAAATCCATTATGATGGGTTTACTGGGTGGTCACTAGGCAGGTGGTATGTGGCTGCAGAAGGTGGGTCCCTGGGGCTTTGCCTTAGGAACTGTGCTTTTGACTTTGAATACCTTTGCTCGCTTCCTTGCTCACTCTTGCTTTCAGCCTTCATGATGTAAGAGCAAAGCCTTGCCTCCTTCCTCTCTGTTTCCTAGCCACCATGCCTTGAGCTCTGCAGCCCCAACCTCACATGAAAACATGACTGAAACCTGAAATCTCCAAAAACTGTGAACAAAGAAATCTTCTTTTCTCTAAGTTGTGTGGTCAATTGTTTTGGATTACAGCAGTGAGAAAGTTGACTGAGACAGCATACTTATAGAAAAGGTCACAAGTGTGCAGCTTCATGATTGGGACCCACCCTCGTCACCAGCATCCAGACCAGGGTGCAGTATGTCCCCAGAACCCATGAAGCCCCTTCTGCCTCTAACCAGTCACTAATGCCCCCAAAAGCAGATCATTATTCTAAATCAAAACAGCATGGGTTCTTTTTGCCCATTTTGTATTCATATGCACAAAATTACACAATGTGCATGTCTGGCTTCTTTCACCTCTCATTGAATTTATGAGCTCTCTCCTTATTCCTCTACTTCTTCCCCTTTCCCTCTCTCCTGTTTTTCTATAAGAAATTAAATGCAAGTTAAGAAGGAAAATATCTGTGTGGGTGACTTAACAGGAATTTTTAAAAAGAAAAACATACTGCTTAAACTAATTAGAAGGATTTGGGCAGCTTTCACTGCTGCCTTATTAAATTCCTGACCCTTATGACTTCAGGGCGGTAAGAAGTTTTGAATCAGTGATTTGGGCTTTGAGGAAGGATCAAAGAAAGAGAATAAGGATAAATAAAAGCATAAAACCATAGACTCTTTTCTAGGGCAATGACACAAAGCTAGCCTATTGCTAGATTGGATGTCAGTTCAACAGAGCTTTTCATCTCTCTTTGCAATTTTCCCTGATCATTTTATTTATTATAACCGAGGCTTATTTCTTTATATAATGAAAACACACTTGAAAGTACAAGTTGTTTTCCATTCTGAGAAAAATGGCTCTCTGCTGCCTGAGCACACTTTGTGAGGCACCCCCCAGTGACCCTACCGCTTCCTTCCCCAAGCACACCTCCCTACAGACCTGTTGGCCTGTCTGCGAGAAAAAGTAAATAAAACTCTGTTGGCTGGAATTGATATTCATCTTCATTCTCATACTCTGGTGGGAGTCATTGTCAGCTTAATTTCAGGACACAGGTAATAATTTTTCTTTTTCTTTCTCCAGTGCAGCAAAACAAATTCTGAGCTAATGGGCCAACTAAAGTCACTAAAGAATTTCCAGACAGTTTAAGGGAGGTCTGGTATAAAGGAAATAAAGAGCACAGCTCCACAGATTCAGAAAATGACTAAAACAACTGTTCAGAGAAGGATGGGAAGGTATGGGCTGTAATCTCACTGGTTGGTCCAGGTTATGCATCAGGATCCACTTTGTGTCTTAGTTTATGACTGATACTAAGTAAGATTGCATGTTAATTAAATACAAGTCAGATAAAGTAATAGAAAAATATATATCTTCTCCTCCTCCTCCTCCTCCTCCTCTTCCTCTTTTTATTCCTCCCTCCTCCTTCTCCTTCTCCTCCTTCTCCTTCCTTTTCTTCTTCTTCTTCTTCTTCTCCTTCTTCTTCTTCTTCTTCTTCTTCTTCTTCTTCTTCTTCTTCTTCTTCTTCTTCTTCTTCTTCTTCTTCTTCTTCTTCTTCTTCTTCTTCTTCTTCTTCTTCTTCTTCTTCTTCTTCTTCCTATTATTATTATGGTACTGAGGATTGAAACCAGGGGGGAATTCCACCTCCAAGCTATACTCCCAGCCTTTTTTATTTTATTTTTTTTATTTATTTATTTATTTTTTTTGGTGGTACTGGGGTTCCTGGAAGCCCTTCTACCTCCGGGCTACACTCCCAGACCTATTTTTTACATTTTCATTTTGGAAACAGGGTCTCCTAAACCAGCGCGCGCGGCTGGCTTCGAACCTGCGCGATCCTCCTGTCTCCGCCTCCCAAGCGCGGGGATTACAAGCGTGCGCCACCACGCCCGGCGCAGCCTTTTTTATTTTTAATTTTGAAACAAGGTTTAAGTTGCTGAGGGTTTCACTAAGTTGCTGAGGCTGGCCTTGAAGCTGAGAATCTTCTGTCTCAGCCTACCAAGTAATGGGATTACAGGTGTGTGCCACCATGCTTGGCTTATTTATTTATTTATTTATTTATTTATTTATTTATTTATTTTTATTGGTATATTGTCACTGTACTTGGTAGTGAAATTCATATTGGTAAATTCATACATGCATGCAACATGATTTGGTCTGCTTTTGTTCCCATACCTCCCTTTTCCTTCCTCCTTCCTCCCCTGAACTCTTTTCGCACTCAATGATAGGAATATTTTTCTTAAAGACTTGATGGAGGAAGTGCTTCTGGGTCAAGTCAAAGGTAGAAATATCAAAGGATAAATTTCTTTTTCATCTTTGCCAAGAGTTAATTTTTTACTATCAAAACTCATAGGAAGGCCGGGCATGGTGGTGCACGCTTGTCATCCCAGTGCTTGGGAGGCTGAGACAGTAGGATCACACAGGTTCGAAGCCAGCCTCAGCTACTTAATGAGACCCTGTTTCCAAATAAAGTATAAAATAGGTCTGGAGTATAGCCTGGAGGTAGAAAAGCCCCTGGGTTCAACCCCCAGTACCACCCGCACCACCACCACCACCAACAACAACACCAACAGCAACAACAGCAAAAAACTTATTGGAACCCTGTTACACTGTTGGTGGGATTATAAACAACTATGGCTACTGTGGAGACCAGGTGGAGACTGGGACTGGAACTACCATATGACCTAGAGAAAGCACTCCGGGGCCTCTTCTCAAAGGAAAAGAAATCAGAATATTATAGTGATACCCGCATATCCATGTTTATTTGGCAGCACAGTTTATACTAGTCAAATTGTGGAACCAGTCTAGATGTCCATCAATGGATGAATGGGTCACAAAACTTTCGGTATAAACACTCAATGGAAGTTTACTCAATCATAAAGGAGAACACAGTCATGTCACTTACAGGAAAATGTATGAAACTAGAGAATATTACACTAATTGAGTACAGCCAGTCTCAAAAAACAAATAGATACATGTTTTCTAGAAATATATTTGGAAATAAGGGCAACATCAGGTAGATACAGAGACTTCAGAGGAGTGACAGAGGGAGATCAAGGAAAAAAGGAGAGGGGTGAAGTCATAAAGGATGTAATCATTGAAAGAATGCTATGAATGTATGCAAAACTACCAATTCCAATCTCAAAGACATGTGCAGGGAGGGTAAGAGAGAGGGCAGGGATCCAGTGTGCACAAGATTAGTGTGCATGTATTTTTCTGACACTCTGCACCCCAATATGATGTAAAATTACAATGTACCAAATTAAAAACAAACTCATTGTAGAGTTAGACATTTTTAGCTTTGTTTTTTCCCCCTCAGATATAGTCTCTGTTTCATTATACATGCCCATGGCCTCAACCAGCTTTTTGTATAAGTGACTCTCAAAATGGTCTCCAGAACATCTTTTCCCTGTACTCTGTACTCACACATCCAAATGCTGACCAGTCATCATCTGCAGGACCTGCCAGTATCTCTTGGTAATATGTCCAATGATGAGCTCATCATTTTTACCTCTTTCCTACCAAACCCATTTATTCTGTACTATCTGACGTGATAACTGGTGCTACCCATTCACAAGCTCAAGTTACATACATATCCCATTACTGCCCAATACCAACAATTCTACCTTTAAGTGAATCTTAAATCTTACCCTTTATACTTTCAATTCCCATAGCCACTGGGTAATATTGATTACTTTTTTACTTTTTTTTTTTTGTTGTTGCAGGTCTGGGGATGGAACCCAGGGGCATTTGACCTCTGAGCCACACCCATTGCCCACTTTTTTATTCTTTGTTTTGAAACAGGGTCTCACTGAGTTGCAAAGGGCCTCACAAAGTAGCTGAGGCTGTCCGCGAACCGTGATCCTCTAGTCTCAGCCTCCCAAATGCTGGGATTACAAGCATGCGCCACCACACCCGGCTTGATTACTTTTTAATTGCTTAACCACATTACTTCCATGGTCTTCCAGTCATTTGGTTTCTAGTCTCCATCTCAGCAGTCTACCCCAGCACTGATTCTATAGTAATCAATATCAGAAGTGCATTGAGTTCTAACAATGTTTAAAAAGTTTTTTTTTGTAATGACCAAGTGGTATTTATTTCAGGTGTGCAAAACTGGTTCAGCTTTAAAACATTAATCAATGTAATTCACCATAATTAAAAGGCTAAGAAGGACAAATCACATGATCACATAAATTGATGCAGAAAAATAGACAAAATACAACAACCATTCATGATAAGACTCCCATAAAGCTAGAGATAGGGTGATATACTCGATTTGATATAGAACATCTACGGAAACTCAGATAACATTGTATTACTGATAAGAAACCGTATCCTTCCCCCCTAAGATTGGCAGCAAGACAAAATTATCCCCTTTCCACTTCTATTCAATATTATACTGGAACTCCTAGCTGGTGGGATGTTTTAGTTCAGGCTGCTGTAACAAATATACTAGGGCTTCAAGAACAAACATTTATTTCTCACAATTCTGGGTGGGAAAGTTCAAGGTCAAGGTGCCAGCAGATGCAGCCAGGTTTACAGATGGCTGTCTTTTCATCTCGTCCTTACATGAACTCTCATCTTCTCATGGATCTACATTTTCCCTACATTGATGTTACCTGCCTTTCCTCCCCAGCTCCTCCCAGACAATCCATCAACCATGCTTGTTGGGACTCATCACTCCTCTATACTTTTTTTTTTTTTTTAATGCTGTCTCCACCTCCTGCTTTCATGAAAATCTGCTTCACCGCTGAGGTCATATTTCTTGTGTGGCCTCACCAATGAGAGCCTTTATTCCCCTCCCCCTTAGCATCTCTTCTATTATTAGGCTTTAAAGTGAGAACATTTTTCTTCTTTTCACTGATAGTTCTAAGTAATTTTATCCCTCTTCTTCCTGAACTCTCTAGCTTTGAATTGTGTGTCATCAAATTGAAGCACTGGCCAGTCCTTGGTGTCACAATTATTCATAGACCATCTTTTCCAACCCCAGCGCATTCCTCTTTATTCCTGGAAGACTGAAGTCCTGGCTTGCCATGACTCTATCCAATCCTACTTCTCATGAATGCCTAGTGATTTTAATTTCCATCTGGATGACCCCACAACATCCTGCGTCTGTGTCTCTTGCTCTTCTCTCTTCCAACAATCCCACCCTATGCTGTACAGGATTCCCAGTCCCACATTCACACCCTGATATTGTTGTTATCAATAATTGTATCCCTTTTGCATCTCATTCCATTCTGACTACAATTCCAGACCTGTCTATTTCTGTCCTCTAAACCCCCAAATTTAACAATTATTCAACCCACTGGGACCAATAGTACCCTGGTCTGGTTATTTTTTCACTGCCCTTTCTGCTTCGCATACCGCCACTTTCCTTATCATCAGCACCATCTTATAATTGCTCTCCTGCGCAGAGCCTTGAGTCTTTTATTCTTATTTCAATTGACTGTGTTCACCTGGACAAATCCAACCATGATTAATGATTCTTTTCTATCTGCCCTTTGCCTGCTTCCAGACAGCTAAATGACATTAGAGAAAAACATAAGCCACGTTGACTGATTTTTCTTTATCTCCATGACAACTCAACTCAAGTAGCCTTTGCTGGCATACTTCTCTAATTTATTCTTTCTCTTATTCTTTTAGAAGGCTATTCTATATTACTCTTCTCGAGTCTTAGAACATAGAGTCATACTGCCTACAATGACATACAGGCTTTGCCATGTCAAGTTATTTAACCTCCTCATGCCTTGGGTTACTCTTCTGTAAAATGATAATCATAATAAGCACTTCATACATTTCTGATTAAGCAAATCAGGCACATTCAGTTCTTGGATCATTTCCTGCATATATTGAGTGCTAAGGAAATGGTAGCTAGCTTCTTATTGTGCTGAGAAGAATCAAGAAAGAACTTTCACATATGCCTGCTACCTTAGCTACCAAATACATCAGTGATTGTATAGTGTGCTTTTCTTTCTTTCTGAATTAATAAAATAACTTGGACATGTACTTTTCTAAGCCAGAACCTTCTGCTGTGTAATGGTTGCTAAGCTCCTTCACCAACTCAAGGCCACTACCAGTGTTTTGCCTTCTCCTTCTTACATTATCAAATGCTTCCTTGCTAGTAGATTATTCCCATGAACATAGAGGCATAATAGTTTATGTTTTATGTTTCTTTAACCTTTTTTTTTGACACTATATGCTTGTCCACCTACTGCCCCAATTTCTCTGCTTTTCATTAAAGCAAATCTCAGACATTTTTTATATTGATAATCAACACTTTCTATTTTCCAATTCTCCTTCTCGAATTCATTCTTCCAAAAGAGGACACCAGTAACTTCCACAGTGCTATAGCCTAACAATTCTTATTTCATCCTTCAACTGATTTCTGGGACATATTTAGATCTGTTCCCCTTTTATTTCAATTCTTCTTTGTCTGTGTCCTTTTCAACCTCAAAATGTTGAAACATATAGGACTTAGCCTTGTTTTCCTTCTTTCCACTCCTTCTCCTCTTCCTCCTCTACTTCTTCCTTGCTTGTCTTCATTCTCCTCTCTTCCCTCTGTCTACTTCTTCTAAATCCACTTTTTTTTAAGAGGCCTTATCTGGTTCATGATTTTAAACTCCATCTTCTAATTTTATATGTGTATCCCAGACCTCTTCTCAAATTCCATATGTAGATTTGCAACTGCCTACACAAAACCTATTGTTGATCTCTTATAAACACCTGGAGATTTAGTATCATCATAGCAAGCTCTAGCTTCCCACTCATGCCACCCAAATCTGTACTTGTAAATGTCTTCCTTGGGCTAAGAAATGGCATTTTCAGTTCTCAAACTTCTCAGGCAAAAGATTTGGAGTCCTCCTTGACTCCTCTCTCTCTTGCATACCATAGTCAACCCATGAGCCAATTCTGCAGGCTCAACCTTCAGAATATATCCAGAAGCCAGCCGTGTTCTCCATCTGTCACTACCATTCTGGCCTAAGCCACTCTTGCCTGTATTGATTCAATGCTGCCTACACATGCCTTTCTCTGTAGCCTATTCTGCACTCAGAATCCAGAGTGATCTTTGAAAAAAAATTAGGTCAAATCATGTCAATTTGTTTCTCAAAGTCCTCTAGCATCTCTTTATTTCGTCTAGAGTAAAAAATCAAAATCTGTTCAACATTCTGCAAGGCCCCCGCAGTCTGGCCTGCGTCTGCTCTCTGAGTTCATGTCATGTTACCCTTCCCTCTTTCTCTACATTTCTGACAAACTTCCTTCTTGATCTTTTTTAAACATACCAGGCAAGCTCCTACCTAAGGGCCTTTGCACTCAGTGGGTTCCTCTTCCTGGAATATTTCTATCCCCATTTCCCAGGCATTTGTATAGTTTGCTTTTTCTTTTCCTTTAAGTCTGCTCAAATATCACTATTTTTATGATAGTCTTTCCTTAACCACTTTATAGAAAATAGTAATCCCTTACCCTATAATTATTCCCTTTGCCCTGATTTTTCCCCTTAGTGCTTATTAACCTGTCATAACATAAGCATTTGTTTATGTTAGCCCTCTCTCAACTAGAAAATAAACTGCATGAGAGCAAGGACTTGGTTTTGTCCACTTATGTGGTCTTAGAATAGTCCCTGTCAACATCTGCATGGATAAAAGTTGTTCATATACATAGAGGCTCAGATTGCATGCCACCTCCTAAGGGATGTCTTACTTGACCCTACATCCCCCAGGTCCCTGGCCTGGGTTGGTCATTCTTTCCCTCTGCTCCCCAGCACCTGCTCTCAGAGCTTTGTAACAGGGTGTTGCTGCCTGTTCGGTCCCCTCCCACTCCTTCACCCCACACTGGTCTAAGACTTTCCAGGGCACGGACCCAGCTCCCTCTGCTGCCCCATGTCCCTAGTTGCCCACCACAACATTACACAGAGAAATGCTTACCGATGGGACAAAATAATGCAATTTGTATGAAAGCAGTTGGCAAACATCCATGTAAGACTTGTTCTTCGCAATTATTTTTTAATTACAGCTGATTCATTGGACTTGTCTGGAGCTGC
This sequence comes from Muscardinus avellanarius, assembly GCF_963383645.1. Classification (NCBI taxonomy): domain Eukaryota; kingdom Metazoa; phylum Chordata; class Mammalia; order Rodentia; family Gliridae; genus Muscardinus; species Muscardinus avellanarius. The sequence goes on along the minus strand of NC_137789.1, from coordinate 18,090,136 downwards.
CAGCTTCCTTTTAGCTCACTGCCATGGTTTTATCCAACATTCATCTGTTGAGCATATTTCCCCACGTCCTATTTCCTCTGCGCTCCCAAAATAGCAACAGAATTTTCTCTGTTTGATGCTTTTTCTCAGTGTAAAATGGAAGAGGTCCGGGGCTCATACTCCTGGGTTCTCTGGGCTTAAGGGAGTGATTTAGAAAGATTCTCAGGGTCCTGTGGCTGTCAGTAGGGGCATGGGATAAGTTGAAATGGGAGGAAGGCAAAACAGAGTCCAATAGCTGGAGGGATGAGGGCCATTATTGTTAGTAAAAAACAAAAGATGCAATAACATGAAGAGAAAGCTTTAATGAGAGTCTGGGAGGGACTCTCTCTTGGCAGGAACAGAGAGAGCCAGCCATACAGTCTAGGGTGGACATTTTTATGGGGCAAGGTAGCCTGTAGAGGACCTACATGAGGAAAAGTATGGATAGGTGATGATTGGGTTCAACTGGTGCAATTTTTCAATCCTTCATTCGCATATCAGGTGACAATCTGTGGTTGGGACAGTACAAAGAACAAGTGTCAGTGCTTTCCTGGTAGGGGTCTGGTAAAAAGCACTGATACTGGTATAGATGGGTTTGTTCTTTGTGGTTTTCTTAATGTATTAGCTCAGAGAAAAAAAAACTCTAGCAGTTTGCTGCAGGATGCCTGTTACAAGTGTCACTTTGCAGCTGTGATGGGCAGTCTTTGGTCCTGTTCTTTTGGTACTCTCACTGGTAGTCTCATCTTGTTTTGATCTACATCTCACAGATTTGCATTAGTAGTTTCATGAGATTGCTCCAATCACAAGAAACTCTATCTTGCTGTGCAAAATATCCATTGAAATATGTATGTGAATGAAATGAGCTTCCTGCCCCTGCAATGAAAATGTAATTGACATCTCCAGGGAGATGAGTTTCTTCTGTCTAAAAACTCTTACCATTATGAAGAAGAATTTTCATCCATAGTAGGGATTGATAACCAGTTCTTTTTTTTTTGTACTGGGGATGGAACCCGGGGTAATTCTACCTTCGAGCTATACCCCCGGCCCTATTTTTTTTTTCTTTATCTTGAAATAGAGTCTCACTGAGTTACAAAGGGCCTCACTAAGTAGCTGAGGCTGCCTGAGAACTTGGATCCTCCTGGCTCAGCTTCCCAAATGCTGGGATTACAAGTGTGTGCCACCATGCTGGCTAGTTCTTTTTTTGAGTAGAACTTTCTAAGTGCAATAAGGGAGGGGAAGGAAGGAGAGAAAGAGTGAGAGAAAGAGAGAGAGAAAGAGAGAAAGAGAGAGATAGAGATTGATGTTCTAATTGTTTTAATGTATTGTATTTATTTTAAAAATAAAACAGAGGGTCTCCTTTAAGAAATCAGGCTTAAAATGGTTAAGTCACTGTGTGTCCTCTCCCAGAGAGAGCAAGTCTTAGAAAGAATTAAAAGCAGCTGAGAGAAGGGAGGGGTGATATGGTGACATTGTATGCCCCAGTTCCAAATCTTCCCAGAATGGACAGAGGAGAGATGAGAGACAGGAAAGAGCTGCTGAGCTAGAGAATTGCTGAGAATGAGGCCAGGGGAACTCCAGGGGACTCATCTGAGGCATTTTGTCCCTGAATGTGCTTTTTAAACTTTTAAAACTCTGGCCAAGTTTAAGATAACCATTGGAGTCAAAGGCATAGGAAAGCCTGGAGAAGTCTCTGGAGAGACAGTTGTCTGGAACTCAACTTTCATCATCGTTGCCTGACTCTCTGACTTACTCATCACCTCCTGGAGAGCCACTGTCCTCCACTCCTGTGTCGTGATCTCTGTCACTTGGACTGTGCTGCTCTGAGAGGCAGGGGTAGGAAACAGTCTCAGGGGCCAGATGGTCCCATGTGATACTCTAGACCCTGCCCCGCACAGCTGGGTGACCTTGAGTATATTCCTTCATCTGTAGGATTGTCCTGGGGATAAATGAACTGCTATTTGTAGAGCATTTGGAATATTGCCTGGCACAGAGCAAGAACTATGTGTGTGTTAAAATATTTTGGGGATCCTTGTCCAACAACTATTTTCCCTATTCTTATTCTATAAACTTTAAAAGTTGTTTTGATTTACACATATCATTTGCACATGTATGAGGTCTAATGAGTTTTGATTGAGATATACATTGGGTAGTGATCAACTTAGGATAATAAGCTTGGCCATTATCTTCAATTTTTGTAATTCCTTTAAAGCAAGTATATCCAAATTCCTCTTTTCTAATTATTTTGAAATATATTGCATTATTGTTAACTGTATTCACCTGCTGTGCCATAGAACACCAGAATTTATTCTCCTAGAAAATAATAACCTTGTACCCAAACTTTTACATTTAGCTCTATTTGTTTTTAAAGGAAACTACTACATCACAGTTGAAAATGGAACATTAATATTACTTATTATAAAGAAGAAGATGAATAACAAGAAAGACATTGAGAACAAAAGGATGTTCTTGAATTCCTGGTATATTCTGCAGCCTCTGTAAGGCTCTGAACTGAGAATTGCTCACTGTGCTTGAGCGTTGATATGGTAGCACGAAAGGAAAGTCCTTCTGATATAATCACAAGGATTAGGAGAGAAAGAGGGCATGAACTGATTTTCTTATAATGAGATTCAATGGTATATAATGTCACCTAAGTGACAAGTACACACACACACACACACACACACACACACACACACACACACACACACACACACACACACACACTTGGAGAGTAGAGGTTGAACCTCACATCTGTCCTCTCCTGTCCCTGGCAGGTCCCTGTGCTTTCTCTGTCAGGGGCATGAGTGTGCTTAGCACTTGGGTTTTGGACACTGACCTTCAAGTAGATGCTGCCACATCCCATGGGCACCAGGAAAGAAACTGAAGGATGCAGGACTGCCGCTCTACTCACCACTGTGTTGCCACTAGATGGTAGGATACCAGACTCCACTGAAGGGGTGGATGTAATTAAAGAGAATTACAAGATAAGTTTAGATACCATAGCTTTAAAACTATTTGAAAAATCATAATTTTTGTTGGAGCAAGCACCCATAAAACTAATGGTCTTTGTAAATGATTTCTTCATGGGCATTTCTCCCTCATTCCACTAACTTCTAGTTCTTAATTTGGTTTCACTCTACAGATGCTCTTTTTCCTCAAACCAACCAGCCAACCAGATCACTAATCTATCCACCTACTAACCAACCAACTGACTAACCTACCCACCTACCAGCCAACTAACCATCCATCAACCAAGTCTCTTTCTAATTTCCATTGTATCTGACTTCCTCTTCTTTTCATGACATTTGACCGCAGTCCACAGTCTGGGTTTTATACTGAGGCCATGTTTATAGCCTCTTCTCATAGCAGCCATTTTTCAAGTCTAGATTATTCAGTCGAAGTCAATGTCTTAAGAGGCTTGAGTAGGACAAACAATGATGGAAGTTGATTTCCAAGTTCTGTAGAGAAGAAAACTTTATTGCTACAATTGTCTCTGAGCACTGGGACAGGGACAGATGAACCAAGGCAGCAGGCCCACTGAGTTTCTGGCCAAGCAGCTGAAAAGTGGTACCCACCGCTTCAGTGTACATCTTCCTGGGCAGCACTCAGTTGTAACTTGACCACAAAGGGGGCTAGGGCTGGGGAGCTGCTTTCTGGTGTACCAGGGAAGAGGATATGGAATGATAAACACATAGAAGTGTCTCTATTTCCTCTCACTGACTTGTTTGATAACAGGATGATGGTTCTGTTCCTGCCATGAAGTAGGGGCCCAGGATTGCCTGCCTGCCATCCAAATGGTCAGTTAATTATGATGTGCTTCTGGGCACTCTGACACACATAATGGACCTAGTCAGGGTTTAGAATCTGCTTTGAGCTCTGGTCTGCTGCCATGGAAGCTGGGTTGACACAATGGATTGATGTGGGGGTTGGGCCACATTGCATGTCACCTGTCATTTAACCCCCAAAGCCCTCCCCTGGGAAAGGTCTCGACTAAGTAATAGTGTCTACACTGTGGTGACAATCACATCAGATGGGGAATGTTCACCTCGGGAGTCTTTCAGAGAACTATCTTCTGCTTATTAATTTAGTCAACTGGGTTGTTTTCTTTAAGTTCAATAACAAGAAATGTAAATACCATTTTCCCCATAAGGGATATTAATGCTTTTCGTAAATATATAAACATTTAAAATATTAATGAGAGAAAGAAAAAATTAAAGATTCTACCCTCATACAGAGAAAACTTGCTTTTTATTATGTACTTACTGTCCTGCTGAACCTTTGTGTGTGTGGGTGAAAGGTCAGGGCTGGGGAACTGGGGAGAAAAGACAAGAGGCAGAATGAGCCCAGGTGCCTATGGCAAAGATGGGCATGCGTTCTCGTCATTTTGATGTTTTAGGGAACTAGTTCCATTGTGATCAATTCAGATATGCACATTACATTATTTGGTATATTTTCTTCCTTATAACTCCCTTATCCCCTTCCACTACTGTACCGGTCTCTCTCCTCCTCATTTTGATGACATCTCTTTTCCTTCCTACCTTTTTTTTTGGTAGTACTAGGGGTGGAACCCAGGGGCTTTATCTTTTTTTTAACCTCTGAGCTATACTCCCAGACCTATTTTATATTTTATTTGGAAACAGGGTCTCACTAAGTTGTTGAGAGCCTCACTAAGTAGCTGAGTCTGGCTTCAAACTTGTGTGATCCTCCTGTCTCAGCCTCCCAAGTGCAGGGATTACAAGCGTGTGCCACCACGCCTGGCTCCTTCCTATTTTTCTTTTGCTTTCTTCACATATTCGTTAAGCACTGACTATATTGCTATTGAACAAGATAGACAAGGCGTCTTCATGAAGCCAATGAAACACAGGGGTGTTTTAAGGTCCTGAGGCTAAACTATCTGATGGGTTAATCATTATAGATTTGTCCACACTCATTCAACACAGAATACCAAGAGTGGCTCCTCATGCAGACCATGGGCTTGGGTGATAATGGTGTGGTAATACAAGTTCACTTGTAACAAATGTGGCCCTTTCATGAGGATGTTGGTGGTGGGGGCAGGAGGACACAGGACATCTTTCTACCTTCTTCTCAATTTTGCTATGAACCTAGAGCTGCTTTAAAAAAAGTCAAGTCTGCCAGCGTGGTAGCGCACGCTTGTAATCCCCGCGCTTGGGAGGCGGAGACAGGAGGATCACGCAGGTTCGAAGCCAGCCGTACTGGCGTAAGAGATCCTGTTTCAAAAATATAAAAATAGGTCTGGGAGTGTAGCCCAGAGGTAGAAGGGCTTCCAGAAACTCCAGTACCACCAAAAAAAAAAAAAAAAAAGTCAAGTCTATTGAAAAAAAATTAACAACATGAACAAAATAAAACAAAACAAATAAGACTTTTAAGCTGAGACATAAATAACAAATCGTGAGACATAGTAAGAAGCTGGGGAGGAGCTTTCTAGGCAGAGGGATGAGCAAGCACAGGAGCGGGGTGGTGGGAGCCTGTGGCTAACACTCGTGTGTGTTCCCAGGGTCCTGCCCAGGGCCTGCTCTTAGGAGGTCTGCAGGAATGTGGAGCTGAATCCAGGTTCAGAGGCTGCTTCTGACTAAGGAAAAGGGCAAATGAGCATTGTTGTGCAGATGTGACCCAACACTTTAGCCTTGGGCAATTCAGGCTTTAGTTAGTGGCCCAGGAATCAGCTAGAAGCAAGTCATGATGTTTAAGTAGTCTTTGGCATTTCACCCACAGCTTGTGTGCATAATAAACATTTTTTGTTGAAAAATGTGAAGTCAGATGGACAGTTGAGGACATTTGGTGGCACAAAATGACGGGAGATTTTGACTCAAGTCAGTGTCTATTCAGGTCTTTTGATACACTATCTTAGTCCATTCCTGCTGCTATAACAAAATACCACAGACCTGGTTTCTGTTTTATAAAAACAGAAATTTTTTTCTTACAGTTCTTGAGGCCGGGAACCAAGATCAAGGTGCCAACTGACCTGGAGTCCTGAGGGCCCATCTCTGTTTCTACTATGGCACCTTCCTGATGCATCCTCTAGAGAGGGACAAATGTGTCTTCATGTGGTTGAAAAGGACCAAAGGGAAAAAAGTGATGAACAGCTCCCACATACCTCTTTTATGGGGTTACTAATCCCACTTGTGAGGGCTCTGCCTTCATGACTTCAGGGCCTACTGAAGGGCTCCACCACTTAGTACTCCTATTACCATCACATGGGCGCACACTGACTCATTGGATCTTTACCTGGAAGAGTGCAGTCGTCTCCCTCTCAGCCTCTTGTTTCTGCCCTTACCCCATCTAGATACCAACCAGAATGTCCCTTTCAACCCCATAGGAAGGCAGTGTTGATTTATAGGCAAGGAAGTGGAGGCTCAAGGTTAAGTAACTTGCCCACAAGTGCACAGCTTGTAAGTAGCAGAGTGAGAACTGTAGGTGTCTAGAGGCTGGGATCTTACTACTTTCAGTGACCAAACAAACAAATAAGCTAAATACATTGTGGCTCAGTTTGAGGATGGGTGACTTGTGCTAATGGAGAAACCTAAAGTAGGGGGTTGTGTGGGCTGGATTTTGATTTAGAAAAGAGGCTAGCCCTGAGAAATTATTCATTTCATCCATGAATCAACTTAGGAAAATCATGGGAGGTATTACTGCTGGTCCTGCCCATTGCTCAGTTCAAAGTAACAAGAAGTACAGAGTCAAATGTACAGAGAAAAGCTGTTTATGTTCTGTGTTGGGAAATAAAAATGAGGAGATTAGGACAAGCAAATAGAAAGAAGGACAGATTCTTGACTGATGCCGGGTTCAAAGGGGACAGAATAACCATAGCCCAGGCTGCCCGTGAGCAGTGCCCATGACAGTGTCTTTGGGGTTGAATAAACAGATGGCTTGCTCTGGAAGTGGCAGCTCTAGAAGGAGCAGGTATTGTCCTGGAGGCGGGAGGCAAGGCAGGGCCCTGTCTGGCTTGTCTCAGAAGATGAGTGAAGTCAGCCACAGGCAGGCGAGGAGGGACGGGGGTCATGGAGGAGACCAGGCTCAGCTGAGAGGCTCCACGTACCAGTTCTGACCACACATACACCTCCATGTGCTCTTCACTGCTAGTGGAATTTTCAGTCCCTTTGGAAGAAGGGTGCCTAGGTGCTGGATTCTCTGCTAATTTGTACATCAGAGGAAGCCTGGATTTTTCCTTGCTTCTGCAAAATCAGGGAGCACATGTGACTTTTTCTCATTATGGTGTTTACCTGTCATGTTATTCATGAGAACCTTGATTTTGCCTCTTACAAGAAACTAGTCTTTGAATCTGGAAGATTTTTGGAAGGTTTATTCTTGGCAGTGGTTTGTAATGTTTCTTTCTGCATGAAAGGTTATGAGTCTCTCGGTTTAAAATTTCAATTTTACTTTTCTTTCACCTTGATTGCCCTCTCCCCTGCTGTCATTTTGCTGGTGAACAGTGCTTCAATTTGTTTTTCCTTCTGAAAGACACATAAACCATGTCCATGTTTTTCACTGTGTAAAATATGACCTGTCTCGAGGTGGAAAATAATGGCCTTAAACGTCATCTATATATGCTGATGACACCCAAGTTCATGTCTCCAATCAGCTCTCTGGGACCTCCATGCTCATGTATCAAAGTGGCTGCTGGACAGCTCCACTCGAGTGGCTAATAACCTGAACCTTCACTCGTCCAACTCTGTCCTGGTTCTGCCCCCATCCAGGCCTGGCACATGAGTCAACCATGGTGTTCTCCATCTTGGAAACTGACATTTCCCTCCAGTCAATTACTCAGGCCAACAGTCTGTATGCACTCTCCCTTGATTCTTCTCTTTCTCCCGTCTTACATGTGAACCATTAACAAATACCCGAGTTTCTCCCATCATGTTAAATCCACAGCCCTCTGTCAACCCTTCCCTGCTGTCTCCAGGTGCCTGTCATCCCTCACCTGGAACAAGGCAGTAGTCTCCCAAACAGTCTCTTGTTTCTGCCTTTACCCCTTCCAGATACCAACCAGCAAGCTCCTTTTAAAATGTGAGTTGCTTTATAATATTCCTTGTTCTAAAATCCCAAACATATCCTTTTTGTTCCAGAATGAGTTTTCCTATATGTAAAATTGGGCCAGTTCTGTCCATTTCTTGAGTCTGTTAACGAAGGGAAGCAATTCACAAAAAGTTATGCACCTACACGTGCAGGTTCAGTGAGGGACAGGTGGCAAATGATGGTTTGTACCCTACGTGTCTAAGGACTTACAAGTCATAAATCCAGGTACTGGCTATTTGGCAAGATATTTTATATCTTTATACCTGGATGAATTTGCCTTCATAATGACAATAGCAAAATATATGAAAAGCAATTGTCTTTATGAGACCAGAGGTGACACAATAGCAAAGACAGCCATGTTTAATGACGATTTTGCATGCCCAGGTGTTCTGTGGCCGGGCCAGCACTATTTGGATGAATAACCAATGGAAAAAGGCACAATTCATAATGGCTATTTATTTACCCAGTAACATTTAGTTTTCTTGACTTCATTTCAGCAAAGTCATTTTATGGATAAAATCAGAATTTTCACATATTTCATGATCTACAAACAGGCAAGCAGGAGTTGGCAAAATTTTTCTGGAAAGGGTCAAAGAATAAATATTTTAGCCTTTATGAACCATTTGTCTCTGTCGCAAATGCTCAGCTCTGCTGTGAAAGCAGAAAACAGCCAGAGATAAAACATAAAAAGAACAGCTGACTCTGTTCCAGTGTACTGTTATTTACAAAAACAAGCAGCAGGTTGGAATTTTTCTTTGGGTGGGCCATAGTTTGTGCATTCCTTAGCTACAGTATTAAAAATAAATAAAATGCAATTGTATTCAAAATACAGATTTGAATGTATTTTTATCAAAATATAATTTAAAATGAGTGCAAAACCAGCAAACCACGTATTCCACAGTTTAATGAATTTTTATAAAATATTAAAGCAACTCAATCAAAAAGTATATGGGTATAATTGATGAGTATCTAAATTTTACACAAAATTGTTTAACTAGAACTGAAAATTTTAATGTAGTGTAATATATTTATTGGTGCGTTGTAGTTATGCATCATACTGAGATATAGAGTTGGAAATATACATGACACAACACTTGGTACTTTTCATTGGAGATCCCACCTAATTTTCTCCTCTTCCCCATACATATAATTGAGACTGGTATTGATAATTTCATATATATGAATATATATGAACTCTATATTGCTATATATATATATATAATTATCTAAACTATTACCTTCTTTACATCTCCATCCTCCTCCTCCCTCTCCTAAACTCTCTCCAATTTAGTTTATTTTGCAAATGTAATTCAATCTTATTAAATATTTATGCAAAGCCAGGCATGGTGTTGCATGCTTGTAATCCCAGCACTTGGGAGGCTGAGATAGGAGGATCACACAGGTTCAAAGCCAGCCTCAACTATTTAGTGAGGCTCTCAGCAACTTAGTGAGACCCTTTTTCCAAATAAAGTATAAAATAGGCCTGGGAGTATAGTCTGGAGGTAGAAAAGTCCCTGGGTTTCACCCCTAGTACCACCAAAAAAGTAAAAACTTTATGCAAAAAGGGAGCTGTTGGCATGCTTAGCTTCCAGTGGCCATCCAGTTGCCAGTGTAAAGAACTGGCACGTGCCAGGCATGTTAGGTCTACAGTTGCATATGTACAAGGAGAAAGGCATTGAGGATTGGTCCATGTTGCAGCCACGTGCCATGTTGGTAATACTGCGCTGATCCTCAGATCTACCTGCAGTGGCAAATTTATAGCACAAAAAGAAACAGGAACAGAGCTCCTGGACACTCCTGGGAAATAGTGCTACTTATGCAAGAATCCAATGTTCTAGGAGAGGAGGGCTTTGATAATTTAATTAACTTGTCCTTTCTCCTACCTAAGCATGCTGCCAATCAGATCCTCTCCACACTCCAAAACAGAGGCCTCTTTGAGACTTTCAATGGTAACCAAAAAGACTTGGAAACCACTTAGCACCAGCTCTGTTCATAGGCTCTTGGCAAAGCCAGCCCACCCTGCACACCCTCCAGCCTCATCCCTGAATGCAGTTTGGGAAGGCAAATCTCAGGCAAGCAACCATGGTGAGAGCCACTTAAGCAGAGATGTGGCTAGAGCATTCTGAGGGCAGGAGGGAGATTAAAGTACATCTCCAAAACAGAACAGAGGATCTGTGACCTAAATGTGCTTAGTTATTTGGAACAATAATGCTATTTCACATAAACAAGGTACTTGGAAGGCAATGAGCTCCCAGCACTGGAAGTATTGAGCAGAGGATAGGTGTCAAGTTAGGGATGGCCCTAGGGTAGGGCAGTCTCCCACGAGGACATGGTGAGTCTGAATGGCCTCTGAGATCTCTCCCAGTGCTGAGATTCCAAACATGTATGAAAGGGAGGTAGCATACAACAAACACATAAGTAAACAAACAAAAATAAGCAAGCATAAGTACAAAAGCATGCTGGAGCCGGTTTATACTGATTTGCAAAAGACAATTGTTAAGCATTTAGGAAATTTGTGAGCAGATGGTTAAGCCATTGGTAGTTTGAAATCTGCCATTGTTGACATTTACACCATGGAAATTGGCAAATACTCTAATTCAGGGCTATCTGGTTTACCAGGACATACTTGAATACATAGTTGGTCAGCCATTTAATTTCACTTTTTTTTTTTTCGGGTCTGGGGGTGGAACCCAGGGGCATTCGACCTCCGAGCTACACCCCCTGCCCTATTTTTTATTCTTTATTTTGAAATCGGGTCTCACTGAGTTGCAGAGGGCCTCACTAAGTAGCTGAGGTTGTCCGCGAACTGCGATCCTCCGGTCTCAGCCTCCCGAATGCTGGGATTACAAGCGTGCGCCACCACGCCCGGCTTTAATTTCACTTTAGTTGAGATATATAAAACTTACTCAAGTCTACTTAAAAATATATATTTTCAGGTGGTGCATGCTTATAATCCCAGCATTTGGGAGGCTGAGACAGGAGGATCAAGGTTCGCAGACCACCTCAGCTACTTAGTGAGGCCTTTGCAACGCAGCTAGACCCTGTTTCAAAATAAAGAATAAAAATAGGGCTGGGGGTGTAGCTTGAAGGTAGAGTGCCCCTGGGGTTCCACCTCTAGTACCACACACACACACACACACAATATATATATATATATATATATATATATATATATATATATATATATTTTTTTTTTTTTTTTTTTTTTTTCATTATTGGGGGTTGACTCTAGGGCCTTTCACATGCTAGGCAAATACTTTTCCGCTGAGCTACACTCCCAGCCTATTGACCTGCTTCTAACAGAATATAGAACCCGGAAGCAGACCACTAGACTGGTTAGGACCCTACCTTTCACATGCAGACATACTTAGCACTAACCAGCTGTGTGCCCTTGGACAAAGTACTTGACTTCTCTGAGTTTTTATTTTCTCATCTATAAAATAGGGATAATAATAGTACTTAATAAGATTATTGTGAGAATTACATGTGACTGCTTATTATGGCTCTTGGCACATGACAATCTCCTAATAAAGATAGCTATTATGATCATTTTTCTAAGTTGTACACTGCTAAAAGTGGCAGTCATGTGTTTAAGCAACAAAAAAATGATTCCTGTTTACATGAAGCAGTAAGGACTCCATTGAGAGGCTAGGGCATGGCTAATAAGGTTGATGGGTATGCAGAAGAACCAGGATCAAAAAACAAGTATGAACCAAGAGGAACCAAAAGGCCAAATTCAGGCAACACCATCCCCAGATAGAGTTAGGTGAGGTCGCCCTCCTCAGGGCACTGCCTCTCCTGCCAGTCCTAGGTAAATGGCCTTACTGCTGGTATTGTGTCTGTCAATCCTCGATATTGCGGTTGCTTCCAGGCCCAACCATAAGAATGAATCCTTTGTTTTTGTACATTGCAAGCTTCAGATTCAAATCCACGTCTAGTTGGCCAATCCTTAATCACGTGCCAACACCTTAATTTCTAAGAAATATGGGTAAAAACAAGTATCTGTGTTTTCAGGATTTATTCTAGAAGATGGGCTGTATATACCACCAAAACCATTCTGTGGATAATTTCCAAACAGGAAAAATCTGAGTAGGTGACACATATCAAATATGGCCCATTCCTTAGATACCCTACATTTGTTCTCCCCATATTTAGTGCTTAACAGTAACTATAACAAAAATAAAGTAACATGTTCACCTTTAGTATAATGAAACTATTCCTCACATATCTGGAAACCCATTAGCCCCCTCTCTAAAGAGAGACCCACAAACTTTTGAGTTAACGGTCCAGTTCCAAGTCTCAGATCTCTGATTCTCACTCTTTCTTTAGTATTTAGGGATACCAACTGATATCCTGTGTTCTCTTGGACTAGTTCAAAGGTTGGCAAACTTCTCTTTAAAAGGCTATATAATATTTTAGGTTTTGCAGTCCATACAGTGTTTGTCTAGACTATTCAATTCTGCCATTGTGATATATAAACCAGTCATAGTTGATATGTAAATAAATGTGTATGGCTGTGTTTTGATGATTTTTTTTTTTTTACAAAAGCACTGAGAAGGCTGTTTCAGGCCTGCAGAATTCAATTTGATGGCTCCTGGACTAGATTATAATGTTTGCTACCACCAGCATTCTCTAATAACCAGGCAGCAGAAAGGGGAAGAAGAGAAGTTATTATGTGCACATAGTTACACACACATGGCAGGATACAGAAAGGAAGGAGATGTAGGTACAGGGAGGGGCTCTGGGCTTCATGTCATTAATAGATAACACTGCTGAAGCTGCTGGCATCTTCTCTCTCTCTCCCTCTCTCTCTCATCTCTATCTCTACCTTTTTCTCTCTCTTTTCCCTTGGTATTAGTAAACCCAGAGGCATTTGACCTCTGAGTTACTTTCCTACTTCTTTTTATTTTTTATTTTGAAACAGAGTCTTTCTAAGTTTTTGAGAGTCTCACCAAGTTGCTGAGGCCGTCTTCTAACCTGCACTCATCCTGTCTCAGCCTTCCAACTTCTGGAATTACCTGTGTGTGCCACCATGCCTGGGCGCTCTCCTAATGGCCCAGGCCATGTTCCCTTTTGGTCAGTAAGCAACTTCACCAGTTGTGGCTCAGTCTCGGTTGTGGGTGACTTCAAATTTCTTTTGTCTAAGCTTTTGGTAATTCTTCCTGTATAGGTTTGGAGTGATCATCAATAATTTTCTCACAGGGCATGATTGAATGAGAGGGACCAGAGACATCCCCTGACTTCTAACCATATTCTTCTTACTCTGGGGAGTAGCAACTCCAAGAGTAAGTTTCCAAGTTTTTTTTAAATCAATGCTCAGAGCATAAAAGCAGAATGCCCAGATAGTGGGCAGACAAGTCACAAATGCCTGGCACCTAAACTGGATGTCAGAAGCACAGATTGTGTCATGGCACACAGGGCGTACACAACAAAGATGGCTGTGAAGGTCTGCTCTGTTTATGTGTAGCATTTGACAAATAGTATCTAGATGATTTATTGATTTCCCTATTAGGCTGTGAGCCTCCCAGGTGTTGAGAACAAAATGCATTTGTTTTTGCCAACCCAGGACCAGCCACAGTGCCTGATACACTGTTAGATGCTTAAACAACAACAATAAAAATATGTCAAATCCAATCAAAGGGCTGAATTATAAGAGCAATGAAGGTGCAAAAACATAAGGAAGCAATTCATAAAAATTTAACTTACATGAAATGAAAGGACAATAGGTTCTCATGGGCAAATAATCTGTGTAGGAAACATGTGCTAATTTGAGAAAACTGAAGTTTGTGAATAGACTGTGGTGCACCTGGGGGTGGAGGGTGGGTGTTTCCATCTCTCTTTTCTTTTGAAGTCCTTGCAAGATATTCACCAGTTGAGAGTGGTATTGATTCCCAGCTAAAGAAAATTTATTGCACTTGCTTCTGCTTGAAGAAATGATTTATTTAAGAGCTCAAAATTCTAAATCAATAGAACTTTGGAAAACAGTTTGTTTCCTCCCTAGATAAGGCCTTCAGTGAGAAGCTGGTACTATCAGCACTGATAGAAGCCCAGTCTATATGTGGAATGGAGAAATATAATCACACAGGAGTTGGGCTTTTTAAAAAGTTTAACTGACAATTGAATTATTAAACTAAGTACGAGTCATTGTTATTGTTCTGAACATGTTTTAAGTGCAAGACATGGTAGTAGGCAATATGGAAGACTGGAAGATGAGTAAGAATTAGTTCTTGCCCTCAAATTGCTGGGGAGTTAGATGTGGGGAAGTCTTTTAGGTAAAGGAATCAACTAATAAGTTTAAAGGATGATTAGGACGAGGAGGAAGAGATTAGTAACTAAGGGAATCAATATAAACTTCATAAAGAAGGCATTATTTGAGGGGCAACTATGACTTCAGGAGACATGTATGGTGAACTATATTTTTGGTGGTGAGAACATAAAACAAAGATTGCAAATTCAAATATCTAAGGATCCAAGCATATCACAACAGTGAGTGAGGCTAGCTAGCTAGAAGACAGTAGAGAACAGTGGAACTGCAGTCCATTGGAGAGTGTCTCCTTTTTAATGGAATTAGCCATTTCTCAGACTCATTTTACTGTTATCATGATACACTAATTTTTCAGGATATGCTAGATATATTCTTAAATCTTCCCAATAAATTAGATGGATAATACATGATAACCAGAACCACCATGATAACAATGTTGTCCAAATCGACCTTCAGGCTACACCGAGTCTGAATGCAATGATTTGCACAAAGGGCAGAGGGAGGGGGATGCAGCCACACTTGGGGAACTCGCCTTGTTGAAGCACTTGTGGACATAAGAGGTTGGGAGCCGGGAGGTAAGACAAAGAAGTGGTTGGAGTTGGATCTTTCAAACTGCTGCGTACACTCTGTAGAGGTTTGAACTTCATTCCATGGGCAGTGAGAACCGGTATTATAGAGATGAATTGTTGAAAACGATTTTGGAAAGACTTCCTGGCTGTTTATAAAAGAAGGAATATAAAGAGTCTTTAAGTGAGGGCAGAGGGATGAGTTGGGAAGAGGATACTGTGGTAATCCAGGATGAGCATAGATGAGGGTCTGAGCCTAAACCTAAGCAGAATGGTGAGGAATATTAAGAGTCTAAAATATTCATGATTGGCTAAAAAGAAAGATGGAAAGAAATAAAGGGTGCTTTCTTTTTCTTCAAAGGTTGATTTAGGAAATTTAAGTCTAATGCTCAAACTTATTATTGGCTGGTTTTGTGACCTAGGACCAATCATTTATCTTAAACTTTAGCTTTTCTTCTATCAAATGGTAACAGTGATAACTATCCTTGCCAATTTAAGGATGTTGTGGCGGTAGAAAGATGCAGTGGATCTGAAAGGGTACTTTCAACTATTAAGGACTGTATCCTCAGGAGTGATTTTGATTGGTGTTATTATAGTCAGCTCTGGGATTTCACGTCAGTTAAGACTTTGTGAACATATGGAGGTATGTAAAATATTCTAAAAATAACAATTAAAAATAGTTTTAGTTTTATATGAAATAAACAGCATCTGGAGAGGAAGGGTTTATCACAGCAGTGATAATCAGGGCATTGCTGTAACTTATACCCCTCTCTAAGTAAAATAAACCCCACTACTCACCTGAGGGCTTTATCCAAGGCAGTCACAGTTGACACCTTAAATTACATGACCCAGCAGTGGATATTTCTGTTGATCAGTGGTCTAAGATCCACCCTTACATTAAAAATACTCTTCCAAACAAAAATAATGAGGCATAACTTTCTATAGGGAATTTAAGTGGGGAACTGATGAGTAAGGCATCCACAATGGCATGAAGACAATGGGACAGTTGAGCTGCAGCATAATAGAAGGTATCTCAGGAGATGATGGATGGGAAGATGGCAGAGGGATGATGGTGAGGTGGTAAATCACTAGGAAGAAGATACAGGACATTTTGTATCCATCACTTCTGGGGTGGCTTCTGATCACAAACCATCTGTTAGTCTCATCCTCCATGGGGCAGTCCCACGGCAAGATTTTTTTGTTGTTGTTGAAGATAATTTCATTCTGTAGGAATCAAAATAACCATCATTATCTTTCACTTCAGTTAACACTTTTTTTGGTAACCAAACATACCATTAAGTCCATGATATAATGCCTAAATGAAACACTACCCCTAGTTACTTGTAATAAGAGAAATATTTTCCGAGGCATAAAAAAAAGGAGTTCACCTAAATTTTGTTAAATGTCTTCTAGTGAAAAAAAGAGTAGTTAAACTAGATGACATGCAACTGATAGTCTCAAAAGTTAGGATTAAACATTTAAGATCTGCTGTACATAGAAAAGGAGTTGCCTTAAAAAGGGATATAGTTTAGGATTCACCGAGGCAATGGCAGTGAGGAAAAGGTTGAGTTTATGAAGTTGATGGTGGGGTGGAAGAGCATTGAGCTTCAGAGTCAGAAATTTTAACTTACCTTCCTGGTTGAACCGGCATTATAGTCTCAGGTAGTTTCTTAGCGCTGTTGAACCCCAGGGGCTGTTAAATGGAGAAATGGAGAGAACAACAAAAATGATGATGATCAAGTCCATGAGATCAGGTATGTGACATTGCTCATAAATGAAACCAATCTACATGATTTGTCATTATTATTACTTTTTAACCTTCGTTTGCATTTATTTTATGCTGAATTTATTCCCATGCTATGGGTTTTTGTTTCTTCCATTTCTTCTGGCATGTTTTCTTTTGTGCCCTGTCCTCTTCTGGTTGAGGATCAGTCTGGCCCTTCTCAGTAAGGGCCATCTCAGTGGGGCGGGGGAGCTCAGGTGCAACCATGAGCTGTGTAAGTACTGCAGTAAATCTTGGGTGCTTTGTTTACGTAGATATGTTCAATGATATATAAACCATTAAGTTCAGCATTGCTCTTTGCATTTTTAAACATGTGTAAGAAAAAATTCAGCACTCTTTTTGGGCCACCAGCCCCGTGTCCAGCCTGTTTGGCTGGGGACGCCTACCAATGCCACCATCCTAATGCCAGAATGCTGCACACTGCTTCTTTACAGTGACATCTTTCAGATATTTGATGGCTTTTCACATGTGTACCCTTGATGGTCCGGGCAGTTTTAGGGTGTTGTTAAAATGAACATGAAGATTTAAACCTCTTGATTTATGGGGTTTTGTGGGATTTTCTGGGTCAAGAGAGTAGCTAACCATTTTCACAGATTACCCCAGGCCACTTAGAGAAAAAGGAAGATATTTGTTATTACTAAGGAAATAATGAAGTACTACAAATGAGAAGATTTTAGGTGATAGATTAAAAATGATAACAGTTATACACAGGAGAAGAAAACGGACTACTTTCAGAAAAATTACTAGTGAAGAATTGATATTGCTATTGGAACCCACATAATTATTATGTAACAAAAATGTTTTTGAAACTTTTTAAAAGGAATAATAATAATAATAATAATAATAATAATAATAACAACAACAACAACAACAACAACACCAGCAGCAACAGCAATAGCTAATACTAAGCATCTATAGTGGCTTAGGCAGTGTTGACTTGACATTCATTAGCTCAAATCCTCCGATAGCCATGTTTATTATTTTCATGATACTTATAAGAAAACTAAGTCTTGGAGATTAAGAAGCTTGACCAAAACGAAGCAGCTAGAGATTGGAATCCTAGCCTTTGGCTCTGCATTCTGCACCCATCTACCTGTTGTTTTCAACAGCTCGTCCTAGGTTGCTGAACGAGAGCACCTGCAGTGGTCCTTTAAGATTGCCTAATTTGAGCTCTTCTTTTTAGGAAAAAGAAAATGCTCAAGGACACACAGCCATTAGTGGTGAGATTAAATCCTTAAAATGGGGGCTCCCGACTCTTGGAAAGGTAGCTGTCATCTATTTACCTTAGACTGAATCTCTGGTGTGTAGCTATTTTGAGCTTTCATGCTCTTCTGCAAACAGTCTGCTGATTTCATTCCAGAGAACTTCAGGGCAAATTTACCCTTCTGGAGGGAACAGCTGGTGTATGCTCTGTGACTCCTGCTATCACTGCACACCCTTGTTTTATGGTGGGCTTGCCTTTGGCTTCTATTGGGACTGGAGAAGTTGTTTGGCATAAAGTGAGCAAATAAGGGAGTTGACTGAACATCAATCCTTGATTCTTGTCTATCAGCAACTTCTAGAATGAATATGACATGGTCCTCACCAAGGTGAGAGCTGGAAGGAGACACACATACACTCACACAACCAGCCTCTGTGGATGCTCATCACATGCCAGCATCCTTTCATTCTCCCAGTTAAACTGCATGTTGATGAATTAGACCATGTAACAGAAAAGGAATCTGAGATCCTGATACATCAGGAAACTTGTCGCTGCTTTTTTTTTTTTTTTTAAGCCTGGTATGTTCTGCGGCCAAGTCTTGGCCTTCATTCTCTGGTATATTTGATGCCAAAGCTGACATCTGTAATCTATCACCTGCACCTGCCACCACCTATAGAATTTTGCACCTATAGGAGTTTGAGGTGGATGGGAAGTGAAGGTGAAGTCTTTGCCTTTGAAAAGTATAAAGTTTAATATGGGACCCACACATGCATATAAGCATGATTATTTACAATGCTCACTCAGAACAGTGACTTTTTTTTTGGCACTAAGAGATTTGTGACACTCATCTTTTTTTTTTTTTTGTGATACTGGGGTTTCTGGAAGCCCTTCTACCTCCCAGACCTATTTTATACTTTTTTATTTTTGGAAATAGGGTCTCTTAAGCCAGCGCGGCTGGCTTCGAACCTGCACGATCCTCCTGTCTCCTCCCAAGCACGGGGATTATAAGCGTGCGCCACCATGCCCGGCTGACACTCATCTTTAATTCCCTTTTTTAAAGTTTCTTTTATTGGTGCATTGTAGTCATACATCTTAATGGGGTACAAGATGGTGTCATCTTTAATTTCTGAACATGGCTTTACAGTAGATTTTTATTCCCATTTTGAAGATGGGGAAACTGAGACTGAGAGAGGTAAAGTAAAATAAAAAACGTTCTATAGTTAGTATTGAGTCAGTCTTTCTCTTTCTTTCTCTCTCTGTAGTGCTGGGAATTGAAACCAGAAACATTCCACTTCCAAGCTACACCTCCCAGCCCTATTTTTTTTTTTTAATTTGGAAAAAGGATCTCACTAGTTTGCTGAAAGCCTCTCTAAATTGCTGAGGCTGGCTTTGAACCTTTGCTCCTCCTGTCTCAGTCTCCTAAGTACTGGGATTATAGTCATCCACTACCATGTCCAGCTAGTTTTGAATCTTTATTCAAGCCCCGGAAGCCCAGGGTGATAGGCACTGTGTTAAGGTTAAAAAATAATAATAAAAAATAAAATACTGTGGGACCCCAAAGTTTGAGCACTTTAAAACTGAGAGCTTGATTACATTAGATTCTTAGCACTGAGTCTGGTAAATTTTTCTGCCAACCAAAGACTTAGAGGAACAGCAAAGTGTATGGTATTGGGGCCAGTGTAGGAAAGCAAAATAGAGACAGGAGTCAGTTCACAGGGTTTGAGCCCTTTCTCTCATCCAGGTGAACTCAGTGACCATTATAACTGAGGACTCCTGACTACTCTACGTCCTGCTTACTGTCACGGAAAAGAGCCCATCAACCTGGCTTATTATTAAGAAATAATTTTTATTTCATTGTTTCTGGGAAGCTACCCACAGCTGCTAGTGAAATCCGGAAAGACTGGGGAAGTTATAAAAGCTATTGAATTTCACTAAAATACAAATAGGGCGATGTAAGTTTTTCTCATAGATCCCTAATAGGAATGTTGACATAATTATTTACCAATTCTCTTGTATTTACAAAAGTCTGTTCCTTGTACTTCCCACTATTTCAAAGAAAAGGAAAAGAAAGGAGGTATTTTAAGTATAGCTAAATATACCTCCCCTGTGGGTTTCCAGCTCTGTTTCTTTTCTTTGGGCTTTGTGGTAGAGTGAAAAAGAATATTGGCTTTTCACTGGCTGCCAGGAGATACCGCTGTTTATTTGCTGTGTGATTTGAGCAGGCCTCCTCCTCTGCTGGGCTCCTTTTCTTTTTCTTTCCTTCAAACCAGATATTGGATGAAGCCACTGGCTTTTATGTTGAGCTCTGCACCCTGGGTGTGGCAACTGGGGGCTGTGGAATTATTGAAGAGGATCTGGAAATCCATATATCAGATAAAATCCGAAGGCTGAAAAAAATCATGATGCCTTTGTGATTTTATATATGTGGTTGAGGTTGCTATTGTAATTAATAATATGCAATTAAAATAGTATGGAATTTTTGTTAACTTTTATCACTAAGCTTTTCCTAATTACTAGGAAATTAAAAGTGTTATTGGATTTTTAGTTTTGATCTGTATGCTTTTCTTAATTAAAATGCAATTGAATTTTTGCTAATTGTGGCCATTATAATGTTCTTAAAGTATTCAAAGCATTCTGTTAGAATGAGAAATTCTGCACGCATCTTTCATATTAAGAGTAGATCTCACAATTGCAAAGATAAAGAATCACAGATTCAAATGATTTATTGGGTTTTACCCAGGGCTAACATTTTGGGATTCTTAATTGCAGTGTATAAAACAGTAGCCATTAGGCAAAGCCAGAAAGGAGGGGTAGGGGAGGAAGAAGGCCGAGGTTATGTGAGACTATAGTGCACTGATAAAATAAAATAAAAAATTAAAAATTTACCTTAAAATTTAAAATTTTCAGTTGTACTAGCCATACTTCAAATGCTTAATAGCCGCGTAATTGGGTGGCTACCATATTGAATACTAGGCATAATAGAACATTTCCATCATTACAAAAAATTCTACTTAGCCTGGTTCTAAGAGAAATGCACGATCTTTTTTAGTGTATTTTCCTTGAGATGAGATAGTCTTATCACATCATTCTTAGAAGAATGTGTATGTTAGTGTCAAAGGCATTTACCTTTGGTTCTGCCATTCAAGTTGGGGAAAGGAGCCCATCAACTTGGCTTATTATTAAGAAATAATGAAAGAGAAGGGTTAAGAAGCCTGACAGATGGATGTACTCTGAGACGTTTGCTTTTGCACCTTTGATTGCCCTGGGTAACATGATGCTCACAAACAGCCAAGTACACCCTAAGTGTTGATTCAGCCACACCCCTAAATGGCCTCACCCACCAGATTGCTCTGAAACTCAGAAGCCTGAGCCCAGGACCTGAGTCAAGCCAGACACCAGGAGTTTTCTGGTTCCTAGCCCAGAGGAGCCACTAAGAAGAGGAAGGATGGAGAAGCCACCTAAAGCCAAGTAACATACTTAAGCCCCCTCTGAAAGGAAGGTTTCTGGGTGTGGCCAGAGCCGAGGGACTGGGAGCTGGGGATGAAGGTCTTGCTTCAGAACTCTTCCTGGGCTAGACTTAAGATTTAGGAAAAGGTCTTGAGCTGGGTAGGAGGGACATTTGGGCCTCATCTTGTACTTAAAAGATATACTTTTTCCCTTTTGATGGGAAGATTAATAATATATTCTTCTTTAAAAATTTGGAAGCCAGGTGTGGTGGCACTTGTAATCCCAGCATTTGGGAGGTTGAGACCTGAGGATTGCAGTTCGTGGACAGCCTCAACTACTTAGCGAGGCCCTCCACAACTTAGCGAGACCCTGTTTCAAAATAAGGAATAAAAAATAGGGCAAGGGGTGTAGCTTGGAGGTCAAATGCCCCCTGGGTTCCATTCCTAGACCTGCAAAAAAATTTTTGGAAAATTATAGAAGATATGATTAATAATTGCTCATATTATCACTGAAGAGAACCGCTGTTAACATTTAAAAATTCTTTTCATTCCTTAAACTGTGCTATAAAAGGTATTAAATGCTTTTGTTCTGAAACCAGGTCCTTTCTTCATCTAACTGAACTGAGCCATAGTAATGCCTATTGACCTCTGCACAGACTTGCTTAGGGGGCTCTGCCAGGGCTCCAAGCCCCAGGACTTTGGTGGCCAAGGGTGAGTTAACCTTGTGGTCCAGGGAAGGCCTTGACTTTTCATTTGATTTGAGGCTGGATGGGATGAAAGCAGTCTAGATACATTTGTGTCTTATCACCTGTAAAATGATTTGGTAGAATGACATGAGCATTTCGTGAGCTTGAATCAAGGACAGGATCGGAATTCTAATATGGAATTGAGCTGCTGAATTATTTTTAAAATTTAACTGATCGTGTGTTAAATGTTTATGGAATATCTGTTATGAATACAGTTCTTTATTAGGCACTGGATCTACAAAAACGATCAGACCAGACCCCTCTCTCAGAACAGTTACAGCTGAGTGGTGTTGATCAATAATGAAATAGTTGATTACAGTCTATTTGTTGCAAGAATTATGGTAGAGGTCGTTCAGGATACAGCTGGAGCCTAAGTAAGGAGAGACACTTAATCCATTTTGGAGAATGAAGGTTCTTGTAATCTGAGAAGTTAAGAATGAGTAGACTGTGTGTGTGTGTGTGTGTGTGTGTGTGTGTGTGTGTGTGTGTGTTCCTGGGGATAGAACCCAGGGGCATTCTGCCTCTGAGCCACTCACCCTGCCCTATATTTTACTCTTTATTTTGAAATAGGGTCTCACTGAGTTGCAAAGAGCCTCACTAAGTAGCTGAGGCTGGCCGTGAACCTGTGGTCCTTCTGTCTCAGCCTCCCAAATGCTGGAATTACAAGCATGTGCCACCAAGCCTGGCTGGCAATATATTCTTGATTGTGGGGGTGAAAGTGGGGCTGAGGGAGAGTGTTCCAGGAAGATGTAGACAGCTTGAGCAAGGTGGTGAGGTGGGAGAGCCCGATGTGTTTGTAAATTCAGTGAAGTATACACTAGGTTCGGTTTGCATATTTTGCTGGTCAATATATTGGACGACATTTGCTTCAGAGGTTGGTATGTGTTGAGGGCATGTTTTTTTCTTCTTCCACAAGTATAAATGCCACTGTTTTCTGAAGAAGCCCTTGATTAAAGCTCCCCTCTTCTTTTTGGAACTGGGGATGAAACCCAGGGGCATTCTACCTCTGAGATACACCCCCAGCCCTATTTTTTATTCTTTATTTTATTCTTTTTTTTTTTTTTTTTGGTGGTACTGGGGTTCCTGGAAACCCTTCTACCTCCAGGCTACACTCCCAGACCTATTTATACTTTTTAAAATTTGGAAACAGGGTCTCTTCAGCTAGTGCGGCTGGCTTTGAACCTGCACAATCCTCCTGTCCCCACTTCCCAAGCACGGGGAATACAAGCGTGCACCACCACGCCCGGTTATTCTTTATTTTTGAAACAAGGTCTCACTAAGTTCCAGAAGGCCTTAATAAGTAGCTGAGACTGACTGTGAACCCCATCCTCCTGTTTCAGCCTTACTTGGGAGTAAGAAATATTTTCTTTGGTGGAAATAAACTCCTTCTGAATTCCCAGGGTATGCTTGTCTTCTTACAACTTTCCACTTGATAAAACAGTCGCGTACATGTGTCTTTCCCTCTGCTTTCCTGAACTCTAAGCCCAGGGGAATCAAGGGCAGTCTGTTTTCCAGGATGTATGTGTTCAGGGAATACTGGATTCAGGAGGAGGACTGGTCTGCGCTGCCCACGTGGGTAGTTTTTGAGAATCGGCTGTGTTCATACCCTTGTTTCTCTCTGTGTGCCTGCCCTGGTCCCCTGGCATGGGCAGGCTCAGGATAATTTTTTGAAAAGGATAATGGCATTTGTTTACACTTACTCATGCAGATTGGATTCATCAGGTTTCCAGTGGCATTATAAAGGATCTTCAATGAGTCAAGTCAGGGCAGACATGGAGAGCAACTCTTTTAATGCTGTGCAGGGATTTTACCAGGATGT
Source organism: Muscardinus avellanarius (assembly GCF_963383645.1). Classification (NCBI taxonomy): domain Eukaryota; kingdom Metazoa; phylum Chordata; class Mammalia; order Rodentia; family Gliridae; genus Muscardinus; species Muscardinus avellanarius. The sequence goes on along the minus strand of NC_137789.1, from coordinate 18,066,258 downwards.
ATGCCCTTTTGTGGCTGTATTAGTTGTTAAAACAATGAACTACCTCCCTACCAGTGAGTGGATTGGTTCTTTGTCAAGCCTACTGAATACCTTTCTGACTCTCAGGGCTCACGTGCATCCAGCAGTTGGTGGGTTAATATCTGGCACAGCAGGAAATTTCTGTTTCCTGAACTAGTCCTATGGCTGATAGCATTATGCTGGATCAATACCCATGCTATCAGTATTTTGATTCTCAACCTTGTTTTTCAAGAATGTATAACAGTGATATTAAAATATTTCCTCCTGAAGACAGCAAGTTTTGGGGGCATTCTGAACAAGAAAGCTGTTGAGGAGTCCACACTGTGTAATGATTCCAAACCACCAAATTCATCATTTGCTAACAGTATCACTTTAAGCATGTTGCTTTGCCTCTCCTTCTTAGTTTTCTTGTTTGTAAAAATGGTTCTAATTCATCCATCCATCCATCCATCCATCCATCCATCCATGTATTCATCTAACAAACAATGGTGCCAACCTGGAAACGTTGCCTCATGATGACACAGAAAGCATTCAGGGAATTCAGCTGGGGGTGCTAGCTGTGAATCTAGTGTGAAGGTCAAATGAGACACTGAGAGTGAAACCCTTTTGAAATGGAAGAAAAGAATTCGACTAAGGTGGGGTGGTTGTCATGGCAAAAGTATTTATTTAGAGAACAGGCTGGGGCATTTTTGTACAAGATAATATTCATTTAAGGCCCTTCAACTCTTGATTTATTTATGACATTTGTATAAACCATGCTTAGTGCCAAAAGTACTACTAGTATTTAACTATCGGTTTCAAAAGTATTTGGTGAGAATATCCTTGTTCCAGATACTATATTTTACCCAAACATAAAGAACTTCTACAGCTCTTTGCTGAGTGTGAAAATATTGTGCAATCTTTGTAAATATGTAGAACAATACAGAAACAATATAAAGGCAAGAGTAAATTTAAATTCCAGTTCTACCTCCCATAGATAAATTTGATGAGGAATCCCTTCGGGCATATTTTTTATGCATACATACATTTTTTAGCATAAACTGTGTTATATTACTCCTGCTGCTCTGCAGCCTACTTTTCTTTTGAACAGTATCAACACACACTGAAAGTTCTATTACTGGGTAGATGATGGTAAAGATGTGTTTAACATTAGATGGTGCTGTGATCTCTATAGTTTCTTTTATCACAGTCTTCTGGGATATGATCAGTGCAAAATCTTCTTACATTTTCTCCTTGAGCTACTAGAATTTGTGCTTAGATCTTGACTGGTGAGCACCTTGTCAAGTCAACAAATACATATTTTCACTGTCATTACCAATGATTACCATGGCACTCTATTGTATCTACAAAATTAATTTATTTAACTAGATCCCAGCTAATAAATATTTGAGTGATTTCTCAAGTAAGAATTGTATTATAAATAACCTTGCGCATTTAACTTTGCCTGGGTGCAAGAATGTGCAATCCAATCCTTAGGATAAAAAAATCTGAGAAATGAGAAGGCTGAGGACAGAGGTTTTAAAATTTTTAATTCCTGTTTGATTTAGGGCTGCTAAGGAGCAAGAGAAACACTGGCTGTGAGAGCTTGGGGCTTAGCTGGGTTGATGGGGCTTAAACCTCCTGCACAATCAGATCAGTGCAGAAAGTGTTTGAGGGTGAAGAATTAATGTCATTAGGTGGGAAGGATCACCAAGCGCTGGAAGCAGTTTGGGAGAAAGTAGATGAAGTGACTTCTCTTTGTAGTCCTTAAAATAACTTGTATCTTATCCAAGAGGGTATTTCTGGGAGAGCAAAGGTGGAGAGAGGCGCCAGGTTCTTTTCAACTGAATAAATATTTCAAGAGTGCCACTCTGTGCCAAGCACGCACCAGCCCCTGTATCAAGAGGCTCTTGGTCCAGTGGTTGGCAGGAGTTACAAGTGAGTGCACCACTCCAGTGGGACCCTGAGTCAAGAAACAGACAGCTGAGATGACTCAGAAAGGGCAGGCAGGTGGAGAGGACACTTCCCACCAGAGCTGGGGGTAAAAGAAGGAGCAAGAACCCTGGGGCGGTGGAGAAGGGTCCCCAGGGTCTCCTTGGTGCACAGGCTGGAGACTGGGAGAGTGTGGGCACTGTGGTCCAGTCTGGCTGGAGCACAAAGTGGGATAAGGACGGCTGGTCCTTAGAGGCTCTTTCCCACCCCTGGGGCCATCTGCCTCTTCATAGTAGTCTTATTTGGCTTCCTTATTTTCTGTATTGTTCAGACTGATTTCCTTGCAGGGGAGGCTGGCCTTGTATCTAAATGTCTAGGCAGCATATAATCAAGGTGCATTGTAGGAGGACTCTGCTTCAAGGGCAGGATCTCCACTTGCAGAGATTCCCGCTGGTGAAGTCAGTATAGCTGACTTGTCCTCCAGGGACCTGCCTAGCATAGTGCTGCATGGCAGGAGGAGACACCTCCATTGGCAGGTAGGGTCAGGGGTTGTTTCCAATATAATACCCCAGAATGGATGCCTTCAGATCTTTTGCATGCAGCGGGTCTGTGGCCAGCCTGAATTTACCCCTCCCCCAGTCATAATACCCCCCCCCCCGTCATATACACTGGATGGCACTTGTGCCAGCCATGGCCACCTGGATACAACAGCTGGTGGCTCATATGACATCACCTGCAGGTGTGGGCAGCTTTGGGCTCTGGTTCTTGGGCTGACTGCCAATTGGGGGCAGGGGACATTTGTTTTGCATAACAGAAGACGACATCTGCAACTGGAGAGATAAGCCAAGCTTCTGTCTGAGTCACTGCAGGGCAGATTGGTTGAAGGAAACAGGACACAGAGGAAAGCTTGCAACTGAGGAAATAGGCTCAGGACACAGGCTGTTCTACACCTGGTCAGAGATGTGCTCAGGCTCTTGGTGTATTGACTGGCCTGGCCTTTGTGCAGGGGCCTAGCCATCCATGATCAGGGAGACAGGATGTGTGAGCCAGGGATCCAGGGGAGGCAACCCGCTGGGGAAGGCCATGCCCTGTACTGTGCTAATGAAATGGAACAGAGCCCATGAGCTCCCATAAGCACAAGCAGACTGGAGCTCCCCTCCATATACCCTTTACTGGCCCTTGCTCCCATCGCCAAGAGAAATCACTGTGTTTCTAGATTCTAAGCTTCACAGTATGGTTCACAAATTGAAGTTGGGTGATATCTCATAATTGATGTGTATAATTAATCTGGTGTTGTCCCACTCCTACCCTCCTCTCCCCCCAAAAAACTGTGTATAAATCATAAATGATGTGCCACCATAAAGTGCTAATATATGAGTTAGGATGTTGGTTGGCAATAGGTGACAGACTCTAAGACCTGTGGCTTAACTAGGCAGGGACCCAGCCTGTGTCTCCCTTGTAGCTCAGATGTCCTGGCAGTGTTTCACCCATCTGGGTGGCCCGATATAGTTTGTGGAATTAGCCATGCCCCAAGTAGCAGGATGGAGGAAAATTTTGGCAGGATGCAAAATGCTCCCTGTCTTTATAGTACCTTTTTCTTCCACATCCTATTGGCTAAAAATGATCATGTGATCATACCCAGCCTTAGGATACTGGGCAGCAAGGAATTCTGGAAATGTTCACTTTGTACTTTAGTGGCTCTGTGCCCAGCTGAAAATTGGTTTTACTGTTATGAAACAGAAAGGAAAAAGGGTAGCAGAAGATAGCCCTCATAAGTAAAGATTAATAGTAACAAAATCAACATGCATAGCAACAGAAGTTCTAGTTCTTTCTTCCTGCACCACAGCGGCTGGCCTTCCCATGGCCTCCGAGTGTGCCTGCCCTTCCTCAGACACTATTGCTCTACACCGTTGTCTGGTCTTTTCCAAACAGGTTGGAGTGATCCTTTTTCTATTTTGCTTAGAAACCTCAGCTCCAGAGCCAGCACATTATTTGTAGATCGTAGTGCAAAAGAAAACATAGGGCTTCTTGTTCAGCAGTTAAGAATTTCAAGATGGCAGTAGAAAGAAATAAAGCAACCCTGGTGTTTTTCTGCACACAGAACCCAGCCCACTACACAGGTCACACGTCCCCATGAAGTTGGCCCTGCTCAGCTCTCACTGAAGAATGACAGAAAAAATATTTAAGTTTCCACTGACTTCTTAGAACAAAATACAGTGTATAATAATACACTGCAGCAGCACTGGGTTTGGTGGGGTGGAAGGGATGATCTACTCATAGATGCTTCTTGGACAAGAGAATCTATGTTGTGACTTCATTACATGTTCTTTGCATGGCTGCCTCCTGATGATATATTTGTATTATGTTTAGCAATACAAATGGTTCTGGGGCAAAGGCTATGTTCATGTACCAGGAAAAAGCTAGCCCATTTAGTCCACCCAACTGGATTGTCTCATAGGGACCAAGAAAATGTACAGGAGGAACTGGAGGCTCTGGGAAGTCATCACAGGGAGGCTGGATTGAGCTGGATGTAAATTCTGTTATGATTGAGGAGGGAAAATTGCTCAGGCATGAAGCTATGGCTGTAAATAGATAATATAAGGATGGAGCAGCAGTAAAGAGAACCTGGAAGATTCTAGGGGGCAGAATAGGTATAGAATAAGGCAAGTAGTACAGAATAAAAGCTGTGAATAGCCATGATCTGGGTGGACAGCACCCACTCACAATTCCAAAACCCATACATCTCTGAAAATTGAGCTTCCTCTAAGTTTGGCACAAACTCTTTTGTTGTAGGACCTAGAATGAAATTATTTGTCTTTATTTCAATTAATTTGACTGTAGCATATTTTGCTATAGAAATATTAATGCATTTGATTATTAAATGCTGTCCCAAACTTTAGTGGGGGTTATTTAATACTCTTTCTCTTGCTGAAATCAAAATTATTTTGAATTTCATAACACATTGGGCTCCAAGGTTCTAGGTAAGAGACACAGGCTTGTGATATGTTCAATTTATTGAACATTTATTTTGTGCTGGGCACCATTCTAAGCACTTTACATGTATAAACTTATTTAATGCTCATGATACCCTATGAGACAGGTATTGACACTTAGCCCCATTGGACTGGTAAAAAACCTAGAACCCAAAGAAGTTTTATAATTTTTTTAGGATCATAGATATGGCAGGCAGTAAAGAAAGACACATCTTGGCCTATTTGTTTTTTTAACAGCAGAGCACTGAGTCAGACAACTCAAGGGACATCAACAGCCAACCTCATTTTGGGGCAAAAAGCTCATTCAAATTCATGGTTTTGCTGATGTGATTGGACAAACCAGTCAGCATAGTAAATCTAATTGTTTGGTGAGTTAGGCAGCTTCATTGAAGAAATTTTCTATCTGCTATTTAGGTCTCAAAGGACACTGTTCAGCAACAGCTCTGGGAAAATGATACGGCTTTTGAGTGGTAAGGATCCACTGATAGCAGTCACACTTTAAAAAAATCTAAGTATGCAAGGGACTGCCCTGTTTCCTGTTTTTCTTTGTCAAATTGGATTATTGGCTTATTGCACTTTGTGGTGAATATAGTAAATTTTGAAAATCTTTATGCTGGCTTTTGTAGCAGCACCATTTGTCATACTAGAAATCTTACATTAGTGTTTTTCTCAGAAGTTATACTTCTGGTTAATAGCTAGGTGGGTTTCCTGATATTATCTTACTTTATGGATGGATGTCCACATTATTCAAGATAGCATCCCAAATCATGATGAAATAAAATAGATCACATTTATTGCTCCTTCTCAGCATTCTGCAGTTGCCTTGGTTAGAAAGCTGAATTAGATTAGTGTGACAGGATTTAGTTCTTTATGAAGCTTTACTGACTCCCTTCTTACATCTTTATATATCACAATATTTCTTGTCTGGTGATTTCTTTTTACTACCTTTTTTGGTATTTTTAGAAATAGATGCAATATGTAAATCATGAATAATGACTTGCTTTATTTGTATAATTATTAGAAATGATTACAAAGGCTAGATAAGAATACTAATTTCTCTTTCAACACTTGAATATGAATCAAGCATTGTGTTATTTGTAAATTATCTTTTGATGAAATTTGTAAAAAGTTTTCTCATATTTTTTTCTTAAAATTCTTAATAAATACCTTTGCACACAAAAGTAACATAGTGGTATAATCCAATATGTTCAATTTTTTGGAATAAAGATGATACCTAGACTAAGTTTATGTTATACACAGTTGGTGACTTATTGAGGTAGTTTATTGAATGAACTATTTTCTTTTTTAATAATTTTTTAAAAATGTTTATTGATGCAGCTGGGCATGGTGGCACACACTTGTAATCCCAGCATTTGGGAGACTGAGACAGGAGGATCGCGGTTCACAGACAGCCTCAGCTACTTATTGAGGCCCTTTGTAACTCAGTGAGACCCTGTTTCAAAATAAGGAATAAAAAATAGGGTTGTTGATGTAGATTGGAGGTAGAATGCCCCTGGGTTCCATCCCCAGTACTGCAAAAAACAAAGTTTATTGATGCATTATAAATATACCTAATTGTAGGATTTATTGTTTCACATTTGTACATAATCATAGAATAGTTTTGTCAATTTTGTTCCCCTGTATCTCCCTTTCCTTCTCCTCCTCCCTTCTTCCCCTGGTTCTCTTCCTGAATTCTACTGGACCTTTGTTTTTCCTTTTTGATGCCTCATACCTTTGAACTCTCCTTCCACTTTGTAAATTTGCCCCAAGGCAAAAGCCATAAACTGGCTTTCCCAGCTTCTCTTGCAGCTAGTATAAAGGCATGTGGCCCAGACTCCACCAATCAGATAGTCACATTTGAGATTTTGAATGAAAAGCTAGTAGCATAAATAAATAGGTACAATGTAAAACCATTTGTTGAGGGGAAAGGCAAATAGACCTGCTTTCTTAGAGAAAGAAGTGAGAGAGGTTCTGGTAGTACCATCTGATTTCCAGTATGGTAGATGGGCTGCACCTTTCTTCAGAGGCGTTGTCTCTCCAGGGGCCATCCTTGATGAGATGGGTACTGCTTCTGGATTTGTTACCTTCAAACCTGGTTTCTGGGGACTCCCCAAAACTCTGCTACTGAGCTGGGCTCAGGTTTGGGGCCAGTGCAGTAATCTAGCAAGACCCTGTTTCAGAATAAAAAGAGCTAGGGGTATAGATCAGTGGTAGAATGACCATCAATTCAATCTCCAAACACACACACACACACACACACACACACACACACACACACACATCTGCAAACTGTTGCATATATACTTTAGCTCACCTCTTTTCTATTTAATTTAGCCAGAGAAGGTGTCTGTTCTTTGCAACTAAGGAATCTAATTGGTACAATTGAAATATGAGATATTGACAAGGAAATAGGATTTCTGCACACATACCTATTTCTAGCTTTTGGAAGATATCAGTAGAACAAAACTATTTGACAAGTCACTTTTATAGGATTCACCATTTACCCAAATGGATTCATTGTTGAGAACATCCTTCTAATAAGTGTGACGCACACCAGGCAAGGTGTTTCTATGGGAAATGGAAGATGATTTGGGATAATTAGTGTCTTTGGAAGATAACAAGGGATGGCTGAGTTTAGAATTCACAGATGACCTTAGAAACGAGGTCTTCTGGGGCCACAAAGAAGTCCTGGCTGGAGATCCTTTAGAATTTTCCATGGTCTTGGCTTGAGAGATATTTTTTTTAATTTTTAAATTTTTTTATTTTTAAATTTATTTTTATTGGTGCATTGTAATCATACATCACATTGGAGTACAAAACTTGAGAGGATATACAAGCACACATCATCCAATTAGCCCTCATCCAGTATCCATCCCATTCCCTCCCCCTCCCTTGATCCCATGCTTGTTTGGTGATTAACTTTGATACATATGTTTATGTACCTCCTGCTTTTTAAAGAGGCTCCATCCTCCCTTATTCCATACCCTCTGATTGGTCACCTTAATTGCTTCACTATAGGGCCCTTTCTATAGCTCGACCACTTCCTGTTGCCCCTTTCCTCCTAGTTATTGCTGATTAGGGGAAGCATCTGGTTTTAATTTTTTGCGATATTTCTCTGTGCATGCCGCATTGCAAATACCGATCCCACTCTTGACGGCCCCAGTTGTGGTCTGGCTACCCGGTGGACTGATCCAGACCTCACTGGCTCAAGCAGCGGCCTTGCCTCATGGGAGGCCCGGCTTGAGAGATATTAAAAACTGGTTGGAACAAAAGATAGTCTCATTGGAAGCCAATAATATAGTTCTCTTTTAACATATATTTTTGAGTGCCTACCCTGCACCATACACATGCATGAGAGATGGTGGTGAGCTGGCAGGGCTTTTGTGTGATGCTCTTGGGTTTCAAAGTGTTTTTACATACAGGTAAGGGAAAGAGAGCACTTCTTAGCTATTTAAAGTCTCAGAAAAGTGGAAAGGTTAAGTGGCTATCTATAATGATAAACACAGTAAGTAGTAAAATCAAGCGTTGAATGCATTTCTGCGAGGTTCCAGAATCCTGTATTCTTTCCAGGACACCAGATCCTCTTACCTGCCAGAGATTATATCAATCTTGAGAGAAAGCTGTCCAAATATTACTATTTTTCCCCTTTTTAGTAAGGAAGCCTGCATCAAGGAAGGATTAAATTGATCAATATAGAGGCAAGTCTTTTGTTTTCTAGGGCCGGTGGTCTTTCTACTAACCCACAATTCTACTGCCTCTGTGGTTCATAATTTGATTGGAAATGTGGTATTGAGGGCTTCCCTTGATGGGTGAACCGTAGGGAAAGGAACATCAGTGGACACCAGACAGCTTTGGTGTGAGGGTGGGTACCATGGAGTATAGTAAAGGTATGAGAATAGGGGAGAGGGCGTTCACACAGGGAACCTGAACCACTAAGCCTTTTCCCCTGGGCTGTGGCATTATAGAAGTCCTGCTCTCCACCCTTACTGATACTGCATGCTGGTACACAAGACAAGTGTGTACACAGCTGACTCATTTTGTCCTCAGGCCTCTGCCTCACGTATTACATTTCCCTTCTAGATAACATTGCTTTGTTTCACTTTTTAATATAATTTTTTTATTGAGGCATTTGTAGGTTATTGAGAAATGTAGAGAACACTGCAGTTATAAGAAATAATACAGAGAGATCCCGAGTAGCCTTTATCTAGTTTTCCCTAATGGTAACATCTTATAAACTACAGGACGACCAGGATGTTAACATTGGCACAGCCTACTAATCAGATTTCTTAAGTTTACTTGTATTCGTGTGTGTGTGTGTGTGTGTGTGTGTGTGTGTATAGTTACACTTTTATCGGATGTGCTAGTTTGTGAATCTATCACAGGAAAAATATAAAATAGTTCCATCACCATAAGGATTCCATGAGTTCCTTCCTCTTGTGCTTTTTTAACACATCTTTCTCCCTCTCCGATTGCATCTTGTTTATATCCTTGTTACCTATAAAGATGCTTAATAAATTTGTTATGTGAGTAAATGAACTTACAGTGCCATAAAACACACACACACACACACACACACACACACACACACGCACACGCACACGTTTGGAAGGCAGAGGAAGGAGCCATTATGGGCTGGGCCTTAATGGGAGAGAAGGAGGAGGAGGAGGAGGAGGAGGAGGAGGAGGAGGAGGAGGAGGAGGAGGAGGAGGAGGAGAGGCAGATGGCAGCAGTGAGGACCATGTGTACTTGTGACCAGCTGGGAACACAGTGACTAATCTTGCATGCTCAGAGAGGGACTTCCTAGGCTTGACTTACTTTTATACCACTTTCTGGGAGTGGTCCCAGATGAATGACTTAACTTCTCTAGGCTTCCTCAGTTTTCTCATCTTTAAAATGGGCTGAGCTGGCGTACACACCAGGGGTTGCCATGGGATGAAGTGGGAAGGTGACTGTATACCTGGCCCAGGTCCTGGCACCTGGTAGGACTGACCTCAATAGACAGCTGCTACTCTTGGAAGTCTTGGTTTCAGTTGTGTGAGAAGGGCTTCCAGCGACTTAGAGCGGAGTTCTGTCTCAATGTGCCCACATGGGGAGGCTTGGGAATCTTCCTCCTTGAGACCAGCATGGCTGCACCAGCTGCCGTCCCCACAGTGACTCTTGTTCCAGACTCAGCTTGCTTGGGGGTCCCTCCCATCCAGGCTCTGAAGCCACTGCCTGCATTTTTCATCAGCTCTTGTTGTGTCTTATGGGGAAAATGTGTTAATGGGCGTTTGTGAATCTGGGAATTGATAATCCCAGGAAGCTTCCCTCTCAAGTGACCTGGGTCTAGTACTCAAAGCCTCACCCTATCTGCTGGGTCAGTGCTGGAGTTTTAGGGCAGCCTGAGCTCCCCACTGGAGGCTTTTAACAGGAGTCAAGTCTCTTTCTCCTCCACTTCTTCTCTTGGGTGCAGGAGAGGTGTTTACTGTGAGGCTAACCTGGGATTGATGTGCTGGGTCTCTCCTGGGTCCATTGAGATTCCCTTACTGGGTAAAACATCCGTGTGAGAAATGTTGGGTTTCACAGACAAAAGCAGCAAGAATGGGATGAGGGTTAAAACGTGCTCACAGATCCCCTGCCAAGTGTGCAGCCCACATCCACAGGCCACCACTGGAAAGCCCGTCCAGTTAGGAAGTGGCAGGGGCAACTGAGCTTTTTTCAAATTTTAGTTTTTTCAAGGATAGGCTAAATGGAGCCTCCACTGATGATTCTTAGCTAATTTTTTCTTCTTTTTTTTCTTTTTGTTGTGGTGCTGGGGATCTATGCTGGCAGCATTCTACCTCTCAGCTACACCTCTGGCCCTATTTTATTTTTTATTTGGAAACAGGGTCTTGCTAAATTTTTGGCAAACTCACTAAGTTGCTGAGGTTGGTCCTGAACCTGTAATAATTCTTTCTCAGCCTCCCAAGTACTGGGAGCATAAGCATGCACCACCATGCCTGATTTATAGTAATTAATGATCACTGTAAAAGGGTGAACTAAATAATTTTTCCTATTATTTCATTTATTTAAAAAAAGTTTTCCCTTTCCTTTCCCATCCCCCACCCCTTTTTAATATCATTCTAGGCTTATGGATTAAATTGATATAATATGTTATAATCCATTTTTATAAATACTTTGATACTTAAATTGCCCCATATTTTGCTAGATGGGGTCCCTCAGTCTGGCTCCATCATTTATTTATTTGTTTATTTATTTGTTGTGTGTTTATTTGTTTATTACATTTCCCAGGAATTTTTTTTAGCACTTTCTTACTTTCTGGTAGAATATCTTATTCTTACTTTTTGGCACAACAAGATATTATGCCAAGAATCAAGTATGAAATCAAGTATGCTTTAACCAAAATAAGTAACCTTTGTAAATTAAAATGTTAAAAAAAATAGGGATCAATGCCTAAGTCCAACACTGGCAAACACTTTCCTGCACGCAAGCAAAAACAGCAGGTTCTGGGCTGGCCTTACTGGTCACTGATGCTCCCAGAAGGGGACAGTGGGCTAGCCACTATCGTCTGTGAGAGGCTTCAGTGCAGGCCCTGCTGGGGATGGGGAGGTGCATGGGCTCAGTCAAGGGCAGGCATTCAGGGTGGTGGGAGACAGAAGCATGTGGTAATTAAAACCAGAAGGTAGGTAGATGATTATCTGGGCATTTAAACTCTGCTTCATGATAATGTTATGACGAGAGCAACAAACCAATTATAACAATATCTGTTTACATCAATTTTAGTCTCTTCTGTCCCCATATTAGTAGAGAGGAGGATGTACTAGAAACGAACTGACAAAAAGGAAACAGGATGATGAGGTGAAAAGTCCTCCAAACTGGTCAATGCAAAGAGTAACAGTAATAATAATAATAAATGATAATGATAATAATAACGGAAAGAAGGAAGGAAGGAAAGAAAAAAGAAAGAAAAAAGAGAGAGAAAGATCAACAAAGATCAACCTTGAAAACATGTTTTTCAAAGCAGAGACTCCTAGGGTCGGGGACCTGCAGCGAGTTTGCGTTTCACTTGGCAAGAGTCCCTTGAACAGCTGTGAAGTGTCACCCGAGTGTGAGGAAGGACAGGAGGAACCTTAGGTATTAGGAGGGGAGGGCAAATCACCTGTGGGCCCGAGGTAGCCATTGGCCGTGTCCCCAGGGAACTGACTCTACACTAGGATGAATACCAGCAAGGAAGTCTCAGGTGAATTGCCTACATGCTTTAAAATTGCCCTGGACTACCCCAGCTGTTTCAAGACAGACCCCCAGAAGGGAGTGCACAGTGCTCAGGGGCCGAATCCAGTGAGCGGCCACATGAAGAGCAGCCGCTCCTCCCACAGCGTGGTGCCCTACTTTTTCACCATAGACTTGCAAGGCTCTATAGCATTCCCTACTGAGTTAAATAAGACATTGTCCTCTGAGTTTTGATAGTGCATTGACATTGTTAGATAAAAGGTGATTGCAGCCTGATTCTAAAAAGGTAAACAAGGCTGATTTTTTTTTTTTTGTGGTACTGGGGTTCCTGGAAGCCCTTCTAGCTCCGGGCCACACTCCCAGACCTATTTTTTATTTTTGGAAACAGGGTTTCTTAAGCCAGCATGGCTGGCTTCAAACCTGCGTGATCCTCCTGTCTCCGCCTCCCAAGCGCAGGGATTACAAGTGTACACCACCACGCCCGGTGTAGGCTGAATTATTTAAGGCAAAAATTAAGGTATGGTGACATCTCTTTCACTTGAATCCTACTACTGAAGTTTTCTAGTCCCCGCACCCCCTTATTGTTAAGAGAAAAGGGGTGACTATTAGTAAAATAAGCAGATATGTAGTATTCAAACTTTTGAAAGCCAACTTCTGAGGATATTCAGTAGTTGAGTCAACAAACATACACGCCTGTTTTCCTCTACCTTGCCCACAGCACAGCTAGATAATCTGTCACTGCTTTGTATTTATTGGTACTCAGATCAGAGATATGACCTATCCCTTTATCTCAGCCTTTCTTACACCTGCCCAGTGGTGACCCTTATGCTAAACTGGTAGCTATTATCTGGATTCACTAAACCAGGAAAACAAATCAATCCAGTTAACAATTTCTAGTAATACCATTCTATTCATCAAGAAAGACCCCATACTAACATAGAAGCAGTACCCAGTTGAGAAGCAGAACTTTTGGGCTTCACTCCAAGGTTGATCCAAGTCTGACTCCTGTAACTTAGGGTTAATCTGGTCTTCAGTCTAAAGTGAAGGAGCTGGGTCAATTTGCTAAGCTTTCTCCCTTGTATGTTCTTCATTTAAATTTTTTGAACACCTGCCATATAATATTTATTAAATGCCTACACTGGGTGAGATGCTGAGGGAGAGAGAAATGAAATATATCTTGTTTCTATCCTTCAAGGGCTTTCAGAATGCCTGGGAAGAAATCAAGGGTGATGGTGATGGTAATGACTTTCAAATGCACTCCCGGATGAGCAGAATATTGCTGTCACATGGAATCTAAAGGTCCACTTTTCACTTTACAGCCATAATTGAACGAGGATTACAACAGGATATGACTTTCTAGAAAGAGACTTGACTGCAGCCAATCTGGTGGATGATTTCCCTGAGTTGTACAGCACAAGTGCGATTTGGTTTCTTTTAGATTGCACATAATAAACTCCTGATGTGTCACCCTCGCTGATGGAAGTTTGTGCTATGGGTGCATTTGATATGGGACAATGAGGGACAAGAAGGCGGTTCCATGTAGAGGTGAAGAGCACAAGTTTTAGAGTCCAGTCTTGGCTCCACCACCCCGAGGCTGGTTGATCCTGGGCAAGCCACTTAGCTTTTTTGTGTGTCTGTTTCTTCCTCTGTAAAGTAGGAATGATAGAAGCTACCTTACAGAGTTGTTTTTGAGGATGAACTGAGAGAAGATTATAAAAGTACTTTTATGGTTCTGGGCATAAGTGTTCAAATTAGTAATTGACATTGTTATTATTATCATTATTATGGGATGTAGAATCAACTCTGGCAGGTAGCTTTGTGGAGGGGTGAGAACTTCAGCCCAGCCCTCCTCTTAGGAATGAGAGCATTGCTCAGGGACTAGTGTATCATTCAGGGTTGTGAAAATATATTTGTGTCTTTTCTGTCAAAGAAATAGTTTAAACTTAAACCACCATTTTGTAATCTGGTAGGGACTTACATTCCTTTGCAAAGTTAGCATCTCTTAAGAGATTGCAGGTGCTTAAGAGATTCCTGCTGTAGCTAACAGGGAAGAATGTGAAATTGTAACTCCTACACATAAGCGTTCAGTGCAGGAGGAGCCTTGCATGAGGGATATAAGATCCACCTGCTTCTTTGTCAGGTGTGCTCTCTCATAGAACTGGGAGCACCCTTTTTTCTAAAAAAAAAAAAAAAAAAGGTAAAATCAACTTGCCAAGTAATTTTTGACCATGTGTCTTTTTTTTAACGCTACAAAAAAGGGTTAACATAGGAGCTTCAATGATCTCAGGATCCCCATGGATATCAGACTTCCCTTGGTACTCTATTGCTTGATCATTTTGATGACTCAGCCACTTGGTCTCTGCTTAGAATTCTGCTGCCAACACCAACTCTTACCAACTCTTTTCATTTGACTCCTTTTTTTAGCCGGTTACCTCTGTTGACTTGTAACTCAGGACAGGAAGTAGTCCTGTTGCAATTTCCTCCTTGTGGCCTCAGAAGATTGCCTTTCCCTTTTTAAGGATTGGGCTTCAGGCCCTGCTACCAGCTTCTCAGTTCTCTCCAACTGGAATTTTAATCTTCTCCATTGAACTAGATATTACCATCACTTTTACAAATGGTCACCTCCCAGACCGTGCTCGACCTGTGACCCAATCACCTGCGGCCCATGGATGAGGTCACTCAGTATCAGAGAAGAGGCCTCCAAGGGTCACGAGCAACCTCAGCTTGGTGTTTCCAGTCCTGTGGGTATAGGGATGAGCAGGGACTACCAAATAGTCAGTGTGGCCTTGACAGCCAGGTTGGAAAGAAGATAGGGAGCAATTGTAATCTACTATAATTCACTTGTATATAACATATGGTTTTATTAACTTTAATTTTTTCCCCATCTGGAATATTGGCAATTTTAGGAGAGAAACTTAATTCTTTCTGGTTTCTTTCTGTGTAAACATGGTCTAATGTAGACAGTTGGTCAATAACACAAGAGATACATATAAGATTTTTAACAAATATTTAGTAATAAGTAACTTGCTTCACTTCTTTTTCTACTTCAGAATTTTTTTTTCCTGATAGTGAAGTAATTCATGGACCACCTTGAAAAGTTGCAACATATGAGAATTCTAGGAAGGACACGTCAGCTGTCCAGGTGGCTTTGTGGCTCTAGGCTTCTATATCTTCATCTAACAAGAAATGAGACTAGTTCTACTAACCTTCAAGATTATAAAGGCTAAAGGACACATACTTTGTGAAGTGCCTGCAAACACGGTAGTGTTTGCTTATGACAGAGCTGGTGATAAATAGTCATTAATTAGTCTCCCGACGCCACCTTTCAGAACACCTTTTCCTTGCTGGGCTTCTTGAGAAGATAGAAACAAAACCTGTGGAGTTCAAGATGCCTGAGTCCCACACGGGCTCACCGTGGGTCTCATCTCTAAAGGGACCCTTGTTTGCTCTTTGGTTGACTCCCACTTAACTGTCTTTACACAGGGCCACCTCCTTGGTGTAGGGAAATGCCTTTCCCATTAACCTCACATGGGCTGAGCTTTTGCACCTCTTATCTCCTTTCATTCAAATGTTTATAATAACCGGGAGTCGAGGTCCAGCACTGACTTTTGATATTTGGTACAAACCTTTTAAAATGTGAATTCACTGAGTTGTGCCACAGTAATAAGCCCAGCGTTAAAACTGGTAGACGATTTGGAATCTATTAGCTGTGATTAAAAGCTTATTCACTTTACCTATGTCTTGAAAATGACACTGATTTTAAATACTTAAAAGCATCTCATTCTCTAAAATAAGAACACAGTGTTAATATAAAGGATGATTAGTTTTCCATTCTCTCAGGGAAGAGAACATTGTTTGCAGGTTGCCTGGGTCATTTACTTTTTCTACCTGCTCCTTGGCAATTGTTTTGCACATCCATTTGAGCCTAGCAAGAGAAGAGAACATCAGACCATCGTTTTGAGATTCTTAGGGATGCCGGGGAGAGGACAGGTGTGTGCACTTGTTGGAGAGCGGATCTTTGAAGCTGTTTCAAATAATGGTCTGCACAATGGTAGCATTACAACTCTCCAGTCTCCAACTGAATGAGGACTGAGTAGAAAGTTTTATTGTCAAATCAGTTTGGGGGACAGCTCCATCCTCTGGTACTTTTGAGGAGTCTTATTATATACCTGTAGACTGAATTGAATCTAAGGAGTCCTGTGAAACCGGACTTATCCCAACATTTTCCAAATGCATTTCAAAATGGAACCCCTTTAGTGGTAGATAGTATCCCTGTGAATCATGAGATCTGGATTAGATGCTGTTAGGTCATCCTAAAAGCAAATGCTAAGAACAGTATTTTGTGCTGGAGATCTATTTGGGAGAGCAGGTGGGAAGGACCCAGGGGAAGGAGTCGGGGAAGGCAAGAAGCCTCTCCAGGTCATGATGCAGGTCTTGACACCTGTGATGAAGAGGAAACAGGGAGAGGAACTGAGTGGGAAGAACCTTCTAAGACAGTTCCCTCTAGGGAGCCTTGTGTCCCACATGGCCCACTCGTGGAGCCCAGGTCTCATGGGAGAGTCACTGCTGGGCTTTAGCCATTAGCTAGGAGCAGCCCAGGGTGAGAGTGGATCTGTGTGATGCACAGATGGACCAGGAGGCACCGCAGCTGGGACAGCTGGGCAGTGGGTTCTCTGGACCCCCACCAGTTGTGACACATGTTACACTAAGCCATGCAGGCTCTGACATCTGGACAGTTACTCTGTCCACTAGGGGACCCGTCCTTTCTCCCACACATGGCTGTGGGACACATTGCCATGCATGGAAGTTACATTCCGGATTATTTGGGGGTGACTGAAGCCTTCTCAAGTGCATTGGCTGCTAGAATGGCATTGCCCTCCTTGACTCCAAAACTTTGACTTCTTCCTTATTGTCCCAGATGTCCCACAGGCCCAGCATGTGCTGGGCATTTACTAGGTACTTGGCGGATGTTTGTTGAATGATGATAACAAGTGTTGTGAGTTCTCCAGGGAAACAGACTATGACTAAGGCTGTGCGTGGGATCAAGATGGTAGACGGGAATGCGTTCCCTCTGGCAGGGGGCGGAGCACGGGGAGGGTGCTGTGTGGCTTCTGTTGATAAGATCTGCACTTTCTAAATCCTGTGTTCAGCTTTGTGAGGAGGGCATTAATTTTCCCAAAGCAGGGAGGGCTGGGGAAGAGTCTTATAACCTTGCATTGCAATATGCTCTTTCTCTTGCCTTTTAAAAATAATTCTGAAGCTAATTATATGGAAAATTCCCAAACACACAGCACTCCCCAGGCTCCCATGAAAGTTCATTTTCCAGAGCTATTTACATTACTATTTATAGTACTGAACTGAGTTTTTCCAACTCATCTTCTCTCCTCTTTGGGGGGAGTTCTGGTCAGGGCTAAAATGGTTAAGGGGCAAGTGCAGGGAAAGAAGGAAGACAAAGAAGGGCAGGTGATTTGCAGGTGGGCAATTTCCTTCCTTCCTTCCTTCCTTCCTTCCTTCCTTCCTTCCTTCCTTCCTTCCTTCCTTCCTCCCTTCCCTTTTTTGTGGTATAAAGATTGAACCCAGAAACTTTTTACCTCTGAGCTACATTTCCTACTCAATTTAATGTTTTTATTTTGAAACAGGGCCTCCCTAAGTTGCTGAGGCTTGCCTGTGATCCTCCAGTCTCTGTCTCCCAAGCACTGGGATTCTAGACGTGTACCACCACGCCCGGCTGCTGCTGGGTAATTTCTTTCTTTCTTTCTTTCTTTCTTTCTTTCTTTCTTTCTTTCTTTCTTTCTTTCTTTCTTTTTTTTTTTTGGTGGTACTGGGGTTCCTGGAAACCCTTCTACCTCTGGGCTACACTCCCAGACCTATTTTTATATTTTTTTATTTGGAATCAGTCTCTGGGCTGACTTCAAACTTGTGCAATCCTCCTGTCTCCACCTCCCAAGCGTGGGGATTACAGCGTGCCCCACCACGCCTGGCTGGGTAATTTCTTAAAGAGTTGAATGGAGCCCTTCTCTTTGACTTGCATTTCCTTAAGGGTAGTGGTTCTAACCCTTCTCTATTTGTACATTTCTTGTTTCAGCTCAACATTTTGTGTAATAAATGCTTATGGAATGAGGAATAAATTACACATGTGTCATATATGGTGGGCGCTGGGGATATGTCGGGGAAGCAATGCATGCCTTAGTAGAACTTTCTGTGTAATAACGGAGGTGAATACTAATAAAAAGAATCATGCAAAAATAAAATGACAAACTACGAATGATGAGAAGGAAAAGCACCAGGACCTTAGAGCTTAGAGCCAGGGGGCTTGCTGAGCCTGGCAGCCCAGGGAGGCCTATCTGAGAATGTGACAGGAAGTGGGCCCTGGAGGATGGGATGGTGTTACCCAGGCATAGAGATGCACATGGTCAGCTGCACACGGATCCCAGGCACAGAGAGGATCATGTGCACGACCTGAAGGGAGGGCGTACTCTGGCCACCATTGAAGGCAAGTCAATGGGGCAGGGGCAGGGGCAGGGCAGCACAGGACCCAGGAAGCAGGGGAAATAGCCTACAGCATTGTCCAGTTAGCATTTCTTTAAGATGTGCCATTAATAATCACTTATTAACTTGGCATGGTGGTGCACGCTTGTAATCCCAGTACTTGGGAGGCAGTACTTTGGGAGGAGGATTGCAGGTTCGAGGCTAGCCTCAGATACTTACTGAGGCCCTCCACAACTTAATGGGACCCTGTTTCAAAATAAAGAATAAAATATGGGGCTGAGGGTATAACTTAGAGGTAAGATATCCCTGGGTTTAATCCCCAATAGTGCAAAAAAAAAAAAACCATACTTATTAATCTGGTCTACTGTCAGGCCAAGATGATTTCTGCTGATAAAATGTATACTGGCATCTGGAGCCTCATGGTATGGGTTTAATTCTGAAAATGAATAAATAAATAAATAAATAAAAGAAGAAATAAGCTCTAGAAGGAGAGATTTATTTTTTTTAACAATTTTTTAATTGAACATAAGTAGTATACATTTATACTATATTTGGTGCCCTCTCCCCCCTTGCCCCCTTCCCCCCCCCACCAATGGTTGTCCAGGTTAACCATGTCTTATTCATAATTTTACACATGTTCAGGTGTAGACCCTCATTAATCCAGATCGGCCTTTCTCCTCTCCTATCTTTCCATTAAAATTTAGCTAGTATTTCCCCTCTAATATCTGGGGTCCTACTGGTATCCTTTGTGTTTTCTAGTTTGGGCATATTAGAGGAAACATGTGTATCTTCTCCAAGAAGGAGAGATTTAAACTTCAGCTGGACACTGAAGGGCCCTGGGCCCTTGAGCTTTGATGAGAGATGCTCTGGGATCTGTTTTGTGAGAGGCTATGGTACTTTCTGGGGGGTGGCCTCTTTTGAGGGTTTTGTTGGTGGTGCTGGGATTGAACCCAGGGCCTCATGACGCTATGCAGGTGCTCTCCCACTGAGATGCACCCTCCCACCCCAGCTCTCTTTGGAGCCTTGATGTCCCTGTGTTACCTGACTAGGAAGGAAGCGCCTTGGCCGCCCTGCTCTCGGCCTCTGCCCTGAGCCTGTGTTTGCTGATTGGAATCTTGGGCTCTGGCAGCCGAAGTGAGTAGGGCAATTTTTAACAGAGATAGGGAGCTGCCAGGCAGGTACACACAGGAGGGCACTTCCTACGAGGCCACCGCCCTGTGGGAGGGGCGGCCTTGTGCCTGGTACCCAGGCCACTGGGCTTTCAAGGGGATCTTTCCTCCTACCAAGACAAGTGCTGTACGCCGCCTCCCACTGGTCTCAGCTCCTCTGGTCCAAGGAGTTGGTGAGTAGGAGCGCTCCCAGGCAAGGTGAGGCCATTGCGTTGCCCTGTGCTTCACCACTGAGCTCTCTCCGTGCCCAGTATTGTGGCCTGAGCGGTTGGAAGCCCTTGGAGATGCTGTTTCTCTGCTTGTCCTGAGACACCTGGGCCATGTAGGCTGAGAAAGCAATTGGACACAAAGAAGCCAAGCCTGTCTGGAGGCAAGTTCCTCAGCCGGTCTGAGTGAGGTGTCCTGCATCTGATAAGGGAGGGTTGCATGGTGTCTGACTTTCGCCAGGTGTTTGAAAATGCTGGCTGCGGTTGGTGTGTGAGAGGTAGCCTGGAGTCGACATCTGACAGGCCAGGGCTCCATGGCAGCTCAGCTGTTTATGGCTGTGAGACCTCAGGCGATTCCTAACCTTCTAGACCCCAATTTCCTCATCTGAAAGAGAAATTGAGTGCCTCCCCCAGACAGCCATTGGGAGGGTTAATTGAGAAAGAAATGTGTTCGAGCCCTTAGCCCACGCCCGGCTCACTGTGCACCCAGTGAAGGGTGCTGTCATAACTCCCAGAGCACTTAGTTCAATTAAAATGAAATAGATGAATATATAGAAGACATACTAACATGTTAATCAATAATATATATAACAGTAAATGTAACATATTTAAGTGTACCTTATGCAACGGATAATTGTGTATTGACTTGATTTCACTGTGGTCCTGAAAGCATTCAGTCAGCAGTAAGGAAGCTCTGCCAATTTGTAGCTGAGTTTCTAAAAATTGTCCAACCTTTCTTAGCCTCAGTTTTCTTGTGTTGAAGTAAGAATAATAATAGCTGTTTGCTTCAACTGCAGGAGCTGTTCTAAATACACTTACCTAAATGTTTTAGGTAAATACACTCACAAACGCTCCCACCATCCTTGCAGCAGCATTGATCTTGAAAGAAAAAGTCCCTGCTATAGAAATACATTGTTTCCATTTGCCTTGATGTTCTCAGCCCCATCCGAGGCCAGTGCTCTTTGATGCCCATTTTGTCGATGAGGAAAGAAGACACAGAAAAGTTATGCAGTTTGCTCCAGGTCACAAAGAGGAAAAAGTTAGACGTAAGCCTGTGTCTTACCCAGTATTCTATGAAAACACTCCCAGCCTCCCTGCCTGCACAGGGTTCCATATGCAGCAAAGTGAGTGAGTGCACAGGGGAGAAGAAGCCTGGCACACACAGCACCTGCAGGCGCTGTGCCCCTCTCCGGATCTTGGCTCCATCGTTCTGGTTTCTGTGTGTGGCACACGCTGCCCTGTGGAATGGGGATTTAAGCAGGCATAGGAAGCCATGCATTGACTTTCCATCTAGATTCAATACTTGTCTCCTTTCTGATTTTTTTTTCCACCATGGATTGGGAACCACTGAGGCCCTTCTGGTTGTTTGCACAGCTTGTGAGTTTACCTCCCTTGACCACAGCACAGCTTTTCTAGAGCCCTTCCCTTGGCCATTGTCAAGATGAGCCTGGGAGGGCAAGACTGGGAAGCTTTTGCGTGTTTGAAACTCAGTACATTTTGACCCTGAGCTGAGGCTGGAATTCCACGCCAGCCACTCCTGGGGAAGTTGGCAGGACTCTGAGAGCTTCCTCTTCCTGCTCAGGAGCCCAAACCCCAGCTTCTGCAACAGTAATTGGAAAGGATCCAGAGCAGGGCCCTCAGGAGCATTTTGGTTGAGTGAGAAAGAGAAGGATTGACAGGATGCTGTTGTTTTGGGGACCCTGTGAATGTCACACTAAAGACTCACTCAGGATAAGTGGTTCTATAATGCTTCCCCAAAAGGCCCTCAGAGGAATGCTTACTGCATGGGTTGATACATGAATTTCAGTTTTATTTCCTTTGGTGCAGACACCAGTGCAAGCTGAAGCGATGAATTTTCTAGTAGGGATTTTTTTTTCATTCTGTGATCATTTCTGGTGTATGGATGATGGGAACTGTTTGTGATTGCATGGAGCGATCTCATTATAATTCAAAGTTTAACTGATTTAGAGAGCCTTGCGCTTCTCTACTAATTAAAGTTGTTACTCTTGGATCTAATAAGATTGAGTGAAAGAAATTTTCCTTCCTCTTAGCTACAGAAGTTATTAAGGAACTCAAACATATAAAGAGGGGAGGATTTTTTGCAAGTCATATTTGAAATGCCATAGTCATTCATTTTGTTTTGTTTTTTTGAACAAATTGCTTTTGCTTTTAACAGATCAAATTGCTTTTCTTTTTATATTTTTAAGTGCATAAGGGAAAGTGATTAGGTTATCATTTTTAACCTCTTGGAGAATTATGTAATACACAGTAGTTCTGAAGTACGGCTATGTTAAAGGAAAAAGCCAGTTTTTAAATGAATGGCCCCTAAGGTGTATCTGTTAGCAGAGTCAGCCTGGTCCTGGGTTTGCACAGGAAGAGCTGGGGTGTCCATGTTTGCTGACATGTTTGCATACTGGCAGGTGAACACAGAATAAATGGATGCACAGAAGTCCCAGCTTTTTCAGTGAAACAGCTGTATGACCCTGGACGTGTTCCCTCTTTTCACCATCTGTTCCCTCAGTTTCACCATCTATTGAATAAATAAGTGGGTCTTGATTGGTGGTTTTCATACATAAATTTTATTTATCCATATATTCCTCAAATTCCTCAATATGTAAAATAAATAAAAATGGATCCTCCTAGGTTGAAGCAGGTAGAAGGAGGAATGTGGCCAGATCAGGCTACCTGGTCACCTGCTTGGTCTCCCCTCTGTGTCTCCCACCCCTGAGCCCTTGGGGACACACCTGGACTAGAGATCAACAGACAATCCCTCCCAGGTCAAATATCTGGAATTTTATATGTGACTTCTACTTTGGCCCAATTTCCATTCTTTGGTCATTTTTCAAAAGATAGATTTGGAAAGTATCATATTTATCACATCTCTTTCTTGATCAAAATTGTACAGTGCTGCTAGGATTCATTCTGAATTATTATTTTTTTCTTAGAACAACTAACAAAAGTCTCATTTCCACTGTTGCATGCCTTGGGGGCTTCTGCAGTCATCAGCTCATCATAGTGAGGGAAAATGAGCTTCTCATCACCAGAGGCCATGACTCAAGGGCTAGCTGTTAGCCGAGAGAGTCTTATATATTTGATTAAACAATTTGATTAAGAAATTCTTCATGAATAGTATCTTAGTCAATTTTCTGTAGCTGTAACAAACTACCCAAGACAAGGTAATTTATAAAATATAGAGATTTAATTGGCTCATGATCCTAGCGACTGGAAGTCCAACATCAAGGTGCCAACATCTGTTAGAACACGGCAGAGGATATTGCATGGCAAGACATAGCAAGCATGCATGTGAGATCAGGTCTCCTTTACTTGTCTTATAAATCACTAGGACCATCACGAGGGCCCCACATTCCAAACTTCATGTATTCCTAATTATCTCCCCAAAGCCTCACTTCTAAATATCATTAATACATGGATTTGGGGATCAAGTTTCTAATAAATGAACTATGGGAGACACAATACATCTGAGAGGAGGTTGTGCTTAGGGTAGAAATCAGTGGCATTGTATATTAGTTTTAAAATAATTGCTTGTGCAAGTTCGAAGATTATTCAGCTTATCTTTATGAAAGCATGTTTTCCAATTTTTAAATTTCCCTGAAAGCACAAAGGACAGATTTACTTTTAAATATCAGACAGAGAAACAAGACCAGCTTATTAGCACTCACAGAGGTGGCTTCTGATTCTCTGAATTACACTGCTATTGAAATAAGACCCTTCTTTGCTAACAGATGGTTCCAAAGCTTCTTTAGCCTGTAAAGTGCTGGTTTGCTGTGCCAAGTCCATTGATCAAAAAGGGGTTTTAGTCTCAGCCACACCCTAGACCAGTCTAGCCTTCTCCATGGCCATTAAGTCTGAGTATTAGGCACTGGGGTCAACGTAGAGTCACTTATCCTCATGATGACTGCCCTTCCTCCCTACCATCACCTTGGAGTTCATATTTGTTCAAAAGAGTAAATCCCAATTAGCAAAAACCACAATCCATTAGCAACATTTCTGAAAGATCCTTCTCCCATTCCTCCAGGTAAATAGTGGCCTTATGCAAATTTGCCTTTCCTTCCTAGGCAGTCTCTGAAATCCTGTACCATCCTGTGCATGGAGGCAGAGTCCCTTCTCCTAGGATCTGCTCGCCATATAGCTGCAGAGCTGAGGTACCAGTTAGCACCTCATCCTCAAGAGGTCTGCTGTATTTGGCCCTCTAGGTAGAGAAGCAACTGGTAGCTTAGCAACGTTTCACCTGGCAGAGCGCCCTGTCTGAAGCACAGGGGAGAGGTGGAAGGTGTGACTATCATAGGAGAATGGTGGGAAGGCAGCAAGGAGGAGGTGAGATGCCCAGGCAGGGAGAGGATGAGGTACCCACTTAAGATCCTTCAATGGCCACCTATTGTTTTTTGTTGTTGTTGTTGTTTTTAATTTTGGTGGTACTGGGGTTCTTGGAAATCCTTCTACCTTCGGGCTACACTCCCAGACACCTATTTTTTATATTTTTATTTGGAAACAGGGTCTCTTAAGCCAGTGAGGCTGGCTTCGAACCTGCGCTATCCTCCTGTCTCCACCTCCCAAGAGCGGGGATTACAAGCGTGCCCCACCACGCCGGGCGCGCTCATTGTTTTTAGGATAAAATCCCTCTCACAGCTGGGCTGGTTTCTCCTTGTCCAGCTCCTCGCCCACCCCCTGGGCCCTTAGCTCTCCTGGCCCTCCCTCCACTCTTTCCTCCAGGTGTGCAAAGAGGAGGTCTTCTTAGGTTGCCTCTCTTCTGCCTTCATGTTTGCTGTCCCCTCTTTAAAGAACTCTGAGAGCAAGGTGGAGGATTCTCTTAAATGTCAGCTTGGGGTTGGCCTGGAAGGCTGCTGTCCAGGGCCTGCAGAGAGGAGAATAGCACAGCTGAAGGTCTGTGTGGGTCTCCTGCCTGGACGAGGTGCTGAGGGCAGAGACCTTCCAGCACGGCTGGCTGCCATCGGGCACGCTGCCAGCGCTGAGCTCACCGAGCACCAGTTGCTGCTGCTCCAAGGCTTCCTGCCCTGTGACTTCCCCGAGGAGTCTCTCACACAAGAAACTTCCTCTGTTTTAGTCTCTTCCAACTTCAGGTAGTTGCTGAAACATGAGGGCCTTGTCAAGAATCCAGTGAAAGTTACCCTGGAAACACCATATACTTTGAAAATAAAACAGCGGCCACAAGGGTCAGGTGGTTAGGAAGGTAGTGAGTTTCTCATCCCCAAAGATATACAAGAAATATGGTAGATTGCTTGGGAGGCTGAGAAAGGAGGATCGCGCAGGTTCGAAGCCAGCCTCAGCTACTTAGTGAGGCTCTCAGCAACTTAGTGAGACCCTGTTTCCAAAAAAATATATAAAATGGGTCTGGGAGTATAGCCCGGAGGTAGAAAGCCTCTGGGTTCCACCCCCGGTACCACAACAAAAAAAAAAAAAAAAAAAAAAAAAAAGAAATATGGTCGATTGAAGTTAATGGGGACATGTGTAACGGGAATAAGCACCATTCCAGCTCTGCAATGCTACAAGTTTTCCGAAGCTGGGCAGCTACCTTTTACATCTAGATGTCTTGCTATCCTCTTTTGAAACCTCAGAAAAATCAGACAGATATGGAAGAAACTACCACGTGGGACACCTGGGTGTCTATTGCAGCTGAGGGGGCGTTATTTTCTCAGATAAGACTTTACATCTCTCAGTAGGAAGTTTGCAGGGATATTTTCATTCTAGGAGAGTCTTTAAGTCTTATGAATGTAGAGAGGAGGGATTGAGGTGTTGGCTTTAAACGATCACTGTGAGCAAGCTATGTCATTGACAGAGACCAAATACATCTGTGTCTTCCCACAGGGTCAGAATTTATTGAATGATAATAAATTCACAAGCTACACAACTTTTATTGGTTTCTAGTCACTGAGTACTTGTGGGTCACAAGCACTGAGAAATCACAAGTTTCTTTATTCCATTCTAACCTTAACTTTCTAATATCTATAACTCATACTTTGTGCAAATATATACATTAGATATGTTACAGACAGGCTAGGAATGGGTTAAAGGGGGTAACTGTAGCTTTGCCAAAAGCAAAGGCAGAGAAGAGCTTAGAATGCAAAGTCACTGAGGCTGTCAGATAAAGATTTTTCTTAAACTAGCTTTCTATTGGTATATTGTACTTATACACTATAACGAGATTCTTGGTGATTCATTGATACATACATACACTATCACTTGGTCTGTTTCTTCTCCTTTGCTCTCTCTCCCTCCCCATATGATTGTGAGATTCATAGTTATAAGTTCATACATGCACACAGAATTATTTGTTCGATTTCCTTCCCCAAATCTCCTTTTTCCCTTTCCTACTCCTCCACCCAATATCCTTCTACTACTCTACTGGTCTCTCTCCCTCTTTTCATGATGCCCCTTTTCTTGCTTATTTTCTTTCTAATTTCCACTCCAGTTAGAATGTCGATCATCAAGCACACAACAATAATAAATGTTGCCAAGGATGCAGGGAAAAGGGAACACTTATAAATTGCTGGTGGGATTGGAAAACAGCACATGTACTATGGAAATCAGTATGGTGATTCCTCAAAAGATTAGGAGTGGAACCATCATACGACCCAGCTGTACCACTCCTCAGTATCTTTCCAAAATAAAGTCAGAATACTGTAGTAATGCGTGTATGTGCCTGTTTACAGAGACACAATTTACAATGGCTTAGTTATGGGCCTAGATAGCAGAGTGTCAAGGCAAGGGTTCAAACCCACGGCAGCTGTAGGGTGTCAGCTTCAGGCAGCGGCCTGAGTGACAGCTTGGAATGGGCCAGGCACTGTCCTCAGGGGTGGAAGAAGCCTCACTGAGCTAAAGCCCAGGGAGAGAGATTCCGAAGTCCATAGCAGTGGCGCTTTTCCTGGATAAGGCTTATGATGAGTGGCCATGTGGCAGGGTCAGGTGCCACCATGTCCAGTCTTGGGGAATCGATGAGGTTGAGAGGCTCCTGTGTCCAAGTTTCTGATATGATTTAGGATGTCCGCATGCCCAGGTTCTCCCGATTTAGTCTGAGAAATTGTCATGAATTTACTAATTTATGCTTATGGCTGTACTGGGCAGGCGGTATATGAACAAGGTATGGAGTCATTCTACCTTGGAACTTGTGTTAAAAATGGAGTAATACATGGCAAACCACTGCTTCATAGAATGGAGTAACTCAGAGCAGGACACAGTCTGCTCTCCACATTAATAAAATAAAAGGCTTTGTCTGACTTCTGCTTGTGGACTGGGGATGCTTGAAGGAGGCATGAGCTGCTAAGCTGAGGTATTGAGAACTGAGTGAGGACCAGTCAAAGGAACTGATACGGGGTGTGGCCCAGAGCCCGCTAAAGAGAAGGGGCCCTCTGACCACTCCTTCCTCCTGCTGTGCAGAGAGGGGTCCTTGGGGAATCCCTGTGTACACTGTTCTCCTGTCGGGCTTGGTGGGCCTAAACCCTGCCTGTGTCCACTATTTGCCATGGTCCTGGACACGTGTTCCAACCTCTTCAAGTGAGTTCTGTTCTTTGAATTAATGGATATTGTCTCTTCTCAATGTTGTGGTCACTAAATGAACGATTACAGGTAAAGGAATCGGACACGCAGTAGGCATTCAATATGTGTTCATCCTCCCCGACCACCTCTTCTCTGCTTCCCAGCATCTTATTCCTCTTTTAAGACCCAACTAGTGTCACCTGTCACCTCCTCTGAATGCCTTCCTTTACCCTTCTGGGCATGTACAAATTATTTTTTCTTCTCTTCTTCAAAAGCACTCTATGTGTTGGGTTTATAACCTTGTGGACGTCTGCATCCCAGACACACTTGGAGGGCCTCTATGCTAAGGACCCTGCTAGATTCATCGTTGTGAACCAGGGCCTGGTGCAGTGCTTGGAACACAGAGGCTCTATATACTTTTGTTGAGTGGCCATAAAGGAGAAAAATGGCCAACTGATAAAAGATACTCAGTCATGCTTAAGAAAGGGAAGAAGGATGTGTTAGAAAAGGAAATGATTTTAAAGAATGGACGGAGGCTGAGGCTGGGTGACAGCGAGAGCGGACGCACCATTTAACAGAGTACAAATGGTTGGCCAGGCCCCAGAGTAGAAAATTTCCTCTGTTTCCCAAGCTTCAAGGTGAGTACTAGGGAGCGGCTCAGCCACGGACATTTTAGATTATTATTTTCTGCTTGTACTATCAATCTCGGAAGGACTTTACCTCTTTTCTGTCTTGCATGATATATTTGTTATTAGGACCAAAAAAAATTCTGCTGAACCTTTGCGGAGCTCTCTATCTGTGTATGCCACCTGACCAGTTATCTACCCATAACCTAACATCCCATGAGCCCTGTTATGTGCTATGCGCTGTGCTAGACACAGAGAGTGTGATAAACTAGGCGTGGTTGTGGCCTTTGAAAGCTCAGCGTCTAATGAAGGAGGGTGCTGTTTGGTCAAGTGATTCCCATGCCCATGTGATGAATGCTGTAATACAGATAGGCTGCCAGGTGTGGTGGCACATGCCTGTAATCCCAGTACTTGGGAGGTGGAGAGAGGAGGATCACAAGTTTGAGACCAGCCTCAGTAACCTAGCAAGACCCTGATTCAAAATAAAAAGTGAAATAGGACTGGGTGTGTTGCTTGAATGTAGAATGCCCCAGTAAACACACATACATGAACACACACACACACACACACACACACACACTCACACACACAAATAAATAAAGTAATATTGGAGCAATGGAGTCTGAGAAATGAGTGGCTTACTCCTCACAATGCCAGAGGAGTTATAATAAAGGATATAGTTGAACTGGGCCAAAAGAAAAATATGGGTCCTGACAGGCAGAGATGGGGGAAGTCACCTTCCACAGAAGGCCTGGAGTGGGGAAGACTTGAAGGAAAGAGAATGCCATGCTTCAGAAGGAGCTGTTCTTTGGGCTCCAGTGCTGGACTGGTAGATAGCTGAGGCCGCATGGCAGAGAGCCCCACGGACATGCACAGAACATGGATCCTATTTTCTAGTTCAACTAGCATTTGTAGGATAGCAAGCTTTAGTATTTACACTAAATTGAGTAAATCGCCTCTATTATCACATTTGATCTTCACAACAGCCCTGACACAGAGGCCTACACTGTGCTTTATTTTATAGATAAAGAAACTTAGGTCCAGAGGTTAAGGATTTGCTCAAGGTTACATAATTAGCAGGTGGTTCAACTAATCCTTACATTTTTTGATTCCCAAATCTATGCTTTTTAAAAATTAATTTTTTGTGTGGTACTGAGGATGGAACCCATGGGCATTCTATCTCCAAGCTACTACTTCAGCCCTATTTTTTATTCTTTATTTTGAAACAGGGTCTCACTGAGTTGCGAAGGGCCTCACTCAGTAGCTGAGGCTGACCGCAGACCTGTGATCCTCCTGTCTCAGCCTCCCAAATGCTGGGATTACAAGCGTGCGCCACCACGTCTGGCTTAAAAATTAAATTTTTGTGGAAGCATAACATGCACACAGAAAACCCACAAATAAATGACTTGAAATTTTTCACAAAGTAAATAAAGGAAATAGCAATCTCTAAATCACATGAGGGAGGTTTGACACCTTTCCAACATTGCATTTTCTAACCCATGAGTATGGACTATCCCTCCATTTATTTTTTGTAATTTCTGTATTTCTCATATTTCTCAGATTTATTCCTTAGTTTCTGATGCCATTGCAATTATACTTTATAATTTTAACTCTTGGTTTTTGGTATAAATAAGCACAGTTGATTTTCACATATTAACCTTGATTCAACAAAGGCTGCCAAATTGACTTGGTAATTTAACTTATCAAATTTCACTGGAGTGGTGAGGGATCTGGCGTACTGTTGGATAGGAGAGATGAGAGCGAGCACCTTTGGTTCATTACTGTGATTACAAGCGTGCGCCACCAAGCCCAGCTGGAGCAAAACCTTATAACAAAGTCAGGGTCTAGGTGTTCCTGAGGCTGTGGCCACACCTCTCTTTACCTCATACACTCAGAACCCATTGGAAAATAGACTAGACATCCAACAGAGATCACAATATGACCTCCACTGTGGGTAAGCTAGATTGGACTGGAGTCCAGAGGTTTTCTAATACTTCCTTCAGAACCAGATGGGCCCACCCATCCAGGTGCAGGGAAGTGGGGCCCTACCTTGATGGCTTGCTTCCACTCAGCAGCAGGAGTAGAAAGTAGAATACTAGTGTTCCATGGCAGGGAGACTCCAAAAAGAAAGGCCACATGAAAACCTTGGACCTTACCCCTTCCCAAGAGAAGAATGTGAACCATCTCTTCATTTCGCCATTTGTATCTAACCAGCCCAGTCACATATGATGTGTTGATGCTTCCTTAGCTTCCATTTGCCTGACTGGGGACCTTTTGATCCCCAAAAAGAGCAACCATCTTCTCTTAAACCCGAGAATTCTCTTTCTCCAAGGCTGGGTAGATATTATCCTTAAGTAGTGAGAGCAGCCCATGCTGTGAGCCAATCATACGGATGGGAGTTGAGTGGAAGGGGATTGGAGGTGAGGTTATAACTGTTGCTGCCTTCCCAAGTACCTCGACCAATTATTCTGAATGCAATACATTTGACCATTCTTTTTTAAGAAATTATATTTTAAACTTCATATTTATTACTTATTTTGTGTTACTAGGGATTCAACCCAAATGCATTCTACTTCCAAGCTCCACCCCAGCCCTTTCCTTGTTCTCTCTCTCTCTTTCTCTTTTCTGAAACAGGATCTCACTAGATCTCTGAGAGTCTTGCTAGGTTGTTGAGGCTGTCCTTAAACCTGCAATCTTGCTGTCTCAGCTTCCCAAATACTAAAATTACAGGTGTGCACCACCATGCCCCTGGCTAAACTTCCTTTTAACAATATCAACCTTCTCTCTGGGACAAGGGTCCCTTGGCATTGACTACTTAATCACAGGGGTTTGCGACCTTGATTCACATCAGAGTCACTGGGGAGTTTCAAAGACTTCTGTGCCCAGGTCCCATCATTGACCAGTGAACTCAGTCTCTGGGATGGGATCCAGCCAGAATGTGGGGAACCGTCTTAGAAAATTATCTTCTTGTAAGTTTAAAGTGCAGCCAATGCAGAACACTAGAGGAACAAGACAGTGAATGGGTAAATTCCTATTGGGAGACCATGAGGAGAGAGAAATATTTCAGAACCTTGACATGACAGGGTATCACATGGATTTATATTCTAACAATTTCCTATAAAATTGATGTCATAGCTGTTTCCCTATTTAGTTTTTTGGCTTAAATATTTTCAGTCATAGAAATGAGTGTCGATAGCCAGGCATGGTGGTGCCTATCTAACTATAATCCCAGTATTTGGGAGGTTGGGACAGGAGGATTGGAGGTTCAAGGCCAACCTCAGCAACTTAGACCCTCAGCAGGTTAGTGAGACTCTGCTTCAAAATAAAAAAATAAGTGCTGGGCGTGGCGGCGCATGCTTGTAATCCTCATACTTGGGAGGCAGAGACAGGAGGATCGTGTAGGTTTGAAGCCAGCCTCGCTGGTTTAAGAGACCCTGTTTCCAAATTTTTTAAAAAAGTATAAAATAGGTCTGGGAGTGTAATCCAGAGGTAGAAGGGTTTCCAGGAACCCCAGTATCACCAAAAATAAAAAAAATAGGGCTGGGAGTGTCATTCAGAGGTAGAATATCCCTGGATTCCATCCCCAATACCACAAGAAAATTTTAAAAAAGAAGGAAAAAAAAATGAGTGTATATACAGGATATTCTTAAGATGGCATTTTCTGGAAGGCAACTGGAATTGGAAATTTATCCAAGGCTCTATGGATAACCTTCTACTCAAAGAAACATTTTGATTTGTTTTGATTTTAAGAAAGACCTGATTGCATACACATATATTTCTCATAAAGAAATTTTGTGAAATATGGAATAAGCATAGTTTAATTTTTTTAAATGTTGTAAGAATCTTCATATATACATTCATAACTAAGCCAAAAGTTTTCCTTATGTTTTGTTTCTCCACACTTGGCCTTGTGGCCATGGGTTGGGAGGTGCGGTACACAGGTGACCTGCATCCTGTGTACTCTTAAATGGGAGTGGGTGGCATGGACCAGTGCTGCTCAGCCGTTGACAGCTAACCCAGTGCTTGGCCATTTGGCCTGAGCTGATTCTGGTCTGGACAGAAGGTAAAAAAGGTTATTCTAGAAGGGGAATCTGGTGACACGGCCTAGAAACCACGTGGACACTCTGGCTTTGGGCAGAAGATCCTGGTGCTCACAGAAGCCCATGGCCAGCCCCAGTGACGTAGTTAGAAAGCGGTTAGATACAACCTAAGTACCAGTGGCCCAGCTCCTCTTTCTAGGTGCAGAGCTGGCTGCCTCCAGGGCGGTGCAGGTCCCGTGGTTCAACACAGAGCACCGGCACCCTGAGCAGATGGGCTGAAGCCAGACTAACCACAACTTGTTTGATGCTCTTGTTGTTTGGATACAGATATCGGAGTCATGGTAGCTTTCACCCTGAGGAGACCAGGTTGGTATGGGTATTTCTGTGTCTTTCTTGACTTATCTTGGGGACACCTTGGGAGGAGATATAACAGATCCTAAGACAGAAAGATTCGTCTTTCTGGGTTCCCTTGCTGGAATTCTCAACAAACTGGAGAGGGCAGGTGTGCTGGCAGCTGCCTTAGAGACTTATCAGGCAAGGCCCCCTGGCCCCAGTCTCATTTGTAAGAAAGGAAAAAATAATAATATCTACCACATGGTTTATTATGGGACCCTAGGAAATCATATGTATCCAAATGTAAAATGATGTTCCATAGCTCAATACAGGTACAAAAACATTTAAAGTCACCTTCTCTAGTTGCCAATATTGTAATGATTTATGGCATGCTTTACACTTGACATAGTTTCCTATTTTAATGTCATGTTGTGGATTGGATAAGACCTATCTTTGTATTAAGTGGGAAAAAATATCTCATCTACGTTACCCTGCCCTCAGTTTTAGGGCTGGGTTCTCACAGGCTCCTGGGTTGAGTCCCGGGCCATTGATCCACTGTGTGGTGTCCTATCTGCTGGTGGCATGATGTTCAGGGTGGTGAGCCATGCCTTCTCTACTGCTGTGGAGAAGTCCGTTCTGATGGACAAGGCTTTTCCTGCTGGGTCACATGAGGCACATCTTGATGAGTGACTAGAGCTGGCTGTAAGTCTCTGGAGCATCCCTGAGAGGTGTCTCTGGCTTCTTCTGTCAGGGCCCTAGTTGTGCCTAGACCAGTGCTTCTCAATCCTGGCTCTGGCCTAGATCAACTAAACATTTCTGAAGATGGTTCGATACATCAGTATTTTTAAAGGCTTCCTTAGCAGCCCGGCATAGCAGTGCACACCTCTAATCCCAGTACTTGGTAGGCTGAGACAGGAGGATTCCAGGTTCAATTTTAGCCTCAGCAACTTTTAGATGAGGCCCTGTTTCAAAATAAAATATAAAATAGGGCTGGGAGTATAGCTCAGAGGTAGAACAATTCCCAGTACCACAAAACAGAAACAACAAACAAAGCTTCCCTAGCACATTCTCTTGGGCAGCAGGGTCCAGTTATCTTGGTTTCAGAGGGTCAGGGGTACCTGTCTATGAGAGGAGGAATGGTTGGTTCAGGCTGCCCAATGCTTAGAGGCTGGACTCTGAAGTAGGGCAGAACTTGGCGTCGGTGACAGCTCAGATGCCTAGGAGCTGTGTGACCTTAGAAGCTGTCCCCATCCGGGCGTGGTGGCGCACGCTTGTAATCCCCGCGCTTGGGAGGCGGAGACAGGAAGATCGTGCAGGTTCGAAGCCAGCCGTGCTGGTGTAAGAGACCCTGTTTCAAAAATATAAAATAGGTCTGGGAGTGTAGCCCGGAGGAAGAACGGCTTCCAGGAACCCCAGTACCACCAAAAAAAAAAAAAAAAGCTGTCCCCAGTCTCTCTGGATTTGGGCTCAGATGGGCAGAAGAGGGTGGCTGTGATGTTCAAATGATGTTCCTTTTTTTGTGTGTGTGGTACTGGGGGTGGAACCCAGGAACTTTTTACCTCCGGTCTATACTACCAGATCTATTTTATATTTTATTTGGAAATAGGGTCTCACTAAGTTGCTGAGAGCCTCACTAAGTAGCGAAGGCTGGCTTCGAACCTGCATGATCCTTTTGTCTCAGCCTCTCAAGTGCAGGGATTACAAGTGTGCACCACCACGCCCGCTAAATGATGTTCCTTTTGGGTGCCTTGCACAGTGCCTGGTGCAGGTGAGCCACGTAAGAGGGAGAAACACCAGCTCATACATTAGCATCCCCAGTTGCCTCGTCTAGGTATGATCATTTCTGCAAAAGCAGAGCCACCTGGAGAGTTGGCAGGTTTCCTGGCACCTGTCTTCTGTCCCCATCCTGGTGGATGAGGAGGCTACTCAGCCAGAACCATGAGTGTGTGTGTGTGTGTGTGTGTGTGTGTGTGTGTGTGTGCTTTCTCCTGACACATCTGAATGACTGGATGCTTCCATTATGGTGTGTTTAATTTTCCTTCTTCTTTTCAGAAAAGGTATGTTTGGGCTGAAGCTGAAGAAGAAGAAGAAAACTAAAGCAGAGAAGGGGCTAATCCTAGCCAACAAGGCTGCACAAGGTGAGGTGTGGAGCGAGAGCACGACCCTGAGCCTCAGGGCCTCCCAAGGGGGACCCCTCCTTGGCTGAGAATGTGGCTCTCCACCCAGGGACTGAGGGCCAGCGGTGCCACTTGCTGGCTCTTCACGGTGTGGGCCTGAGCATGATCACCCAAGGTCTCAGCACTGCCACACAGGGCTGGGTGGGCACCTGCTGGGCCATGGGGGGGGGCATGAGCAATGAGATAAGGTTCAAGCCCCATTTCTGTCCTAATTTGCTCCGTGACCTTGGATAAGTCACTCAGTAGTTCCACATCTCAGATTCTCCCTTTGTCAAATGGCTATGGCACGGGTTCTGGGCCGATCTCGCACAGCAGCGGGGAGAATTGAGTGAGATTTTGAAATGAGGATTGCAGCTACCATGAGGGAGGTTCGCTGTGCCTTGTCTCACTTTACCCCTCCATCCTCTTACCAGTAGATATGGTTACTGCAAAGGAGGTTACAGAGATGAAGAGAGTAAGTCAGAGCCCAGGAAAAGACACAAAGACAAAGCCACTGTTAAGAAGTGAAGAATTTCAAGAGCAAAGAGCTTCTTTTGAGCATGAGGTGTATTCAGGAAGCAGTGGCTTTGGGATATAAACCCAGGTTCAGGCTTTCTCCCCTTTAGAATGGGTACTTCCTCCTCTGGAAGAGTAAAGCTTTGAGTTACAAGGAACTATGCCACAGGAGGCCAGGCTTGGCATTGGAATGTTGATGGAATCACATTGGACCAATGGCTTCCAAGTGGACAGGTCCAAGATGCAGGACTATTGGAGATGTCTCCTGCTCAGTGGCCTGCTCAGTGGCCCTAGTAACAGCCAGTTCAAGGAAGCTTTGTGGACCGCTCTTAGACCAAAGCCACACAGTGGGTGTGGTTAATCTTTACTCCTCTAGTCTTCTTGAGGGAAAGGCTCCTTCACTACTGTTCACTGCAAGGTGACCTGTGGCCTATGTCACCTAACTCTACTCTGTTCTCGGGTAAGACTTATTCATAGAGAAAAATATGAAGAAACTCATCTATACTCAGGTGTTGGTAAGAGTGATTTAAGAGTCACCCTTGGGGGCTAAGATAGGAGGACCTCAGGCTTGAGGCCATTGTGAGGTAACTTAGTGAGACCCTGTTTCAAAATAAAATAGGGCTGAGAGAATAGCTCAGAGGTAAAACATCTCTGCATCCAATCTCCAGTACTCTCCCCTCAAAAAAGAAAAGAGCCACTCTTGAATGGTTAGGGAAGAGCATTACATTTCCAGTGGGGATAAGACTTAAAGACTAATAAAAGTACAGAGAGCAGACAGAACAAACTTTGAGGTTATTCCTGTTGTCCTTAAAATTAGATCCTGAATACACAAGGTTGAGTAAGGCACATAAGGCACAGTCCCTTCTCTCAGGAACTTTATGAAAAGTAAGATTATGTCATTAGTAAGTTTCCATTGTTTGTTACTTGACACATTATTTATGACCCTGAGCAGTATATTTTATTTTACAACTTTTATAGAGACTGTGAGTAACTTGCCCCATGTCACACAACTTGCAAGTGGAGAAGCTGGTTCCTGAGCCCTGGTCAGTCACACCAGCACCTGGGCTTTCCTACCTCACCAGGAGGTCAGCAGATGAGTCCTTACTGGCAAAGGGATGGGGAGTGAGCACAGTCAACCACAGGCATTCAGAGGAGCTGGCTCCTGTGGCTCATTCTAAGTACAGCCTTCAGCCCACAAAGCAAACAGGGCAGGGAGGAATCAGGCCCCTCCTGGAAAGTAAATGGCTTCGGTCTCACTGGGAGGGACCATCCACAGGTAGGTAGGAGGCCAACAAACACAGGTGACTGACTGGAGACTTTGGTTTTCTTTTCTTGGCTTGGCCTAAAAAATTAGAACTTTTCTGGGTGAAATGTTGGAAGATTCTCAAAGTTTCTGCCTCTTTTGTCAGTGTCTTTTGAGGCATTGTGGCTGCATCATGCTCCTAAAATTCTTATCACCCTAACCCATCCACTGATTAGTTACCAACACTAGTTACTGAGCACCTCCCATGATCATCCACTCATTCACTTGTTCAACAAATGTTAACGGAATGTCTGCCAAGGGTCAGGTCTGGGGCCGGGTCCTGGGTATACAATGGCGGACATTGGATAGTCTGGAGGGAGGGCAGCCATGAGATGAGCTCTTCTGTTTGCCCTCCAGCTTTATTCTCCACTCTCTCCACCACCTCTCTTTTGTTCCAGAAGGCTGAGCTCTGTGGCTGCAGGATCCAGGTCCCTGAGCCATTGACTCCGGGTTGTATCTGGCCAATGGGGTCAGTAGGAGGCCTAAGGAGGGAGAGAAGGGAGCTCAGGGCCCAGATGGTTGTGTCTCTCTACTGAAGGAAGTGGATAGGTCCTCATGGGGAGACTGATGTACCCCAAGTTCCTCTGCATTGGGGTTCTCCCCCTCCTTCCCTCTCTCCTCACTTGGCTTAGCTGCTGGTAGCCCCAGATAGCTGCATGAGCTTTTGTAGTTTTCCTACACCCACACCTTCATAAAAAGCCCTCAGATCATCCTTTTCTGGATGTGCCATCTGTTTGCTTTGGGACCCTGGCCGAAGGAGCTGCATTGTGACTTGAGTAAAGTGCTGTGAAGAAAATGGACAGTGGGAAGAAATGGAGACTTTTGGGGTGACTGTTGATTCCTGGTGCATTGAAATAGCAATGGTCTGTGAGGTCAGAAAGGGGTTCTCTGAGGAGGTGACATTTGAACTAAAACTTCAAGATGAGCGGTGCAGGCAGAGAGCAGAGAGCTCAGGTGGAGGGATGCTCACCCAGGAAGAAGAGTCTTGAGACAGGAGAGAGCTGGTTAGGCTGCAAGCATGGGGAACAGGGCTGTGTCTGGAGAGCAGTGAGGGAGGAGGGCCAGGTGGACACGAGGAGGAGGTGGAAGTCAGGAGGAACAGGCATTTGAGTCATGTCTGGACTTTGGATATTTTTCCTAAGTACAATAGAAAGTCTTTGAGGAGTTTTAAGAAGGAAGTGACATGATGTCGGTATATTCATTGTGATGGTATATTTTTTAGAAGATTGCCTCATATGTTTCATGGTGAGCAGGTTAAAGAGAACTGGCAGTAATCAATGAATGAATGAATAAATGAAAGCTATAAAAGAAGCTTTAGCTGCCGAGCTTTCTACCTCTGGGTTTCCCTTACCCTCCAGAATATAAACCCTTAGATAAAGGAGTCCATGATGCGTTCATTCCTGCATCCTGAGCATCTAACCTAGCATACTCTCCAGCTTATATAAGGTGCCTGAGAAGGTTCAGTGGAAACCTGAGTAGATGACAGTAGGTCCTTGTCCTTGAAACCCTTGTAATCGAGCTGGGGAGCCAGTAGCTCTCTTATCTTGCTTTAAGAAGCTCAAGCCAGCAGCAGCATTCCTTCTGTGTCTCTGGTGGTGGCCTTGGCTTTAGTTTCCTTAAAAGCACGATCGTTCTTTCTGCAGTCCTCTCTGTCACTGCTGAGCACCTCCTGAGGCCAGGCCTGAGCACATGAGCTCCTTGGGTGTGCACTGCATGATCTCATCTGGGCTGTTTGCTGCAGTTGATAGACCAGGACCAAATACATTGAAGTTGACAGTTATCTTAGAAATTATTAAATTGACCTGTTTTTAAAATTTTTTATTGGTGCATTCTATTCATACATCATAATGGGTGATGTGTGCATGTATGTGTAGACTTAACTGGGTGATGTGTGCATGTATGTATAGACATACAATTAGCCCTTCCCAATCCCCACCCCTTAAATTGATCTGTTTATACTGAAGTCCCATGGAGCCCTGAAGTTCTGAGAAATGCCTTCAGAGGAGGGTGCTGGCCAGGGCCTGTGGGAGGCTCCCCAGGGCCTGTGGGAGGCTCACTGTCCCCATTCCAGCCCATGGTACACAGAACAGCTTGGTACAAGTTGATTTATGTCATACATATTGAAGTTCACTATAAAATTACACTTACAGAAGTGTTCCATTGCTTTAAAAAGTATTAAAACTATGTTTGGCCCAATTCTTTCACTTTTCAGGGAATAAAAGAGTGTCAAAAAATCCTATATGGCTTGCTCAAATCACCCGACTTGGAACTCACAGGCTTCAGCCCCCTCGGCACCCACATCTGGCAGTCATGGTGCTGGGGCTTTGTGTATTTTGTTTAATTCTCCTGACAACCTCGTGGGGTAGAGGGCATTGACTTTGCCTTGCTATATAGAGTAAAACAAAAGCAGAAATGAGGGATGCTGAGTAACTTGCTCCAATCATAAAACTAGGGAGCAGGAGGGCTGATATTTGAACCCAAACCTTTCAGATTCAGATCCTGGAACCATACCATACAGAGTCTCTTGGTGTATTTGGGAGGCCCAGCTCCTCTTTTTTTTTTTTTTTTTCTGCCAAAACCTTGGTTGAAAAGTGGTTCTTAAGCTTTGTTGCATATTAGCATCACTTTGGGAATTTAAACTATCTTGACATCTGAGCAATGTTTCCAAAGAATTAAACTGGAATCCAGAGTTCGGAGGCAAAGCGTCTAAAGAGTATAACTGCTGCCCATTAAGTTTTCTAAGTGTGTGTATATTAATTTTCCAGGGCTTCTTAGGAAACATACCCTTCCTAAGGTAAATAACTTGATAGCTTAACCCCAGTTATTTTTTCTCAGATATGGAGGCCACATGCCTGAAATCAGTCAAGGGTCCCACTCTCTCTAGAAAGTCTGTTTCTTGTCTCTTCCACATTCTGAACGCTGTGGCTTTCCTGGGTTTGTGGCAGCGTTTCTGTTTCCAGGGTCGGGTTGCTGCCTTTTTATTCTGTGTAAAACATTCCTCTCCTTTCCTCTTGTGAGGATACATATGATTTCAGCTGGGGCCTACCTGGTTTTGCCAAGATAATCTCATCTCAAAATCCTAAAATTAATAGTATCCACAGAGACACTTTCCAAATAAGGCAACGTTGACAGACTTCAGGGATTAGGACCCACTGCTTTTTCAGAGCATGCCACTTTGCTATTCAAAACTGCCTGGCGGACTCATGAATAGCCTCACCAGGGAGCTGCTGCTAGAAATGCAGGACGCTGGGCCTGCCCAGACCTTCTGAATCAGAGCCTTCTTTCCTTCCTTCCTTCCTTCCTTCCTTCCTTCCTTCCTTCCTTCCTTCCTTCCTTCCTTCCTCCCTCCCCCCCTTCCTCCCTTCCTTCCTTTTTGCACTATGGATTGAACCTATAGGCATTCTACCTCTGAGCTATACCTCAGCCCAATTTTATTTCTTATTTGGAAACATGGTCTTGCTAGGCTGCTGAGAGCCTTGCTAAATTGCAGAGGCTGGCTTTGAACCTGCTATCCTCCTGTATCAACCTTCCAAGCACTAGGATTAATGGCATTAACCACCATGCCTGGCTCAGAGTCTATATTTTAAGAGCTTCCCAAGTGATTCTTTATACTTTAAACTTAGTTGATGAGGCTCAGAGAGACTCAGTGACTTGTCTCAGGTTCCACTGTGACTCGAAAACACATCTTTATATTTATCTGCAGTTCTCTTTCCACAAGACCATCCAATATATGTGTTATTTTGGGAAAACACATATAAAATGCATTTTTTTAAAAGAAAAACTAAGGTATGTGCCTGGCATTTCTGCCAATAGGATGTTAAGTTTTGTGGTGGCAGAGAATGTCCTCTGGCTTCCTTGTATTTCTAAGATGTCTTGCATGGTTCTGGACACCGGGGAGGCTCGATTGCCACCATGGCTCAATTTAACAGGACTCTTCCTCTACTTGCTCCTCTAGATGGTCAAAGTGAGGCAGAAATGCCACTGGAGGGAACCTCTTACCAGGAAGGACCAGGAGGAGATTTGATTCGTGAGGATGCTTCCATCACTCCTGCCCCCTCAGCTCCTCCAAAGAGAAGGTACAGTGTTGATGTGTGTGGCAGCACACTTACTGAGCAGCTCCCCCTTGCCAGGCACCCCTGCAGGATCTGGGAGGACAGGAAAAGGCCTGACTAAAGTGTGGAGGGAGCCAGAGGACGAAGGCATCAAGAAAGAGTTCTGTGTCCACTCAGTTTTCTTTCTGACTGCTGGCTTCTTGATACTGGTTAGCCTTCAGCATACCAGAATCTCGTTTCTATCAGCTTCAGATCTTAAATCCCCTGAGTTAAGATGTTCATGCCCATCACAATTCAGGTATGACAGCAAGAGCAGAGATTCAGGAGCTGTCCCTTGTCTGCTTTTTAATTTATCAAAATACCAGTTGTCTCAGGTCCATGTTTTCCCAAATGGGGAGGTGGTTTTTATACTATCAATACAAATTCAAATTAAGCTGATCTGCATGCTGTGTCACCAGACATTGACAGAGAGCTATCAGATGCATCACTCCTGTGTCTGTGGTCATTTGGCAGCTCTACTGATTTTAGTTTTGAGTTTGGCTGGTCTAGTATTGCCACAGCTGTAACTTCTGGCATTCCCATCACATGGCATCAGACCTTCTGGCACCTCTGTTCAAACGTACTCCAATGGTGGCATTGGCAGTGTTCTAACAAAGTGAAAGCACATGAGGTCTCTTGAGGTATAGGCTTGAAACAGTCCAAAGTCATTTCTGCTGCACTGTATTGGCAAGTTACAAGGTCAACTGGTGTCAGAGTTGGAGGAGGCTACAGACTCCAGGACAATAGACTCGGATACAGAGAAGTCAATATAATTGTGGCTGCCAGTACTTTCTGTCTGCCGTATTTGTCCATGTCAATTTCTTACTCGCAAGAATTTATCATGTCCTTCTTTTCTTGTTTATCTCAGAGCTGTCACTATCAATAAGGCCAATTCATGCCTCTCTATGTAGAAGATCCTGAGTTGTTCTGAGACGGGACAAGATGGCAGTATATATGGGGACAGGGAAAGGGAACTGAATACAGGTAGAAACTGGAGAAGCTGATAGCTCAGAGGTGATACTGAAAAGAATAACTCAACTTGTGTGCACATGTGCACCACCATACATTCTTCCCCCATGCTATATCCTGACTACTACCCTTCCCCCCAGCCTCTGACTCGGGCCTCCAGTTATTTCAAGGCATAACTTATTGATTTTACTAGGATAATAGAACTGAATGGAAGGAGTCAGGGAAAAGACAAATAAGGAGTAGCAGTCTCTTTCTTTCTCCTTGGGCAGAGCACTCTCTGGCAAGTGAAATTCCATCTGCCCACCAATGCTTAGTTCAACTCTGACCTATTCAGTGACATCTTTACTGCTTACCAACTTTCAGGAATTTTCTTTGTACAGCTCTTCTATCACATCCCCACCCCGTGGGTTTCAGTTAACTTTTAAATGCCTGATGAGCATGACTTAGAGGAAGAAAGGTTTATTGGGGCTCACGGTATCAGAGGTTTCAGTCTGGGGTTGTCTATCTCCAAGGCAGAGACTCAGTGACAGGGCACATGGCATGCCCACATGACAGTCATGGCAGCAGGAAGCAGACGGAGTGAAAAGATGGGATCAGGCATATAGAGTCCCCAGAGCCCCAGTCCCAGTGAGCAGCCTCCTACAGCCATGTCCCACCTCTGAACCTTCCTGCTTTAGGACGTGCCTTTAACACATGAGACTTTGGGGGCATATTAAATCCGAACTGTAATATTATGGCACATTCAACACTTACTTGTATTAGCTCTTTTCCCTACACACTTTGATTCTCACTCCCCTGGATATTGTTAGCTCTACAGGGTTCAAGACGATAGTTTATTCATCTTAACTGAGACCAGCACCAGGCTTTTGCGTAGTGAATAATCCATAGGAATTTGTCACTTTCTTGATGGACATATTAAACAATATATACCTCTTCTCATAAGCATCATGTCCTTTATCTCTCAGAGTAGCCCTATGTGGTAGGAATTATGATTTCCATGAAAAACAATATTAGAACTTAGATCAGTCTGACTCTAAAGCCTTGAGATTTTTCCTAGCTTACTATATTCTCTATGGTACTCAGTAATAGTGCGTAGGAATGGAATGAAGTCACATGGTGTCGTTAGAAACCAAGAGCACACATTTAATAGGAACTCTAGCTCAGTTCATTTCCCACCTGATGCTGCTCTGTGAAAACAAGGACCCTTCGTTTTTTCTACTATTATTCACTCTCTATGAGCCCAGGTGTTGCACACTTGTTTTCAATTACCTGTGACAGTCAAGATCAATGACGTCTCCTGGAATGTGAGATTTCAGTGAGATGGCTTCTTGGTTGTCCCCCCTCCATTTTCTCCTTTGCCAGTGCTTTCAGAAGCCATCACAAAACTCAGAGCCATTATGTGTACTAGAAATGGTAAAGCAGTACTGTGTCTAGAATCAGCAGGGGGTTGGGAGATCCTTATTTTAACCCAGTTCAGCCACTGACCTTCTGAGGCATTTCAGTTTCTAGTTCTATAGAATAAAGTATAAATAGTATAGACAATCTTGTTTATAAAAAGTGCTAACATTTGTTCTTGCCAGGCACTGGGTTAAATTTGAATATGCAATATTTCGCTTAATTCTAGCAGTTACCTTGTGTGGTAAGCGCTATTATTAATTCCATTTCAGGATGGGTAAACTGTCAAAGAGAGGTTAATGTCCATTTTTCGTATCTCTTCAGAGATGTAGAGAGTATGTGTAATATAATATGAATGAGAGCACTTATAAATACTTGGGAAAATATCATGACTTATGGATCTAAGGCATGTTCTTACTTGATGAAAATGATATATTAAACTTCCCTTTAATAGATCAAAACTATTGACTAAGATCCACGATGGAGAGATCAGATCCCAAAACTACCAAGTAAGTGATTGTCTCTTTCTGCCCAGCCTTCCCCAGACCCGCCCCCCCTCCGCCCCGCCACGTGATTGAACAGCAATGCCCAGAATGGCCACACACTGCTCTGTGTTGTAGATCGCCATAACCATCATCGAGGCCCGCCAGCTGGTGGGCGAGAACATTGACCCAGTTGTGACCATTGAGATTGGGGAGGAGAAGAAGCAGAGCACAGTGAAGGAAGGAACCAACAGCCCGTTTTACAATGAAGTAAGTCACAGAGATCGCCAACGTCCCCTGGACTCACGTCCTCTCCACCACAGGGTTCTTTAGTCAAGTGGAAATACTGAGCCCTTGCTGTGCCTTCCCAATTGCTAACCTCAGTTCATAGCAAGCTCTCCGTGGCATCATAGGAACCCAGCCCATATGGTATGAACCAAACAAGGAAGGAAAGGAGGGACAGGAATTCTTCCTGATTTGAAAGTCATCACTAGTTTTTTCATAGATCCATCTTACTTTTCATAGAGTTTATCATGCCCCCATGATAAACTTTAGATTTTTATTTAACAAACATTGAATGTTGGTTAGTGAGAAGATACACATTCTTTTTTGCATGGCAGTGGCATTGTAAATTTAATTGCTGATCTTGAAATACACATGTTACATTGGAAAGCAAAATGGCTGCATTTTTCTAAGCTGTGTAGGAATTGTGAAGAAAAACCTCAAATAAAAAAGCTCCTAAATATTAAACATAATAATTCTTTGTTCAAAATAAAGAATAGCTTATAGCAAAATAAATGACAATATAAAATAATATATAGTATAAAAATCTGTTTTCCTCTATCTTTAATTCCTTCAGTCCCTAGACCTCATCCCTAGAGATAGTCCTTTTTACTAGGCTATCTTATTATTTATACTTATATTTATCTTAATATTTCAGTATCTTCCAGAAATATTCCAAGAGTATACAAGAATACAAATAAATATTGTATCAAAATGGTAGTATTCTGTACATACTGTTCTGGGCCTGCCTAGCTGTGTTCATAAAACATTGTATCTTGAAGATTAGTTCATAGCTGGACATATAGACCAATCTTTTCCCTCATGGCTAAAGAATTTTCCATTGTCTTGATGGACCATAATTTACTAAACCAGTGTATATTCTTTTCAGCATTTTGCTACTGCTTATAATAATATTTATATAGCATAACTGGACCACAGGATATGTGCATTTATAATTTTGATATCACCAAATTGCCTTCCAAAAGTGGTAACAATTTATACTCCAACTAACAATGCACCTGGGAAACTTGTTTTCCTGTAGACACTTTGACACCCTGAATTATCTAAAAGTGCAGCAAAGTCTTAACTATTATCCTAATGGGAGAGGTAATTAAAAAGAAAGGCACTGAGAACATAGTGACATTAACAGAAAATACC
This sequence comes from Muscardinus avellanarius, assembly GCF_963383645.1. Classification (NCBI taxonomy): domain Eukaryota; kingdom Metazoa; phylum Chordata; class Mammalia; order Rodentia; family Gliridae; genus Muscardinus; species Muscardinus avellanarius. The sequence goes on along the minus strand of NC_137789.1, from coordinate 18,021,400 downwards.
CAAATCCCACTTGGCCTATTAATTCCTTTTTTTTTTAATCATTCCCTTGAGCCTTGAAAGTCAGAAGTTTCTCCTTCCTGCTCAACCCCCTCATCCTCAAAACATCTTTTAGCACAGAGGTGATTTCAGATTGTGTGCATGAAAATGCTTATACAACTGTAAATCTCTTATGGACTTGTTAATTATTATAATTCTGTGTACAAGTACTGGATGGAAATGACATAGAACTGGGCCCAAGTATAATCAGTAGGAAATTGAAAAGCATAGAAGGTGAACTTTTCACCCTAATTTTCAAGCACAAAGGTCAGCTGTTGAAGAAACTAGTTAGTAGCAGCTGGGGAATATTTCCCAGCTAGAACAATGTGTGTGGTCCAGAGGTCTAGGGAACCCACTTGGGGCAGTCAAGTATGGAACACAAGAACCAGAGCAGAAAGCAAAAACGCTTGGAACTGACTTATCAGCTCAAAAGAACCCACCACCTCTCAAATATTCAGCCTTATCAGAGAACAAGGAGTTTCAGAAAAGGGAATTTTTTCACATCAATTTTATACACCAAGACTCTTTAACGTTTGAATATGTATTTTATGTAAAGTGTTCCCTGAAATGTCATACATATTTTCTTATTAAGCATAAGACAGCGAATATAACATCACCTTTCACTGATATCTAGGGACCATCATCTTGAGAACCTCTTATTATAGTTATGATGTTTTTTGTTTTCCTGTTTTGAGAAAAAAACAGAAGGAAAGCTGTTACTGGTCAGTTTTCTTTTTTATTGATGCATTATGGTTATACATCTTAGTGGGGTACAAGATGGTAAATGCATACATGCACACATCACTCATTTAACCCTTCCCCAGTTCTCTCCCCATTCCATCCCCTCCCTCCTTCTCATGTTTGGCTCAGTGATTGACTTTGATATGTTTGTGAATGTACATCATATACATTAGGAAATTTTCCTCTTCTTCTCTATGCCCCCTCAGTTAGGTACATCCATCTCTAACATGCTATTCCTCTACTCTGTAGCTCAAACCAAAGAAAATAATTTAAGGGACAATGGCTTCCCAGTCCTGTTCCCTGACCCCTATCAGTTCCCAAGCATACAACCAACCACAAAAAGACTCCAGCCCCGTTTTCTGCATCTTGAAATAATAAATTTTGGATTTGGGAGAAATTTGACTCAAAAGTCAGATGAAATGTCCATTATTTATCTAGTCTCTTGTGTGGTAATTTTAGTATCTTTATTTTATTTTCTTTTTAAATGGTCTCACTGAGTAGCGAAGGGCCTCGCTAAGTAGCTGAGGCTATCCAGGAATTGTGATCCTCCTGTCTCTGCCTACTGAATGCTGGGATTACAAGTGTGTGCCACCACGCCTGGTGTTCTGTGGTAACTTTAGTAGATCTAACATTTGGTCCCAAAACCCAGAAATAACTCATAATATGAATTTAGACAATGTCTTTTATGTTCTTTAGTTTTTAGTCTTATTTCTTCAACTCTGAAATTTAATCATTTTTAATATTAAAAATCTTTCATTTCTACAATCTTTTTAAAAATTCTCTCTTCTCTCTGGTCAATCCTGGAAATTTTATCTTCATAGGGATGTTTGAAATGGAAAAATCCTGAAAAATTGATATTTTAATCAAGTTAAAACCATAACAAGAACAGGTATCATGGGAAATGCCTGTACTTCCAGTACTTGGGAGCCTGAGACAGAAAGACCCAGGTTCAAGGCCAGCTTTATCAACACTCTCAGCATCTTAGACAGACCTTGGTTCGAAACAAAAAATAAAAAAGGCTGGGGGAAGTAGCTCAGAGGTAGAATGCCCCTGACTTCAATACTTAGTACCAAAAACAACAACTACAAAACCCACAGTAAGATATAATTTTACTGTGATTATAAGCCAAAATCAAAGTAAATAAAAAAAAACCCAATAAAGAACAATAACAACAAAAAACTGATACTATCAAGAATTGGCAAGAGTATGGAGAAATGACTAGTTTCATATGCTGCCAGTGGAAATATAAAATGGCTTAGCCTCCTTGGAAGAAAATTTTAATGCTATTAAAAATTTGTATGCACATAATCCATGACCCAGCAACTGCAGTCCTCACGACAACTTGAGAGGAATACAAATGTGTATCCTCTGTAAGCATGTGTTTGTGGGGTATTAAAAAGTTGAAGCAAATGGGGTGGGAATTGAGAAAGGGCTAAATGGGTGATGAGTGCATGTATGCCTCTACCATGTTGCATTCCATTAAGATATATGACTATAATGCATCAATAATAAAATTTAAAAAAAGAATGAGGATTAAAAAAAAAAAAAACAGATGAAGTAACCTAAATGACCTTCAGTAGGGGCTGGCCATTTGATGATATAGGAATGGCCCTGAGGAGTAGGTGGTGGTTGGCTAGAAGAGGAAGGAGTGGGGCTCTTAGATAAGAGGCTGAGGTCAATTCTCAAGTGAACTTCATGTTTTACAGTACTTTGTGTTCGACTTCATTGGGCCCCAGGTGCATCTTTTTGACAAGATCATCAAAATCTCGGTGAGTGTGCTATTGGTGGTGATAGTGATAGGGGAGGTGGGAAAGATTCTAGGCATGGGGACTCTAGGCAGCTCAGCATGCTTAGGGATGAAGAGTCAGAAGGGTGAGTTTGGGCTGGTGAGTTTGAAGTCAACAGGCTAGAACTTGAGATTACTGGTACAGAGGAGCTTGGGAGATTCTCAAGAGAATCGATGCTTCTTGGAAGCAAGTCATGAGTGACAGTAGGTCTATTACTAATCACATACGGGGATGTGAAGCATATGCTTCAATTGACGTCTTAATGGATTGCCATTTTTAGTTGGATTTTTAAATGAAGCAGATGTTAGTGTTCTCTCTCGGGGTGAAATTCATATGGGTGGTCATTAATCACAACGCTTTCCCCTCCTAGTTGACGATAGATAGAGAAATAGGAATAAGAGAGAGAAAGGAATCAAATATGTCAGTCTTGTTGACTGTAATGTGGATCAGAAAATGTGATTTGGAGCATGGGAGAGCCATTGAGAGTCTCAAAAACAGAGTCTCAAAAAGTTGCCTGTGAGTATAGACCTCAAGGCCTGTCCTTGGGGTCTGCCACACAGACCCTTCCTAAGCTCCACTAAGGGTATTCTACCCCCGACAGAACAGAAACAGACAACACTGCCTGGTCTAGCCTGGTGCCTTATCCAACTTTGCCCTCCACATGGAGGATAACAATGGGAAGGGAAAGTCTTGTGTTGAAGCCACACTGGCCCAAAGTAGAGAGAAGGGAGGCCACGTGGGATCATTAGCCACTTCACAGTGCTCAGCACAGGGAGAGAGACCAATGCAATAGAGGAAAACATCTGTCTCACCAGTCTGAGAAATGGACACTTCTTCCAGGGAGCAGGATATGAGGGAACGTATGTGCCTGGGAGGGTGGAGATGGAGGCAGAGGAACAAGTTAGCACTCTCTTCCAAAGAGTTCTGAAAGGAAAGAACCCCTACGTTATATGCCAAGCAAGAGTGTGGAGAGTAAGGGAATGTTTTTTTCCAGTGGTCATGCCAACTCTGAAGGGGAGATGACAAAGTTTGTCTTGGAAATGTCTTTCCTGGTTCTTCTCTTCCTTGTCTGTTGTTATCAGCCACTCAATATAATAGATAAACACATATATAATATAGTATATCCCTTAACCCATAGCTGAATGTCAGCCAAGTCCTGTGCTAAGGCCTAGGTCCTGGTGGAGTTATATTATCTTTCCTATGAGCACTTGAAGAATGTGACTCTTGAGGAATGAAATGTCACCGAGAGCCAAACATTCTTAGTGTTTCAATTTCCGGCACAATGACAAGCGGTGTAGAAGATATTTTGGGACCTGGCATGTTGCCTGGGACTTTGCTCTGACACTCAGGCAGCCACCTGTTTGTGAGAGAGGCTCTATAATAGCTCGTAAAGGACTCTCAGTCTCAGATGAACAGTTCATCACTAGGTTTTTATGCTGGATTACAGCCAAGGGTCATGACTGTGGGACATGTGGATCTTTAGACAGAAGATCAGAGCTCATATTGCCTGTCCCTGTTCCTTTTACTTGGAAGATGAAAACACTTTGGTGTCCCTAAATGACTCTTAGGGATAGAGACAAAAGATTTTAAAAGGAAAAATTCCCCTTGGGAATTTTAATACAACTTTTCTGCTAGTTTGTTTTTTCCCCTGAAAATTAGTGTGCCCCAAATAAATTCAACATGGGGGGAGAAGGGAATGTTTCAGTCAGTATTCTCACTGCTGTAATTCAAAACAACTGACTACTACAACTTAGAGAAAGGAAGATTTATTTGCTTATAAATCTGGAGATTTCAGTGGTTCAGTCCATGTCAGGTTGGGTTGTAACAGGAGACAGAGATGGGGGGGGGGAGTCAGTAAGGGTTTTATTCTCATACCACTGAAGCCAGAAGCAGAGAGCACAAGTGAGAGGATTCAAGGACACATGCATAGTCCCTAAGACCACACCCCCAGTGACCACCTTATTTAGCCACCTGCCTGGGTTACCACCCAATAAATCCATTACAATGGATTTATTCACTGATGAGATTGTAGCCCCCATGATTTAATTATATCAACCCTGAACATCAATACCTGTGTTCTTTCAGGGAGCATTCTGTTTCTAACCATAACAGAGAGAGGGCTGTAAGCAGATGATATTGAGACAGATAGACTGTAACACACACACCTGCTAGAACCCAAACCATCTTCCATTAACAGGGGGATCAGGGCATGGAGGGCCCTAGCATTCTGTCCGAGAGGCATCCCAGAGTCCTGGTAGTCCACTGTCTGGCACTCCACCATGATCTACATGCCTTGAGGAGGTTTATCAGGAGATTTATTTGGGGTTTTTCGCATCTCATCTTGCCTGTGGGCCTTGCGCCATGCAAAGTGAGCTGGGAAGCAGCAGTAGCACCTGCCGCACATCACCTAACAGTGAGATTTTTCTCTGTGGCCTTAAGTAACTCCTTTGCTTGAGCCAGGCTGTCCTCACTCCCCTCAGGCCTCTAACACTGTGGGGAAGGCTGGGCAAGTGAGGGGACAGTGGTAAGAGAAATGGAAAGGGCTGTTACTTCCTGGGGTCAGTCGAATTTATTGCTTCTTACTGCCTCCACCTAAAGGAGCTATCTACAAGCCATAAAAGTCTCCCATTTGTCCATTATATAACCATTCACTAATTCACTGAAGGATTCTTGAACATCTATTGTGAACAAGGCCATTGATAGGTAGAAGACAGTAGGAAGCAGCCTTGGATTCAAGGACTCAGAATGTTATAGTTAGAGGGCGACTCAGAGGACACCTAGTCCAACTTCCAACTGGGGCAGGAATCCCTCTCCATCTCCTCCACAATACAGGGTTCTTGGGGCATGATGGTTATTTCCAGTGATGAGGAGGTCATTATTTCTAGGAAATCCCATTACATTGCTGAGAAGTTCTGACTGTTATGAAGATTATCCCTATGTTGAGCTGAAGTCTCTCATCCCACTACACTACAGGTTCTCGCACAGAGAACCTGTCCCCTTTTCTGAATGGCAGCATTTCTGAGATTTGAGGCTCTAGGATTACATTCCTCCCCCTCATTTTTTTCTGGTTTAAAGAGCAAAGTAATCCCGGTTCTGCAGCAGCTTCTCATACTGTAGAGCATCTGGATGGACACCAGCTGTGCCTCCTTCCTTTAGGACTTCCTCATCATGAGTGTATTGGCATTAAAATGTGCTCTGGCAGGCGCTCTGCCAACTTTGGATCAGACCATTTTCTTTTTTTTTGGTGGTACTGGGGTTCCTGGAAACCCTTCTACTTCCTGGCTACACTCCCAGATCTATTTTTGTACTTTTTTTAAATTTGGAAACAGGGTCTCTTAATCTGGCACAGCTGGCTTCGAACCTGCGCGATCCTCCTGGCTCTGCCTCCCGAGCACGGGGACTACAAGTGTGCACCACCACGCCCAGCTGGATTAGACTAAATTTTGAAGATGACCACCTTCCTTGTTCTAGTGTACATCACCAAAATGTCTCAAGGCAGGACATGATGAGTTCTCTGAGAAAGTTATAAGCAAAGTATTTTGGGAATTTAGAGAGAATCAGGGAAAGCTGCTTGGAGAAGGTGACAGGAGCCCTGGGAATTGAAGGCTGAGTGGAAGGTCCACTGGCAGAGGTGGGTACTGAAGGGTGGGCTGTACAAGGGGTTTTTTTTGGTTACAAAAAGCTTTCAGGCAGTGAAAGTATCAGGTGTTTGTCAATAGAGAATGAATTGAGGAATTGGTAGGAGGTGGAGGCCCTTTATCACCCTGTAGTTTGATGATCAAACTCCACTGTGGTCCAGATGCAGGTCAAAGTCAGGCAAAGGTCAAAGCCTAGAAGCCTCTTTTATGGATCACAAACCCATTTTACAGACTGATCCTGAAAGATAACCATGCTGGGCATACTGATCCATCTCTCCCCAGGTCCTTCACCACAAGCTGATAGGAAGCATTCTGATTGGCTCCTTCAAAGTAGACCTGGGGACTGTGTACAACCAACCTGGTAAGGAAGCAGCACCTCTTTGTCTCTCTCCCTTCCTCTGTGGTTACAGTGCCCAGAAGCCACTGCATTCTTTCACCACCCATTTAACCTTTAACTCAATGAAACTGAGTGCCAGTTATACAAAGATGAATGAGACATGGCTCTTGCCCTCAAATAATCTGATGATAAAATTATCTTATACATTTACCTCTGATGAATTTCTTTCTTTCTTTCTTTCTTTTTTTTTTTTGCACAAATTCTATCAAATTAAGTGCTGGAAGACAATGAGCTGGAGAGGCAACAGAGTGTAGAAGCTGAGAATACTGACTCCAGAGTCAGATTGCCTGAATTTAAACTCCACACTGCTATTTCCTAGCCGTGCAACTTTGGACAAAGGATACAAATTCTCTATGCCTCGATTTCTTCAACTGTAGAAATGAGGACAAATCAAGACCTCCTTCCCGGGGTTTTTAGAGGACTGAGTTAATAAATATGCATAAAGCGCTTAGTAGAGAGCCTGGCACATGGCAATGACTATGACATTTTGTATCACGGCTTGCCATAATAACTATTAATATCCCTGGCTTATAGGAAAGTGAAACTCAAAGAAGCAGGCAATCTGTCCAAGGTCAAGAGCTAATAAATAGCAGAGGCAGCAACAAACAGAACTTCTTATGAAAGACCCCTTGTATCCTGTAGTGATGCCAAGTCACATGACCTCAGCAGAGCCAGGCAGTGGGCGTGGCTTAGCGCAGGGAGCAGGGTGCCACACACAGAGCCTCGGAGCCTCGGAAAGCACAGGTGGCCCCTCAGCCCTGGGGAAGGGCCGCGTCTGCTGAGCTTCATGAGCATTTCTGTCATGTAGAGGTGTGGAGCGAGCATTGCCTGACCCAGTGGCTTTTTAAAAAAGATAAGCCAGAGCCAGGCGTGGTGGCCCATGCTTGTAAATCCCAGTATTTGGGAGGCGGAGACAGGAGGATTGTGGTTCACAGACAGCCTCAGCTACTTAGTGAGGACACTCCGCAACTTAGTGAGACCCTGTTTCAAAATAAAGAATAAAAAATAGGGCAGGGGCTGTAGCTCAGAGGTTGAATGCCTCTGGGTTCCATCCCCAGTACCGCAAAAAAAAAAAAAAAAAAAAAGATAAGCCCGTCACAAAGATCTATGAGCCATATTTATTGATGTAGGCAAAAAATACACAACTTTGACACTTCATTTATGTCCCTCTATCTGGTCAAAGCTGGAATCCTGCTAGGTGATTTACTAGGTTGAAGGTTTCTCAAATACTCCTGGTTGGAGAAAAAGATGAAGAAATGGGTGGGAAGCAAAAGAAGGGAAGGGAGTGGAGCAGGAGGGAGGCAGCAGAGGCTTGGAGGTAACTGAGCAGAGCCCCAGCCTGCCTGCGGGGCAGAGGGAAGCCAGCCTGGGAGGCTGGGGTGGAGCCGCGGCCCTCTGTGCAGCCCCTGAGCTGCCAGGTGCTTTTACAGGTCATCAGTTCTGCGACAAGTGGGCACTGCTCACAGATCCCAGTGACATCAGGACTGGCACAAAGGGGTACCTGAAGTGCGACATCAGTGTGACCGGGAAAGGCGACATCATAAAGACCAACCCCAAAACCTCCGACGCTGAGGAGCAAATAGAAAAGTGAGACGGGGCCACCCAGGGCCGTAGAAGGGAAACGATGTGCTCCGATTTGATGCCTCTGTTCCTTCCCTTTTCATCCTGGGGGCCTAAGAACGGCCGAGCTCCTGGCTTTCCACCTGAGGTTCTGCTCTGTCACAGGCACCAGGCTGTGTCTTCTTAGAGGGGCTTTCCTATGGGAGGTCAGCTTCTAGGTCTGATCTCTTCCTGGAAGAGCCCATTATTGACAAGCTGTTCCTGATCTTGTCTTTTTTGAAGGAATTATATTATTGACCACTGGTTTATAACATGTCAAGATTTAATTGTACCCTTAAAAAGGTACCTTTAAGAAGTGGGAAGCAATGTGTTCAGTCTATGTCCCTAAGACCAGAACGCGCTTGCATTTGTTCTGTCCTTCACTGTGATTTACACTGAAAAGAAAGCTCATTTTAGCGATGAAGTTTTCTTGCATTTCAAAATCCTTCCTTTTGCCTTGAAATTGCTGCTACTTTCTTTCTCTGTTCTTTCCAGTGAGAAAACTATATATTTATCTAATTAAAAAAAATTTCCCCCTCTCAGGAACCTTTTGATCCCCCAAGGGTTTCCGACGGAGAGACCTTGGGCCAGATTCTACGTAAGACTCTATAAAGCAGAAGGGTTGCCCAAGATGAACTCCAGCATCATGGCGAATGTCACCAAAGCGTTTGTGGGCGACAGTAAGGACCTCGTGGATCCCTTTGTGGAGGTCTCCTTTGCTGGGCAGACGGTGAGAACCACTGTCATCAGAGCACTGCTCTGTATCCAGGGGTTTTTAATCAAGTTAAAATATAATTTTGGAAGTACCCTGAAAGAGAAAATTTGCCACAAGAAGGCAGTGAGTCAGGTGGGGAGGGCTTCCCACTCACTGTGCATGGAAAACAAAGGAAAGGAGTTGTGGTTTCGGACCCAGATAGACTGACATCCTTCTCCACTTGTGGCTACTTCTCTGAGCCATTGCCCAGTCCCTAGGCCCTGAGCAGATTTACCATTCCCTCTCTATTTGTTTCACATTTACCAGGTAGTCATTGTCCTATGTAAGCCTAAACACCTCTGTTCCCCACTCCAGAACCATTGGAAGCATCAGGACCAGCCACGGTCCATGGTCAGAGCTTGGCCCAAGTTGGCTGGACTTTGTAGCTTCAGTTGACACGCATGTTGTCTCTGCCATCAAAATCTGTACCTACCCTGACCCAGTCGCTTTGGCAGGATGAACACTGTTGTATTTTTTACCTGAGTGGCTCTGGAGTTCATGTAGAACATCACTTCCATCTTAGGACAAGGAAAGTAAGGTCTACACTAGAGCAGTAAATTGCTGGATATCGCACTTAAAAAACACGAGCCTGTGGTCTGCCTGTGCCGACTGTGTTCCTGGTGATGCACAGCACAGCTCCTGCTCGTAACATGGGTGTTAGTTTCAGCTCAACCCTAATGTGCTGATTAGAACTTTCCAAGGGCAGTGACTCGCCTTTGTCCCTGGTACCTGGCATGTCTTCCAGCATCGAGTAGGTCATCAGTAATTTCTGCTGGGTGCAAAGGATTTTCCTGGGTGTCAGGACATGGCAGATTCAGCAGTTTTGGCAACTGGCTTTATATCTCCAGCTGGTTTGAAGAATTTCTCTTTAAACAGTCATTTCCTTTCATGGCTCACATCTGCCTTGTTGTTTTTAGGGGCGAACCACAGTGCAGAAGAACTGTGCAAATCCTGTGTGGCATGAGCAGGTGGTCTTCAAAGAAATGTTTCCTCCTTTGTGTCGGAGGGTAAAAATACAGGTGTGGGATGAAGGCAGTGTGAATGATGTAGTGCTGGCAACTCATTTCATTGACCTGAAGAAAATCTCCAATGAGCAGGAAGGAGATAAAGGTAAAGTCTCACATTCCTGACTTGGAAATAGGTCTCAAATTGCCTTTGAGCCCCCGTCTTTAAGCCATGAGGGTTAGCATGGCAATGTGGCCGGCATCTTCCACAGTTCTGTGTGGCTATGGCTTGGCTTGATTCAGGGTGGTGGTTGAAGCTGGGCTCTAGCATCCAGGAGTTTTGGTCCTGGTGCCAGGTTATCTATAAAATGGAAGTCAGTTTTCTTTTAATTGAAAAATGAGTTTAGATAAGAACAGAAGTTGGTAAACTAAGGTCCCTCAGCCACATCTGGCTTGCTAGATATTTCTGCACGGCTCACAAGCTCGGAGTGGCATTTACATGCTTTAATGCCCCTCAAATGTCTCTACCATTCCTGATGGGAGCAGGAAAGTATGAGAATGAGGGAGCTCTGGCTGACTCAGTGAGCCAGGGAGGGAATAAAGAGTCCCAGATCTCTCATGGGCTCACCTGGTGGAGGCCAGGAACACTGCTTCCACTCAATGTATAGCTTTTTATTTGCAAAACCCAAAATCATGGGTGATCATTCTCTAAAAACCTCAACAAACCCTTCTTCTTAAAACCCCTAGGCAATCATCTTTCCCTATATTATAATTTTTTGCTAATTGACAGATATGGGTACAGATAAAGATTCACAGAAGTACATATCAAATACATGTGTATGTATGCACAAATACTAAGCACACATACATATGAAATATATATTATATATATCATCACATATATGTGAAGTTAGTACTATTTTATTTTCTTCCTCAATTAGACTAAGTCCTTGTCAAGAGCAGAGAACAAAATTTATACATTTTTATGTCCCTCAAGGAGTAATATCAAAGAAATGCCTCAATGAATAACTTCTGTTTTTTCATATTATGAAAGTGTTTATCACTTTATATAGAGAGTAGACTCATCCATCCATATTATTTCTCAAATATAAGTGGACATGTTTTATTCATGACCTCTTTGTTGCGTTCAGGAAGATATATATATCCACACTTGAAAAGTATCCATCAGGGACCATAAAATCTATCCCTCTTAACACAATTCTCCTGCTTCAGTTCTGCCGAGAGGAAGGAGAGATTCGGCACACAAAAGTGGGCATGGGAGATAGAGAACATTTAGGCATAAAATTATTATTAACAGTAAAATGTATCTGGAAATATCTAATTAAGGTAATTGCTAAACATATAATTTTTATTCATAATGATAACTAATATTGTTGAACCCTTTCTAAGAGACTGTCTATACCACTTTTTTTGTAACTAGAACTATTTATTTATTTATTTATTTATTTATTTATTTATTTTTTGGTGGTACTGGGGTTCCTGGAAGCCCTTCTACCTCCGGGATACACTCCCACGGGCTACACTCCCAAACCTATTTTTTAACATTTTTATGTGGAAGCAGAGTCTCTTAAGCCAGCGAGGCTGGCTTCGAACCAGCGCGATCCTCCTGTCTCCGCCTCCCAAGCGCGGGGATTACAAGCGTGCGCCACCACGCCCGGCAACTTTTTTTAAATTTTTTATTGGTGCATTATATTCAAACATCGTATTGGGGTAAAAAACTTGTGTGTACAAACATGTACTCATCGCTGATTTAACCCCTACCCAATTCCCACCCCATTCCCTCCCCGTCCTTCCTTCCCTTGCTTGGCTTAGTGATTGACTTCGATATGTTTAAGTACATTGTTTTAGAGATTATACCACTTAATAGACATTTTTTCTTTTAATTTTGAAGCGAGATGAGTATTATTAATACCTCTTCCAGATAAGGAAACTGAGGCAAAAGGTCATTAAAAACTTGCCCAAGATCACACAGCTTGAAAGTGCTTGAGCTGAGATTTGAACCCAGGCAGTCAGTCATCAGGATTTATTTTGAAACAGGGTTTCACTAAATTTCTGAGGGTCTCACTAAGTTTCTGAGCCTGGCCTCGAGCCTATAATCCTCCAGTCTCAGCCTCCCAAGTACTGCGATCACAGGTGTGCGCCACCATGCCAGGCTGTCCACATTCATTTTCGTAGCCCTTTACGTAGCAGCTGAGTGATTTTAAGACATGTGATACATGCCATTTTGTTTAAATCCCTTAAAAATATTTCCATAGATTTTATGATAAAGATCCAAATCCCTACTGAGACCCCTGAGAAGCCCCCACCTCTCCAGACTCTTTCCACACAGCCTAGTTTTCAACTTTATGCTCCTTTCCCAGTGAGGGGGTGCTATCCCCCACCCAGATTTCTCAGTCTCTCTTCCTGCCTAACTCCTCTCCATGCTACATCAGCCTGTTACTTGATTCTGATACATCTCCTTTGTAGTGCTTATAGTGTGAATATTTCTTTGTTTAGTGTTTGTATCTGGGTGTCCTCCACTGGACTCCATGGTTAGCGTCTAGCATGGTGCCTGGCATATATTAGGAGTCAACCAACATTTGGTGAATGGATGAATGAAGTTGAAGGGATGCGTGTTGGCCTTTATCATAGTATTAAAATGCAGACGAGTATAAATGTGCATGGAAAGAAGACCAAAGTGAGATTTAGGTGAAATGTTGTCTTTCAGTATATCATTTTGTTTGTCTCTTCAATATTTCTACATTTTTGAAAGAACGTGAATACCTTTCATAAAGCAAGCACATGGTAAACTTGAAAACATTGCGGATAACTAACGCTGGGGGTCTTCTAGGCTTCCTCCCTACCTTTGGACCTGCCTGGATCAACCTGTATGGCTCACCTAGGAACCAAAGCTTGATGGACGACCACCAGGAACTGAATGAGGGTTTCGGGGAAGGTGTGTCATTCAGGGGCAGGATCTTGGTAGAAATCGCTGTGGAGATCCTCTCGGGAGGGGCACAGGAGTCCAAATTTTCCAAGGCCCTGAAGGAGCTGAAGTTGCCTTCCAAGGACAAAGACTCCAAATCTTCCAAAGGCGCCAGTAAGGACAAGGCGGACAAAGCCGATGATGGGAAGCCACAGCAGGCTTTGGACAAGACCAACTCCACCCAGGTCGAGGTAGAATCCTTCGACGTACCCCCCGAGGTAGGTCTGAGCCCCGCTCCTCATGCCTCACCTGGGAGGAGCCCAGGGCAGACAGCAACTGCCCCCGGCTCCTGAAGGCAACTGGCTGCCCTTGTTGTTCTTCCTGAAAATCTGTCTTTCCAGCCCTGTGTTTTGGGGCCAACCTCTGCCTCTTTGCAAATGGCACTGCCATCTGTTCATGATAAATTCCTTCACACTTCCCAAACGTAGATTCTATGGGAACCCAAGGAAACAGCCATAAAAGTGCTCCGGGGGTGTCAGTACGTGCTGGTGGGCTGACAGACTAACTTTATCCGTGGACTGATTTCGTTTAGCTGTGTTATCTCGGAGTATGATTTGAATGGGAGAGCACATAGGAGAAGAGATTAATGGGAGGAAGAAAGAAGGACAAGCTAAGATCTAAGAAGCTGAGAAACCTATTCCTCTTCCCCAAACTTGTGAAGAAGTCATGTTCCATAAATACTTTTCCTGGCCATAAAGCACTTCCCATTTTCCTAGCCCACTTCTTTATTATGGGCATGAGATCGGAGGCTCCAGGATTAACATCACTTGGGAATACCCTCTCAACTCTTCAGCTTTACAATGGTGACTTGTAGTTAAGAAATTGAAAGAGTTTCATGTCCTGCCAGTGGTCGAGGTGGGTAGATTACAGCGCTGGGCTAGGTTAATATTGCCTCTGGAAGCATATGTGTCTCAGGTCAGCAGAAAGGGAGGTGATGGCTGTTCTCCCAGAGCTGCCCATTCCTAAGGAGGAGGAAACAGCCACAGGATCAAGGCAGGAGAGTCACCTGAACCTTGGAAGAGCCACTTCTTTTACTGGTGGGATCTAGAGAATCTTAAGACACTGTCGGGGAGAAGTTAGAATACCAGGCTGGAAACCTTGGGGCTTATCATCAGAGCCACAAGTAGCTGATAACAGTGATAATAACACTGATCTATGTTTCCTCACCAGCAAAATCAGGTGGTAATAGTTAACTCTATCTGAGACATCTTCTAGAGGCTAAGGAGAGAATACATGGAAATCAACCAGCAGAGTGTCTGATGCACACCCACTAAGCTTGCAATGCACCTGCTGTTACCAATGGCACTATGATTTGCTCCCGCCACCAGGGAAGGCTAATTCAAAGCTTTTTACCTCTTGTTTGTGATTTGATATTTTAGGGTCCTCCCCAACAATTTCCTCTGAACTCACCCATTGAGAAATATTCTCTGAAAATGTGTGCTGTTTGTTGGCATTAGTGTCAGCATTGACTTTATGGGAGTGGTGTGTATGTGTGTGTGTGTTCAGAATATATGGCAATGTTGTAAACTTGATCAGAAATTGCAGTTAGCTTAATGGACATCTAAGCTGTTATTCTTTTTTCTGACCCTCTAGGTAATCTTTCCTGCTGTGGGTTGAGGTTAGACATTCTTTTCCAAACAGGAATTTCCAAGTAGAAAGAAGCTAGAATATTCTTCTCTCTCTCTCTCTCTCTCTCTCTCTCTCTCTCTCTCTCTCTCTCTCTCTCTCTCTCTCTCTCTCTCTCTCTCTCTCTCTCTCTCTCTCTCTTTTCGGGTTTGGGGATGGAACCCAGGGGCATTCAACCTCCGAGTTACACCCCCTGCCCTGTTTTTTATTCTTTACTTTGAAACAAGGTCTCATTAAGTTGTGGAGGGTCTCACTAAGTAGCTGAGGCTGTCTGTGAACCATGATCCTTCTGTCTCAGCCTCCCAAATGCTGGGATTACAAGTGTGCGTCACCACACCTGGCTTAGAAGATTTTCTTAATCCAAGTCAATGTCTTCAAGATATTTTGCTAAAAGAGCCTGAAGAATTACACCCAAGCAGAAGGCAAGGGGTAGAAAGGACACTTTTCTAAAAGGCTGGGAACCCTCTTGTCTATTGTACAGAAAGTGGTAAAGAGGGGAAAATTCAGACATAATTCAAACTCTGTTTCTCCTCCCTCCTCTCTTCATCTTGATTTCTTGCTTGTGGTCAGTGTCTTGTTAGGTTTATTGGTTATCCATTGCTGCATGACAACTTACACTAAAGCTTATCTTGAAACAACAAATGCTTATTTTCTCTGTGGGGGAGGAGGAAAATGGGACTAGCTTAGCTCAGTGTTCTGGCTCAGCACTTCCCATGACTTTTCACTAAGATCTTGGCAGGGGCTGTGGTCTTCTGAGGGCTTCACTGGGACCACAGAACCCAGTTACAAGATGGTTTTCTCCTTTGGCAGGAAGTTTGGGTTCCTTGTTGGCTGTTGGCAGAAGGCCTTGGGTGCTACTGTGTGGACCTCTCCATAGGTTGCCTGCATGTCCTCATGACATGGCAGCTGGCTTCTCCCCGAGCTGTGGATCTAAGAGGGAACAAGGTTGTCTTTTGTGACCCAGCCATGGAAGCCAAACACTGGCATTTCTGCTGGGCTCTGGTGATCAGAGAAAAATCATTTAATCTAATCCATGTGCAAGGGGAGGAGAATTCTGCTTCACTTAATCAGTGTGAATTATCTAAGAATTTATGGAGGTTTTTTTTTTTTTTTTCAATACTGGGGTTGGAACCCAGGGCATTCTATCTCCAAGTTACACCCTCAGCCCTATTTTTTTTTTTCGGGTCTGGGGATGGAACCCAGGAGCATTTGACCTCTGAGCTATACTCCCTGCCCTATTTTTTATTCTTTATTTTGAAACAGGGTCTCACTAAGTAGCCGAGGCTGTCTGAGAACTGCAATCCTTCTGTCTCAGCCTCCTGAATGCTGGGATTACAAGTTTGTGCCACCACGCCTGGTTTCTATTTTTTATTCTTTATTTTGAAACAGGGTCTCATTAAGTTGCAGAGGGTCTTGCTAAATAGCTGAGGCTGTCTGCAAACCACAATCCTCCTGTCTCAGCCTTCCAAAGGCTGGGATTACAATCATGTGCCACCACACCTGGCTGGACATGTTTTAAAACCACAAAATTAAACTGAACATAGCATATTTTTGTAATCTCAGTACCTGGAAGGCTGAGACAAGAAGATTGTAGATTTGAGGCCAGCCTCAGTAATTTAGTGAGATCTTGTTTCAAAATAAAAAAGACAAAGGGCTGGGTTATTGCTCAGAGGTAGAACACCCCTAGGTTCAGTCCCCAGTACAGGGAAAGAATAAGGAAGCTAGGAAAGGAGGGGGAGGGAGGGAAGGAGGAGGAAAAGGAAGGAAGAAGGATGAACAACACTGTCCTTCTAAATCACTCATGGCCTCAACAGCCCAGAGACTGCATTCACCAGCTCTTTCTTGCCTCATCTCTTTGAGCTGCTCAGAGTCTTGACCTCCAGTGTTGCCAGCTGTGGCTGTGGTCTCAGTGCACATCTGGACAATCAATAGACCTCATAGCGCTGGACATTCCAACTCGCCCTCACTGCCACCACCAAAGCTCATCTCCCCTGGCCAAACTCTCACAGAGCAGAGGCAACCTAAAACACGTGTTCAGACTTAAATGCCATGAGGCTTACTGAGTAACTTTTGTCTAAGCGTCATTCTCAACATTGATAAAAAATGAACATGGAGCCTAACTTTAGGGAGCTTGTGATATAGAAGGGGAAGGAAAATAAACTAATGAGCTTATGATAGAGAAGGGGAAGGAAAATATGCAGAATTAGTATAACAGGAAGTAGAAGTAATCAGTGCATTAGGAGAGACAGAATGTTCTTCTTTCCTGGAACAAATGATTAAAATGTGTGTCCCCCAAATAAGACAGCTGAATTTGAATTGTGGCAGTGTGGTACAGTGGTTACTACCCAACCTCTGGAGAAAGATTGCCTCCATTTGAATTTAGGGTAGGGGACTTACCTTCCTTTTCTATAATAGCCCCTACTTCATAGCCGTTTACTCATGATTTAATGAGCTTGTATATGTAAAGTACCCAGAGCAAAGCCTGGCACATAATAAATGTTCAATAAATATTAGTCATTTTGTAATCCTGGGCAGCTCTGGTCACCTCTCAATGCTGCAGCGTTCTCATCTCTAACTCCCTGAGTAGTTGTGGGAACGACATAAGGTAGTGCAGGTAAAATTCTACTTCTGGTATATAATGAGAGCTAAGTGAACATTACTTATCATCATTGTTTCAGCTTAAGGTATGCTTCCAGAAGGCAAAGTCATTTGAGTTAGGCCTCGAAGAATGTGAAGGAGCAGGACGTCAACTTGAACCTGTTGAAATATTTACCAAAATTGCCATTTATGGGGTTTATATGTGTAGGCATTTTACTAGGTGTTCCAATGAGTGATGTCAGCCCCATCCCGTTTCCTCCCTATAGGCCCTAAGATAATGTTTATGTCACAGGGAGGGAAAGTGACAACTGGAGATGGAACATAACCTGCTGAGTCAACCAGCGAGGAAGTAGCAGAACTGGGATTAAAGAGGGGTGTGTGGGGTTACGTGGTGTCCCTCCTCTATCTCCATGGCCTGCTTTCCCCAGGTCTCCTGGTGGTTCCTACCCTCCTCTCAGAGAGTAAAGTCAGCCTTGGGAAAATGAGATAAGAGGCTGATTTATAGCACTGGGTAGACTGTGACTAAGATCCAGACTGAGCTCCCACGGTGTGCATTATTTCTGGTGAATAGAAGCATTCCTGGGTTTGCCAACACCACAGAGGCCCCTGTGTGAAGGAAGGGGCTATGTTTCTCCAAATGATGGGAAACACTTTAATTCTCTGAGGGACACAGTTCAGGCCTCTGGACCAAATGGGGATTCTAAAGCCAGGGGCACAACTATTTTGTTTCTTTAGACTAAGTTTACTGTTTCTTCTTCTTCTTCTTTTTTTTTTTTTTTTTGCAGAATTTAGTAAATACAACTGCAAAACCAGGAGGCATAGACCATGTGCTTCAGCTCACTCTGAAATGTGATGCTGGGTCACTGTGTGCCACAGACATCTGCTCCAGAACAATCAGCCTGTTCCGTGGCAGTACGAGTCATTTGCAATAAGAGTCATCTTGTACTGCCTTGTGATGGGTCCTGTCTTATGACCTGTCACAGTCTATCTTTGTTCCAGTCAGCATTCTTACAGCTATAATCTAAAAGACTGACCATGTAACTTAGAGTAAAGAAGATTTATTTTCTTACAGTTTCAGATTCAGTGCATGTGAGGTCAGGAACCGTGGGTCTCAGGACATGGTGGCAGGAGATGGCGAGAGGGAGAGCACAGGGGCTGTGCTCCTCATATCATGGAGACCAGAAGTAAGCGCACGATCAGGCAGAGGAGGAACCATATATAATCCAAAGCCACAGCCTCAGGGAAGTACCCTCTCTAGCCACACCCTTCTGGCCTAGGGTACCACTCAGATAAATCCATTACAATCTACTACTGGGATTACAACCCTCACAACTCAATTACACCAACCCCAACACCAACTTATACACTCTTCAAGGGGTCATTCTACATCTATCTAACCACAACAATCTCCACACTATAACCTTTTAGATAGAGCAACCATAGTAGAAACTAGGTCTCCAGTCCCGTGGCTGAGTTCCACTTGCTCTCTGCCTTTGGGGAGCTCCTTAGTCTCTCTGAGCTTTATTTTATTCAAGTAGAAGGTGGAATCTAGAGCAGATGAACTCTAAGGCCCTTTTCAGCATGAAAGTACTGTGAGTCCAGATTTGGTGGGTACCTCCCAACTGTAAGTGCATAGAGCTCCTGGATGCACGTGATTGGTGGATGCTCACATGTGCAGATGCCTTCTGCCCCCTTTATCTAAGTTTGCTTATTGTTTAGGGAAATAAAGTTCAACTTTCTACCAGCACCAAGAAATGGGGTAAACAAATATTAGCGTTCAAAGAGCACTGAGTCTGAGTTCAGAACACTTGAAAAGCTACTCAAACACTTCAAGCTTCAGTTTCCTCAATTTTCTCATTTGTAAAATGGGAATGGTCAAAGTTTTGATCTCTTAAAGTTATTAGGAGGAACAAGTAACATAATGTATGTGAGTTTCCTGTATAAGCCAGAAAGTCATGCTCAAAGGTAAACATTGAATCCTATGACTCTCAGTATACTATCTATGATTTTCTCTTTCTAAAAGCCTGATCAGAGGAAGGTCATCCCAAACCTGTGTTTCATCCACAGCCTCTTAGAAAGACACATACCGAACTAACCCTTGACATGAAAGGTTTTCTGTCTTTTAAGGTAGCAGCTCAGAATTGAGCTTGCATAATTCTAGATAGTGGTCGAATTTGGATTTGCAATTTATTTGCCATGCTTGCTGCCTGTCAGATTAGTGTGAGGCATGACATTTCAGGCTAGAACAGAGAGTCTGGGGTCTACAAATTAGGCCATAATAGATCAGTATCGCTGATGAGGCTCCCTGGTGAAAGAAGAAAGCTGGTTCTTGTTAGTAACTATTTTTTCTTTCTGTAGATTATACCAGAAAAATATGAGGAGTTTTTACTCTTTGGGACATTTTTCGAAGCTACCATGATTGATCGGAGAATTGGAGATAAACCCATCAGCTTTGAGGTTTCTATTGGTAAGTGCAGGCAAGCGCAGTGCTCAGCTCATGCCCATTTTTTGAATAAAGTAATTGGTGCAGTGCATGAAGATGAGAGCACTCTGGTGGAAGTTCACTTCTCAGAAAGCAATAAGCAATTTCTGGTGTCAATTATAAAGAACAAATTTATTTTCATACTTTGAAAATAGTTAATAGAATAGGTTTGAATTCAAACATATTTGTATTAATAATTCTGGTTCCATTATACTAGTCTCAATTTCCCTGGGTCTTAGTTTCTTCCTATATAAAATATGAATAATAACAACTTCTCACAGAGTTGTAAAGTTTAAAAAGTTAATGCATGCAAAATGTCACACATCCAGTAGATGCTATTAGCATAATTTCTAGTCATCTTCTTGGGATATTGCACAGCTGAGAAAGCTATTCCAAGGAACAGCATTTCATCAGAGGTCTTGATTCAGACAGCTCTCTTGCAACAGGGTAGGGAGAAATGGAGGTGGGATCCAGGCTCCCTTAGTAGAGGACAGTTCAGGGGCCACTGTGAGCTGCTGGCAGCCACATCAGTGGCTGGGAGTTGGTACTCCATCCTGGTAAAGGGATCTGGGTGAGACACCAACAGCATGTACTGCAGAAATAGAGTAACAGAAGACAGCATGACTAGAGGGGAGAGGAAGAGGTCAAGAAAGGAGGCCTTAGGAAAGCTTCCCAAGTTAGGAGGAAGAGGAATCTGTGATAATAAGCTTGTGATCTCAGATGATTCAATACCTTCTTGATTTAAACAAAACTGACCAGCTCTGTAATATGATTACCTCTGGGGCTCTTCCAAAAGTGGCAAATGTTCATCTAAGTTTCTTTTAATCATTTGAAACTATATGGTAAAATGGAAAGATGAGGACGCCAATATTCTTGCAGGAATAGCTTTTCTTAATGATATCAGTAGTTCAAAAGCTGCCTCATTTGCTCCACCTGATTTTTTCTTTCATCTCTTCCTTCTTCCCTTCTTCCTTCCTGTCTTCTTTCTCTACCTCTTCTTATTTTCTAAGATGTGGTATTGTATTTGGAGATTTAGACAAGAGAAAGGTAGTGTTGGTAATGGCATTGATAATATTTTGTTGAGTGAAAAATGAACTATCTGCAATGATCCTTTACCAGACTTAGAAGGATATATACTATGATGTTAAAATATGGTTATAGTCGGGTGTGATGGCGCACGCTTGTAAACCCCGCGCTTGGGAGGCAGAGACAGGAGGATCACGCAGGTTCGAAGCCAGCCGTGCGCGCTGGCTTAGGAGACCCTGTTTCCAAATAAAAATGTAAAAATAGGTCTAGGAGTGTAGCCCAGTGGTAGAAGGGCTTCCAGGAACCCCAGTACCACCAAAAAAAATGGCTATAGCTACTGGGCGTGGTGGTGTACCTAGTACTTAGAGGCTGAGACAGAAGGATTGCAGATTTGAGAACAGCCTCAGCAAGTAGTGAGACTCTTGTCAACCTAGCAAGACTCTGTTCCCAAATAAGAAATAAAATTGGTCCAGGGGTGTAGCTTGGAGGTAGAATGACTTTGAGTTCAATTCCCAGCAACACACACAAAAAATGTTTAGAATTGAATTTGTAATTTTTAGTGACTGTTTTCATTTTTTTACTGTGTTTTATAATTTGTCACTGGTGCAGGTTTTACAAAAGGGAAAACAAGGTAGACAGGGGTGATGGCTCATTGTCATTGTCAATCTTCTTGTTTGTTTTCACCATTTATTTTTTCCACCTGCATCCTGAGATATTTCCTTGCCATGGGAGAATGTGAACCTGGATTTTTTATGCCAAGTTGACTGGTTCTGATGCTGACATCTAGCCCCTCTCCCCTTGCCACTGCCTCTGCAGGTAATTTTGGGAACCTGATTGATGGAGGGTCCCATCATGAGACTAAGAAGTCATCTGAATTGGCTGGAGAAGATGTCCTTCCACTGCTGCATGAAGGGGAAGTGGATGCAGCCCATGACGCTGCCATCTCTATGTCTTCCACAACTCGCCCAGAGAAGCCACTGGTGACAGAAGGGAACAGGTAGGAGATACAGCAGGCAAGAAGAGTCAAGGCTTCTCATGGTTGCATTTCATCCAGTTCCTGGGACTATTTCATTCAGTTCTTTATTAAAGTCAAAAGCATCATGTTTTATCTCAGTTCTGGCAAACAGAGGCTATGTGTTAAGTACTGCTCTACTGAATCCTTAGTAACATGGCAACTCTCCAAGTGATACATCCATATAATTTAGTTAAATGTCAGAACAATGATGAGGCTTATTGTCATATCTGATGTCCCTTTTATTCTATAACTTCGAAGCACAACAAGGTAGGAAGGTTGGAACTTAAAATTTTAACCCAAACTCTATTAACAGATCTTAGACTCATCTAAGATCTATGATACTATGTTAGCTCAATTTGGTGGGATTATTGAAGTCATAGTTTCTTATCTTATTTTAGTCATGATTATTTGCAAATGAAAGAACTCAAAGAATGACTGTTAATGCCACCAGAAAAGACTATTTTAGAAAACAGCTGGGCCCCTACATGCACTCTTACAGAAATCTTTTAATTCATGCAAACTCTCAACCTACAAAGAGAAGTAAAATTATAGAATTATTTAAAAAATAGTGTCAGATATTAGTAAAATGATTTATGAAAGAGCCACACATAATTAAGAATCTTCTATTGCTCAGTCTTGTGATATAAGTAAAAAGTTTCTCAGATCTTATTGGATTTTTATGATAGCACATTGCTCTCCCATTTTATGTGAGGAAATTGGAATCTGATGGTGTCACATGGCCACCACAAGGCCACATCACTGCACACTTCAATCTCTCTGCTCCTCTCCACCTAAACATTATCTCTGGGGAGGGACCCATTTCTTACTGAACACTATTAGGTAACAATATCTCCCAAACAGATTTCCCCAGATAGCCTTTTTTCCTGAGCAGCAAACCCAAACACTCACACTTGGATTTCTTATGAATTATGCACCAGGATCACTGTCTTCATAGGTAACTTTTCTCCTTTTCCTACCTCTCTTGTCTCATAGATTCATCCAGCCATTTCTGAGTCCTCTAAGGCATGATCGGAAGGTTGTCAGTTGTTTCTTTTTCTCACATCCAATCAGTGATGGAGCCTAGTCAGTTCTAGTTCTTTAGTACTTCTCTCATCTGCCGTTTCTCTAATTCTAGCATCAGCTTGTTAGGCCCAGACTACTTAAGAAAAAACAAACCTCCTACTAGGCTTGATCTTCAAGATACTTCAAGACCTAGCTGAACCAATGACTCCCCTGCTTCACATCCTCCACTGACTCCTTGTGGTTTTCTAGCTTAATTCCAGAGGCTAGACTTTGTGCGTTTCATCCCAGTCTGCTTCTCTGTCATCATCTCTAGTTACTGTACAAGCTCCCCCTCTCTTCCGGCCATGCAGTGCCCCCGGCAGTGCCCCCAACACATCCTGCTGTCTACTGTTTGGGGGTTTTTGAACACACTCCTCCCTCTGCCTGGCAATGAGCCCCTCACAGGTTCTGGCTCCTCTTATCCTTCAGAAGTAAACACAAGTTCCCTTGCCTGACCCCCAAACCTAGTTTGGACTGGAGTAAGACGTTTTTACTTATCCGTCCTTCCTATGAGATGATGAACCTTTTGAGAGCATTTTTGTGTCTTGGCCTTTCGATCTGCTCTTCTCTGTGCCTGGTACTTAGGCGATGCACACAAATATTTCTGATTGATGTAAGGAGTTACTGTACCTAGGCTGGCACAGTGCACTATGGGAGCAGAGAGATGGGGTGGTAGCTTAATCCTACTGGGGAGGAGGAAAGAGTTGGGGAACGTTCTAAGAAAAGTCACAAGAAACATCTTAACTCTTTCATCCTTAAGAATGAGAGAGGCTTAAAAGATGGAGGGAGAGTGGGACAAAAGAGTGTGGAGTAAATGGAATAATCTTAGCTGGTTGTCCTCTTATTTTTTAGTATTCCTTATATTTTACAAACCTATCTTTCCCATGGCTCACCCTCTTTGGGATCTTTTTTTGGCTCCCTCCCAGCCACACTTGATTGTCTTCATTTTGGGACAAAAGAATCCCAAACTTCCCTGCACTTTAACTTCATTTTCAAAACTACCGACATCAATAAGTAAGTCACATAACTGGATCTGCTGCTTTGGGAGAATCCTGGGACTCTTCAGAGGTTATCTGCATCCAAATATCTTCCCCACCATAATGGACCCATTATTGGCCATTTGTGGGATTTTGTTTTGTTTTGTTTTGTGGTACTGGGGGTAGAACACAGGAACTTTTCTATCTCCGGGCTATACTACCAGACCAAATTTTTTTAATATTTTATTTGGAAACAGGGTCTCACTAAGTTGCTAAGAGCCTCACTAAGTAGCTGTGGCTGGCTTCAAACCTGTGCGATCCTCCTGTCTCAGCCTCCCAAGCACTGGGATTACAAGTGTGCACCACCATGCCTGGCTCATTGGTGAGATTTCAGGGGCTGTAGTGTGGGAAGGGTTTAAGAGGAGCTGTGGGGTCCCAAGACAACCTTGGATGGACCCCCATATTAGTGCCAGTCAGCTGGCTCTGGATGACCAAAATAAGTCATGCTGGTCTCTTTTGGTACAGCTGGACTTTCTATTTCTGTCACTATAGTGAGGCTTTGTCCATGTAGCAGCATCCAGGAGGCTGGAGCTGAACTGGAAGAATCTATGCCTATAATAAACCCTACACACATAGGCATGCACACATTTGCACATATATGAACACATGCACACATGCAATTCAGTAAAATACCACAGTCAAGTGTTCTGGGCTTGCTAGTTTTACAAAGCATGTATATTTGCCTATAATTCCTATGCTAGGCCCAAGATCAGGAGTGAGATTATAGAGGGCATCCCATGGCAAGGTCATCATTAAATTGTCAATATTCCAGACTTTCCCTTGTCCAAATCACAAGGCTGGTCCTGGTCAGGGCTGCTATTCAAACTGGCAGCCTCGTCTCTCCGTTGGTGATGAGCTGCCTTCCCATCTGCTGCTTCCCATCCAACTACTATTGAACTAAGAAGCCAGATTCCTGGTCCATGAAGAGCCAGCAAGAGGCTCTAAGCATCATGAGCACACATGACGAAAACCTCAGGACAAATACAGCTGGGAGGGCTCTGAGCGTCAGGAGCACACATGATGAAAACCTCAGGACAAATACAGTCCTGCTGGGGACATATTTAACAACAGGATTCTCGGTAAAATAAAGAGATAAGATAAAGAGAGCAGTTTGGCTTATAACCTTTTTGTTGTTGTTATCCTCCTGCTGTAAAGACAACCTCAGTTTCTGCCAAGAAGCATTTGGCTGCTTCTCTGAATGAACGCCTGCTGGTTTGTTTTCTGCAAAACAGACCAGGGGGGCCCTTTGCTAATTTTATTGTCTACTTCAGAAGAAATTTGGTTTGGGGAGCTAGAAAGAACAACCATCCATTCTTTCAGGCTGTCTCTGTGTCGCTCTGCCTGTCTCTCCCTCTTCTTGCCCCACTTCTGTAGGTATTTTGCTCCAAACACTTTTCCTATTATCAGAGCCACCTGTACCATCACATCCATCCCGAGCACTTTGTTTTAACTCAGCTTCAACAGTTCTCTTCACACAGTCCCAGGTGTCTGTGAGAAAATGACAATGAGTTTGGGGAAAACCCAGTCCGTAAGGTATCTATCTTTAGGCAGGGAGCTTTTAAACATTTTGCCACCCCTCACCACCTTACCTGTCCCTACACCCACACCCACACCCGTCCTCTTTGGGTATTGAATCTACAAATTAATTTCTTCTTTTCTGTCTTCTCATCTTATTCATTGCCTATTTCTATTTCTACCAGCATTTAAGCTACCCAGGGCCACTCTCAAACACCCTCATGGTTCCACCTCTTCCCCTTAGAGCTAATTTGCCATCCTTCCCATCACTTTTAGCCAAGCAAATCACCAACTTTATTAGCACCAATTCCTGGCAACAATGAGTATTTGATGGATAAATTGATGGATCGATGGATGGACGGACAAACAGATGAATGAAGTTCATTCTAAACTATAATGCAGAAGTTTATTTGGGGGCATATAGCTTTACCCTCATTAAAAAAATTACAACCTAGCCAGGTGTGGTGGCACATGCTTGTAATCCCCACACTTGGGAGGCAGAGACAGGAGGATCATGCCGGTTCAAAGCCAGCCTTTCTGGCTTAAGAGACCCTGTTTCCAAATAAAAATATAAAAAATAGGTGTCTGAGAGTGTATCCTGGAGGTATAAGGGTTTCCAGGAACCTCAGTACCACAAAAAAAAATAGTACAACCTAATATTTCTTTAACAATTTCAGCTTACAAAACACATATACATTTATAGATGGGCGTGGTGGCACACGCTTGTAATCCCTGTGCTTGGGAGGCTGAGACAGGAGGATCGTGCAGGTTTGAAGCTAGCTGCACTGGCTTAAGAGACCCTGTTTCCAAATAAAAATATAAAAATAGGTCTGGGAGTGTAGCTCAGAGGTAGAAGGGTTTCCAGGAACCCCAGTACCATCAAACAAACAAACAAACAAAAACACATATACACTTACATCTGTTATCTCCATTGATATTTATGTATGCCTGGAATATAGACACTAAAAAAAAAACCACATTCATTTTATTTTTTTTTCTTTCCTAATCTAAAAGCCCCTTCCTTGAAGAGGCTTGCCTAATAAACTTTGCCCTCTGGCGACCATTTCTCACTCTTGCCCTGGGTATAATGGTAGCCATTACCACCTCTCATTGTGGCCATGTAACTCTTCATTATTGTTCATGGGTCCCCAGTTATAGACTAAGGATGGAATGGATGGTTTGATAGTTTTGTCCCCCCTCCTCCCCACTGCATCAGAACACAGAAAGCATGAGCATGTGGCTGGAGTTCCCTCTGACCCCGATTGCCAGATAACTTCCAGATCCAATGTGCTTCCACAGGAATTACAACTACTTGCCATTCGAGGCCAAGAAGCCCTGCGTCTCCTTCATCAGTTCCTGGGGAGACCAGACCTTCAGGCTTCACTGGTCCAACATGCTGGAGAAAATGGCAGACCTGCTGGTAGGTGACCCAATCGATGTTAGATATGTAGATTAGGGAACTAAATGCCAGGGGCTTTTTAAAATGCACCTACTGGAGGTTATTGATCACGGTTTAAATACAACTGAGTTAAATCTGCTGTATTTCAGGGACACATGGCTTCTACCATGAAGACCCAGAGGAATGAGAATACATTTTGCAAAATCCCTGTACTTCAAATCAAACATTTCAAATTCAAATCCTTCCTCTGATTCTTATTATTATAGGATCTAGAAATAGGTTGATTCCTTAATCTCCTAAGGGCAGGAGGTTGAAGACATTCTCACAAAATCAATAGGTTCTAGTTTTAACTAATCCTTTTCTCCTACCCACACATCCCATGGACAGCAGCCTCTGCTCACTGTTGACGTATATCACCAGACGAGTCTGGTCTTATCCCTCCCATTCCTTTAAAAGCAACACCAGGGAAGGAACAACTGTCTCCTTCCCATTTGCTTTATGATTTCCCTTGTATACGGCAAAGCATTGGGTCCAGGCATTGTGTACCTAGACCCTGAAAGAGGTGTGCTGACTGTGGGATTCTGTTCCAGGCTCACACCACATGGAGGCCATCATCTCTCTTTGTGTCTTGCTTCTCCTTCTGAGAGAATAGCTCATTCATCTCCGAGAGTTTTGAGGGAACAATTTCAAAGTTTCTTGGGAGGCCATGGTAGCCCTTAGCACTCATTTCTAATTTCTTTCTCAGTGTCAGGATTTTTTCAGTCATGGCTAATAGAACTAAAGTTCACACTACAGTCAGTGTTGTTGGTGAGAACCATAGTGAACCCATTTTACAGACGAGGAAACAGGGCATGAAGGGACTGGTTCACTTAGAAGCAGTAAAGCCTAGATTGGAACCCAGGTATTCTGACCCGAGAGCCCAGATCTTCAGCCGCACCATATTGCCTGTTCCTATAGAGAAGGTGAAAAGAGGAGAATGTGTCCCCATGCATCAGACTTTGGCCCATGGTAGAGAATATAGGTTTTGTGAATTCTAGCAAAACAGTGCCAGCAGGTATATTTGCCCTTGGGTACCATTTTCCTCCATGTTACTAAATGGAATCCTAGAATTTAAGCCCCAAAGAAAAAGTACAATTATTAGACATATAGTATACAGCCATTGCCATATATAATCTACCCATTCACATTCGTGTGGCTTTGGCCACATATAATCCTATGAATGGGTAGCTCTTTAATTTCTGAGATTCCATATGATCATATTACTAGTTGATAAATGGACTTTAACATTGCTTCCAGAGCTTTTAGCAATTGTATTTAAAGTATTTTTCAGGATATTAAGTTTCCCCACAGAGAACTGTAAATAAATGGTCCCCAGCCAGAGAATGGAAGGCTCACAATGAGGATGCAGAAGTATTTTTAGTTCAAGTGTAAGAAAATGAAGAGACTCTTTCTTAATTTCTAACAAACAAACAAACACACACACACACACAAATAAGGACAAAAAAGCCATATTTTCTTTCTGGATGGTCGCGTTCACTATGTGTACCACGAGTCTCATT
The DNA here is from genome assembly GCF_963383645.1 of Muscardinus avellanarius. Lineage (NCBI taxonomy): Eukaryota > Metazoa > Chordata > Mammalia > Rodentia > Gliridae > Muscardinus > Muscardinus avellanarius. The sequence goes on along the minus strand of NC_137789.1, from coordinate 17,993,199 downwards.
CCCACCCTCATTCCCCCATTTGTCATTTTTTTTTTTTTTTTTTTTTTGCAGGAGGAAAGTATAGGAGAAGTGAGAGAGCTGGTCAAGATTTCAGAGGAGGCCCCAGAGGAGAAAATGAAGACGGTGCTCACTGACTTCATCAGTCAAAGCAGGTGGCTGGCGCACGCGGAGCTGAGCTTCCATGCAATCAGCTTGTGGTTACCTTAGAAAAAAATGGCCGATTTCATGTGTATTCAAATGGGTATTTCATAGTGTGAGATCTATCTTTATTTCGTTCAGTAGTTTAGCTGGCCCCTGTGGGCTCACTTCTGCTTCCTGAAACCTCAACAACTACAACATGAACCAAAGGGGAGACGTAAAAAGAAAGACAGACCCACTGCCGAGATTATTTATGAGACAAGAAAAGTGTTGGTAGTGTTATGGCCCAGCATGGTGTTTTGCACTTGGTAGATGTGCCACGAGGATTTGACTAGTAGATGGATATACTATATCAAATACAACTTCACTGGATTAATAAGTGCCAAGTAATTACTCTCATCCCAGGCAGTAGACAATGTAATAGAAGATAAAAAATAGTGATAGTGTAGTTACCTATTACTGAGCAGCGAATTACCTCAAAACACAGTGGCTTAACACAATGTTTATCATCCCAGGGTTTTTTTTTGTACATTTATTTGTACACTGTAATTCTATCTCATAGTGAGATTCAAAGTGATACGTTCATCCATGCACACATCACTTGGTGTACCTCCCTCTACACCCCACCCTGGGCCCCTCTTCCCTCCCTGCACACGCTAGTGAGATGGGTACTGATTCCTTTTTATATGGACAATGTTATTTGAACTGTTTCTTTCCTCAAGCCTCATTTTCCCTCCTCCTATCTCTTTACCCCAACCCCTTCACTGGTCTCTCTCTGCACTTATCGAAGTCTCTTTCATTTCCTATTTTCTTTCTACCTACCACCTATGAGAAAACATACAACCCTGGACATTCTGAGAGTAGCTGACCTCACTTAGCGTAACAGTCTCCATTCCCATCCATTTTCCTGCAAATGGCATAATTTTGTTCTTCTTTAAGGTTGAGCACAATTCCATTGTGTGTACACATCGTATTCTCTTTTTTTATAACAATTTTTTATTGAACATAAATAGTATACATTTACACTATATTTGGTGCCCTCTCCCCCCCGCCCCCATTTCCCCCCCCACCAATGGTTGTCCAGGTTAACCATGTCTTATTCATAATTTTACACATGTTCAAGTGTAGACCCTTATTAATCAAGACCAGCCTTCCTCCTCTCCTATCTTACCATCCAAACTTAGCTAGTATTTTTCCTTCAATATCTGGAGTCCCTCTGGTATTCTTTGTGTTTCCTAGTTTGGGCATATTAGAGGAAACATATGTATCTTCTTCTTCTGTGCTTGGCTGATCTCACTTAACATAATGTTCTCCAGGGCTTTCCATCTTCTTTCAAATGATATAATTTTGTTCTTCTTTATGGCTGAATAGAATTCCATTGTGTATATTTCCCATAGTTTTGCTATCCATTCATCTGTTGATGGTGATCTGGATTGGTTCCATATTTTGGCTATTACAAATTGTGCTGCTATGAACATAGGTATGCATATGTTGCTGTAGTTCTCTGAATTCAACTCCTTTGGAAAGATACCCAGGAGTGGTATAGCTGGATCATATGGTGGATCTATTCCCACCTTTCTTAGGAATCTCCACACAGATCTCCATAGTGGTTGAACTAGTTTGCATTCCCACCAACAGTGTAAAAGAGTTCCTCTCTCCCCACATCCTCGCCAGCATTTGTTGTTATTTGATTTCTTTATGTTTGCTACTCTGACTGGGGTTAGATGGAATCTCAGTGTAGTTTTGATTTGCATCTCCCTGATGGCCAGTGATGAAGAACATCTTTTCATGTATCTATTAGCCCTTTGTATCTCTTCTTTTGTGAAGTGTCTATTTAGTTCATTTGCCCATTTCTTGATTGGGTTGTTTGTTTTGCTAGTGTAGAGTCTTTTGAGCTCTTTGTATACTCTGGATATTAGCCCCCTATCAGAATGGTGGCTGGTAAAGATCCTTTCCCATTCTGTAGGCTTCCTCTTTAGGTTGATAGTTTCCTTTGATGAGAAGAAACTTTTTAGTTTGATGTTATCCCACTTGTTTATTCTTGCTTTAATTTCCTGAGCTTTGGAGGTTTTGTTGAGAAAGTTACTGCCTGTGCCAATATGTTGTAGTGTTGAACCTATGCTTTCCTCTACTAGCTTCACAGTCTCAGGTCTAATTTCTAAGTCTTTGATTCATCTTGAGTTGATTCCTGTGTTTGGTGAGATATAGGGGTTTAGATTCATCTTTCTACAAATGGTTAGCCAGTTCTCCCAGCACCACTTGTTGAAAAGGCTGTCTTTTCTCCAGCGTATGTGTTTGGCCCCTTTGTCAAAGATTAATTGACTAAAGATGTGTGGGTTTGTTTCTGTATCTTCTATTCTAATCCACTGGTCAGTATATCTGTTTTTGTGCCAGTACCATGCTGTTTTTACTACTATTGCTCTATAGTATAGTTTGAAGTCTGGGATTGTAATGCCTCCTGCGTGTTTCTTGTTATTGAGAATTGCTTTGGCTATTCTAGGTCTTTTCTTTCTCCATATGAAATTCATGATTGATTTTTCTAGGTCTCTGAAGAATGTCACTGGTATTTTAATGGGAATTGCATTGAACCTATAGATCAGTTTTGGCAGAATGGCCATTTTGATGATATTTATTCTGCCTATCCATGAGCACGGGAGATCTTTCCATCTTCCAAGGTCTTCTTCAATTTCTTTCTTTAATGTTTTATAGTTTTTGTTGTAGAGGTCTTTTACATCTTGGGTTAGGTTTATTCCTAGGTATTTTATTGGTTTTGAGGTTATAGTGAATGGAATTGTTGTTTTTATTTCTTTCATTGTGGATTCGTTGTTGGCATAAAGAAAAGCCACTGATTTCTTTAGGTTGATTTTGTAACCTGCGACTTTGCTGAATTTGTCAATCAGGTCCAGAAGTCTTTTGGTTGAGTTCTTTGGGTCTTCCAGATAAAGGATCATGTCGTCTGCGAATAAGGATAATTTTAATTCCTCTCTTCCTATGTGAATTCCTTTGATTTCCTTCTCTTGTCTGATTGCTGCAGCAAGAGTCTCAAGGACTATATTGAAAAGGAGTGGTGAAAGTGGGCATCCTTGTCTTGTTCCTGACTGTAGCGGAAATTCTTGCAGTTTTTCCCCATTCAATATAATGTTGGCTTTGGGTTTGCAGTATATTGCCTTAATGATGTTGAAGTACTTTCCTTCTATCCCAATTTCTTGCAGTGTTTTTAACATAAATGGGTGTTGGATTTTGTCGAATGCTTTTTCAGCATCTATTGCTATGATGATGTGGTTTTTGTTCTTGGTTCTATTTATGTGGTGAATAACATGTATTGATTTGCGTATGTTGAACCAGCCTTGTTTTTCTGGGATGAAACCGATTTGGTCATGATGTATTATTCTCTTGATATAGTTTTGAATGCGTATAGCTAGTATTTTGTTTAGAATTTTTGCATCTATGTTCATTAAGGATATTGGTCTGTAGTTTTCCTTTCTTGAGGTATCTTTATTTGGTTTGGGGATTAATGTGATACTGGCCTCATAGAAGGAATTTGGAAGAGTTCCATCTCTTTCAATTTCCCGGAACATGTTATGCAGTATTGGTATTAGTTGTTCACTGAAGGTTTTGTAGAATTCAGCTGGGAACCCATCTGGGCCTGGGCTTTTCTTTGGTGGAAGAATTTTTATTGCCATTTCTATTTCTTTGGTTGTTATTGGTTGGTTTAGGCTTGCTATGTCCTCTTGGCTAAGTGTAGGAAGGTTAACTGTGCTTAGAAATCTATCAATTTCTTCCAGGTTTTCAAGTCTATTGGAGTATAAATTTTTAAAGTAGTTTCTGATAATATTTTGAATTTCTTCACTATCTGTGGTGATATCTCCTTTTTCATTTCTAATTTTGATAATTTGAGTTGATTCTCTTTTTCTTTTGGTTAGGTTGGCCAGGGGTTTATCAATTCTATTAATCTTTTCAAAGAACCAACTTTTTGTTTTATTGATTCTCTGAATTGTTTTTTTGTTCTCTATTTCATTTATTTCTGCTCTAATTTTGATGATTTCTTGCCTTCTGCTGGCTTTGGGAATAGACTGTTGCAGAATTTCTAGATCCTTGAGTTGTGTCATTAGGTTCTTTACTTGGTGGTTCTCCGTCCTTTTTATGTGGGCACTCAATGCAATAAACTTTCCTCTTAGTACTGCCTTCATGGTGTCCCATAGGTTTTGGTAGGTTGTGTCTCTGTTTTCGTTTGTTTCCATAAATTTCTTTATTTCTTCCCTAATTTCTGCTCTTACCCATTCGTCATTCAATAGTGTATCATTCATTCTCCATGAATTTGAATACTTTCTTTCGAGTTTCCTGTTGTTGATTTCTACTTTTATTCCATTGTGGTCTGAAAAGATGCAAGGAATTATATTACATTTTTTGAATTTGCTGGTATTTTCTTTGTGTCCCAGGATGTGATCAATTTTGGAGAAGGTTCCATGGGCTGCTGAGAAGAAAGTGTATTCTGTAGTTCCTGGTTGAAATACTCTGAAAATGTCTATTAGGTCCATTTGGTTTATGGTTTCCTTTAGTTCTAAAACGTCTTTACTCATCTTTTGCCTTGAAGATCGATCCAGTGGTGTGAGAGGCGTATTAAAGTCTCCCAGAATTATTTTATTTGGGTCTACTTGGGATCTTATGTCCAGAAGGGTTTGTTTTACAAATGTGGTTGCACCCATATTTGGGGCATAAATATTTACTATCATTATATCTTCTTGGTATAGTGTTCCTTTTAGTAAAAGGAGGTGCCCTGATTTGTCTCTTTTGATGTGTTTTAGTTTAAAGTCTGTTTTGTTGGATATTAGGGTTGCTACCCCTGCTCTTTTTTGGTCACTGGTGGCATGGTATATCTTTTTCCATCCTTTCACCTTCAGCCTGTGAATGTCTTTGGCTGTGAGGTGTGTTTCTTGCAGACAGCATATATTTGGATTATGTTTCCTAATCCACATTGCCAATCTATGTCTTTTGATTGGTGAGTTAAGTCCTTTGACATTAAGAGATATTATTGAAATATGATTTTTGTTTTCTGCCATTTTGTGTTCTGTCTACTCTTGGGTGGTGTGATCTTTCTTTACTTAAGTGGCCCACTTATTAACTTCCTCTCTTCTCTGATTCTGAAGTCTGCTTCTTTTTTCTTCCTTATTGTTTATTTCTTTAAGAATTTTCTCTAGTGTTGGCTTTGAATTCATGAATTTTTTTGAGATTCTGTTTATTGTGAAAGATTTTGGATTCACCATTGATCTTGAATAGTAGTTTTGCTGGATAGATTAGTTTGGGCTGGAAGTTATTTTCTTCCAGGGTCTGAATCACGTCGTACCAGTCTCTCCTAGCATTCCTAACCTGGGTTGTATAGTCTGGGGTGATTCTTATTGTTTTGCCTCTATACGTCTCCCGTCCTTTTGTTCTCGCTGCTTTTAAGATTCCTTCCTTAGCCTCTATATTGGTCATTTTGGTTATTACGTGGCGTGGAGTGGTCTTTCTTTGGTTTTGTCTCAATGGAGTTCTGTATGCCTCCTGGATTTGAAGATCGAAGTCTCTTTCCATATTTGGAAAATTCTCTGAGATTATTTCCTTGAAGATATTACAGATGCCCTTGGTCTGTACCTCTATCCCTTCCTCAATGCCTATTATCCGTAAATTAGGGCGCTTCATATTATCCCATAATTGCTGGATGTTTAGGTTTTGTTGCTGTAAAGATTTCTGTATATCGCTGACTGTGTTTTCGGTTTGGGATGTACTGTCTTCTAATATTGATATTCTGTTTTCCATTTCATCTAATCTTCCAGAGTTTCTTTCAATTGCTGTCTTCATTTCACTTATTGCCTCTTTCATTTCATTCCAGACCTCTTTCTGATTCTTTTTTAGTGTTTCTAATTCACCTTTAACCTCCTCTATACTTGTTTTGAATCCTTTCATCATATTGAACAACAAGATTCTGAACTCCCCTTCTTGCATTTCTAGTAGGTCAGTATTCGTGATTTCTGCTGTCTCTTCATAATTCCTGGTTCTCATATTTGTAGCGTTCTCTGTCCTGTTTTTCTGGTTTCTACCCATCGTTCGTGAGTATTATGCTTAGTCAAATCTTAATATTAGGAGTTGGGGTATCAGCTAGTCAGCAGAGCCTTTCCAGTGTTGAGGGTGGGTGATGTGGGAGGAGCTGGGGTGATTAGTAAAGGAGTCGGATTAGGTAGAGGATATGTTTAGGTTGAGAAAGACTTTAAGTATGGTAAGGTGAAATCTTGCTAGGAATGAGAGAGAGTTAACTACTAGGACTCTTGTCGTTCGTGGAGTAATTATGAATGTAAGAAATACTTAGAGTATTAGACCAGGAGGTATATTATGTGGAAAAGTTTTGGGGGAGAAAAGTATGTAGGGTTAGTGTGGGAAAGTTTGTAAATAGGGGTGATGGAAGGAGCAGACAGACATAGAAAAAGAATAGAAAAAGAAATCCACACAAGATACCAAGACTATTATGTAATCCAAGAAAAAGGGAGGAAACCCAATCAAAGGAGGAGAATGAAAATAAAGGAAGGAAAGAGGAAGAAAGAGGACAAAAGAACAAGGATAAAATAAAAGGAGCTAGCATCTGTGTGAAATAAAAAAATAAGGCAAACTATCCAATATATATATAAAAAAAACAACATGTGAAAGTAAGAGAAGTGTGGGTTGAAAGAAAAAAAAATAACACAGCAATAACCATACCAAAACAAAAGCACTGTAAAAGCAATATAAAACAAAACATCCACATTAAAAGTAAAATAAACAGTCCTCCTTATTTACGCATATGGGGTCAGGTCTATATAATATGTGCGTATCTGATTGCTTTGGTAACTTTCAGAATACCATCCAATGTCTCTTAGTTTTCTTTGTACTCTATTTTTTATCTTCTTAGGTCACTCTGGGTGTTTGGACACCTTCTCTCCTTTAGCTGCTTTAGGTTTATGTGTCCGGATGTCTGGTTTCACTTTTATTTGATTCTGTACAATTCACAGGTTTTGCGAAATTCTAACCTGTGGTCAGCACCTCTGCACTCACCACCCTAGACTCCAGCCTGTGCTTCCCTACAGCAGGGGTGGAGAATGACCAAAGTATAATTGGAACCTCCCCCTGAGGTCCTGTGCAGATATTGTGACTCGATGGATTTTCCTGTGTCTCTGGAAATTCCAGCTGGGTTAGCCGGTGTGGTCCCAAGATGTACCCTGGGCAAATGGGTGCTGGTTCCTGGGTGCCCACGCTTGCTGCCAGAGCTCTGCCTATTCCAAGGGTGCAGGCTGGGTGTGCTGCTTTTACTGGACCCAGGAGTGAGTGGATGCAGCTGTCTGTTGCTGCTGGTATGCTCTTCCAAGGTGTATTGAGCTGAGTTCTCGCTTAGAACTAAGCCTCTGGCTAGCAGAAGGGTGGGAACACCCAGCGGTGGGCCAGGAGTGCAGGATAGGTGCTCAAGGATCCAGTGCGTGGTGCCCAGTAATGGTCTCTGCCTCCCGCGGGATGTAGAAACTGGGGGTGCCCCAAGGAGATTTCCGGTTTACACAGGGCTTTCGCAGCCTTGAATGCAGTCTCTGGCAAGGTGGCGGGGGGGCTAGACACCCAGGTAGGCTCCAATTTAGTGGAGAGAGTGGGACAGGCAATGACTGCTAGCAGGGAACCGGGGTGCAGACAAGGTGCGCAGAGGGGAGTGCTCGGGTCTGAGGCTTGGGTGTGCTGGGGGGTTGGAGTGCAGCGCACGCTAGGGTCCGCACTTCCCTGGGTGCCCGCAGGTACCTGTCTTCCTTGGTTCAGGATTCGTGGGAGTCTCTATGCTGTTGTGATCCAGTCGCTGGTGAGCACACAGAATTCTGACGTGGGAGCTGCTCGCTGTTTTCAGTCCCGGATTATCTTGCTGCGGGACTATGGGGACTATCGGGCAGGCAGCTTCACGGGCCCGCGAAAGCAGCCCGCGGCCGCCGATCAGCATTTGCAGCTGGTCCGGTGTCGGGTCTATGTTCTTCTTCTTCTTCAAGTTCAGAGTTCCCCCGAGGTACCAGGATTTGTTCTTCTTCTTCTTCAAGTTCAGAGTTCCCCCGAGGTACCAGGATTTGTTTTGGTTCCTGGTATATATTTATTTTGTTGATTAAGACACAGCTTTCTAAGTATCTGAAGTTTTATTTGCTTCAGCTACTGAGGAGTACTGTGTCCCTCAGTCGCCATTTTGAAAAAAAAAAAAAAAAAAACCCACATCGTATTCTCTTTACCCGTCCTCTGTTGCTGCACACCTAGGTTGGTCCCATAACTAAGCTCTTGTGAATTGTGCTGCTACAAACATGGTTACGCACGTGTCACTACAGTATTCTAACTTTGACTCTTTTGGAAAGATAATGAAGAGTGGTGTATCTGGGTCATATGATGCTTCCATTTCTAGTCATTTGAGGAAATGCCATACTGATCTCCATGGTGGTTGTACTAATAAATAACCTACCGACAGTGTATAAGAGTTTCTATTTTCCCATGTCCTTTCCAGCATTTATTACAGTTGCATTCATGATGGCTGACATTCAACTGGAGTTAGATGTAATCCCAGCATAGTTTTGATTTGCATTTCTCTGATTGCTAATGATGTTGATTATTTTAAGAAGAAATACAGAGCTGGGTGTGGTGGCTCATGCTTGTAATCCCAGCACTCGGGAGGCTGAGACAGGAGGATCATGGTTCATGGACAGCCTCAGCTACTTAGTGAGGCCCTTTGCAAGTCAGTGAGACCTTGTTTCAAAATAAAGAATAAAAAATAGGGCTGGGGGTGTCACTCGAAGGTAGAACTCCCCCCCCCCCAGTTTAAATCCCCAGTACTGGAAGAAAAAGAAGGAGGAGGAGGAGGAGGAGGAGGAGGAGGAGGAGGAGGAGGAGAAAAAGGAGGAGGAAGAGAAGGAGGAGAAGAAAGAGAAGAAGGAGGAGGAAGAGGAAGAAGAAGAAGGAGGAGGAGGAGGAGAAGGAGAAGGAAGAGGAAGAGGAAGAGGAAGAAGAAGAAGAAGAAGGAGGAGGAGGAGGAGGAGGAGGAAGAAGAGGAAGAAGAAGGAGGAGGAGGAGAAGGAAGAGGAAGAGGAAGAGGAAGAGGAAGAAGAAGAAGAAGAAGAAGAAGAAGAAGAAGAAGAAGAAGAAGAAGAAGAAGGAGGAGGAGGCAGAGAAGAAGAAATAATACAAATGGACAACAAATATATGGGGAAAAAATTTCATGGTTTTTGTGTGTCAGGAATCCAGAGATGACTCAGCTGGGTCCTTGGCTGAGTTTTCTCCCTGGATACAAACTCAAATCATTGGCTGGGACTGAAGTCATCGCTAGGCTCAACTGGGAAGGATTCACTTCCAGGATCACTCATGTGGTTGCTTACAGACTTCAGTTTTTTGTGGGCTTCTGGATTGGGACTTGAGTTCATTGCCAGCTGTTGGTTGGTGGCCACTCTCAAGTTCTTGCCATGTAGGCCTGAGCTGCCACTGATGACATGGCAGCTTGCCTCATCAGAGTGAACAAGAAGAGTCAGAGAACATGCCAGCAATATGCAAGCCAGAGGCTGAGACAGGAGGATCACGGTTTGTGGACAGCCTCAGCTACTTAGTGAAGCCCTTTGCAACTCAGTGAGACCCTGTTTCAAAATAAAGAATAAGGACTTCCGGGAAGATGGCGACCGAGAAAAGCGGGGCTTAAGAGTCCCGCTAACAACCAATCTCCATTACCACAAAAAGAGCGCCTTTCATAGCCAGAAAACACCATCACCAGAAAAACAAAAAAACCCACCAGGCTCCAGAGAGAAAGCGGACTGAGAACAGACTCAGGGCCACAGAGGAGACACACGCGCCCGAGGACACGGCAGCAGCGCCATACTGCCGGCGGCAGCGGCGAACTCAGCGGACGGCTACAGCAAGCCAGGTGAGCCGCTGCGGAACAGCCAGGCGGGATCTTTCGGCGCAGACAGCATTTAAAGCTCCCAGTGGCTGAGCTCAGCACACGCTACAGGGATTCAGAGTGGAAATCAAAACCAGAGAAGAAAAAATACGCCAGCCTCATGGCCGAGGGCGTGGCAGAGGCGCCATATTGCCACCGGCAGTGGCAGCAGCAGTGAAATCACCGAGTCCAGTACAGCTACATCTGCGTACTCAAGAACAGTGAGTCAAATTGCGGGCCACAGAGGAGAAATCGCAGTATTGTGCCTCCTGGGACTTGACCCAGTGAGGGAGTGGTGGTGGCAGAGATATCACACCATAGGAGAATGTGCAACCTGGCACCCCCCATAGTTTAAAGCAGCCTCTATCGACTCCCTGGGTCGGAGACTCTGTGATACAACCCAGTAAAGGAGTAGTGGGGTCTGAGATAATACAGACTCGAGATCCAGAGCACCTTAAGTGAAGCCATAGTGACCCAAGGGAAGAACCCAGAGAAGGCACAAACCTCCGAAATCATGGGAAAGAGGAATAACACTGGAGTAATGAATGTGCACAACCCCACAACATCAGAACCTGATAAAACAGAAAATCAGAGATTTCTAGAAGATCAAATCAGGAAAATAACTGTAGAAATAATAGAGGTGCTTCGAAAAGAACTCAGAGAGAGCCAAAAAGAGATAAAGGATGCAATTAATGAAGTAAAGGCCTCAATTCAAAGCACAAACAACCGATTAGACCACATGGAAAACAGAATCTCGCTCTTAGAAGATGAGCAATCCAAAAATGAATGCATAGTTTCTAATCTAGAAAAAAAATATCCAACAGCAGGAATCTGACATTGAAGAAATATGGGCCCATCTTAAGAGAGCTAACCTAAGAATAATTGGAATAGAGGAGGGAAAAGAAAGTGATACCAAAGGGATCAACAATCTCTTCAAGGAAGTAATAGCAGAAAATTTTCCAAATATAGAGCAAGAGGTTGATACACAGATCCAGGAAACTTATAGAACTCCCTTTAGACAGGATCCGAGAAGAGGATCCCCCGCCATATAATTGTCAAAATGACCAATGTGGAAGCCAAGCAGAGAATCTTAAAGGCAACAAAAACAAAGGGCCAAGTGACATTCAGAGGCAAACCAATTAGAATCACTCCAGACTTCCCAAACCAAGTCATGAGAGCCAGAAGGGCTTGGAGTAACATATTCCAAACTCTGAAAGAAAACAACTTCCAGCCAAAAATTTCCTACCCAGCAAAACTTTCTATCAAATTAGATGGAGAAATAAGAAGCTTCCATGACAAACAGAAACTGAAGGAATTTTTGTCTTCAAAACCAGCACTAGAGAAAATACTCAAAGAGATGAACTACAAAGAAGAAATAGGTAACACACACCAGAACCAGAGAAATAAGATTTTCCATCCAACAGACAACTAAGATTGGTTATCTGTGGAGATTCATTATTTATGTTAGTCTTTTACCTATCTCTAAGTTGTATTGTTTGCCTTTATTGTTGTTAATTTTTAGGATTTCTAGTTGGAATATTAATATACCTTCAGATATAGCATTTGGAAATATTTTATCCAATTCTATTAGTAACTTTTAACTCTGTTTACATTGTCTTTGGATATACAATATTTTCTTTTATTTTTTAGGGAGTTTGTATATTCTTCTGTTGCCTGTGCCATTGAAATCATATCCAAGAAATCACTGCCAATTTCAATGTTGTGAGGTTTTATGACCCAGATTTTCTCCTAAAAGTTTATAGTCTTAAGATTTATATTTAGGTCTTTTATCTATTTTGAGTTAATACTTGTATATGGGATTAGGTAAAGGTCCAATTTTATTCTTTTCCATGTAATTATTATTTTTCAACAATATTTAGTTAAAAGATTATTATTTCCACCACCAAATGTTCGTGGAAACCTTGTCAAAAATAACTTGACAATATAGGGAAGAATTTAGCTCTAGGCTTGTATTTAACTCCAATGGTCTATATATCTGCCTTTAGAACAGTACTACACTGTTTCAATTATTGTAGCTTTATATGGTTTGAAATCAGAAAATATATATCTGCTAGCTTTGTTCTTTTTCAAGATCGTTTTGGGTATCTAGAATTCATATTCCATATTAGGATAGATTTTTTTCTGAAAAATAAATATATAAATATATGATAGTTTCACCTAAAAAAACAGAAAAAAATATGCTCTAGTAAGAAAGAAAGCAAAAAGAAATATTGAAATGCTATCTTTAAATCATCAAACGCTTGGTATCAGACAAATGAAACTGTTATGTGAGATTATCATTTTTAATTTTGGATAAATTGCTATAATACTAGATGTCAACCACTAAGCCAAGCATGGGAAGGAGGGATGGGGAGGAATGGGGTGGGGATCGGGTGGGGGCTGACTGGGCGATGTGTGCATGTATGTCTACAAAAGTTTGTATCCCACTATGATGTATGAATACAGTGCACCAATAAAATAAAATTTAAAAAAATAAAGAATAAGAAATGGAGCTGGTGGTGTAGCCTGGAGGTAGACTGCCCCTGGGTTCCACCCCTAGTACCACAAAGAAAAAAAAAGATGCAAGTCAGCTCATCATGACCTAGACTGGACTTGTCATCCTCCCCCAGGACATACTCTATTAGAAGCAGGTCACTAGGTGTAGCCCACATTCAAGGGAAGGAGACTGCATAGTGGAAAAGGGGCAGGACTCTTTGGGAGCCGTCTTAGGGGCTGTTTCTCCCATATGTGAACAACTTGGATCAACTCTTGAAATTAATTAGGCCAAGGCTTGAGCAGAGAATGAGAATTTGCCATGATGGAATTCACAGAAAGGGAATAGAAATTAACTTGATGCAGAGTTAAATTGATGAAAGTCATGTGGTAGCTAAACCTGACAGTCTGCTTTGTAAGTTGTCTTTTCCTAATCTCTCAATTACATCACCATTCTTACTCTATAAAGAAAAGCAAGGAAATAAATTTGTCATTTTCTTAGCTTTGTTTCTTCATTTTTCATTATAAAAGCAATATATGTTAGTGATGCTTCTCCTGCTGCGAGCTAAATGCCACCTGTAATTCTCTTGAAGCTTCTTTTCTAAACTTCATAGCCTCGGATTTTCAAAAACTATTTGTGGACAAATTAATAGCTCAATAACTTTTCTATCTTAGAGGATTAGGAGAGTAGAATTATTCATGCCTCTTTCTCTTCAAGTTTCTAACCAATGGAAAAAAATATTCACAAGGGTCAGCAACCAACATGTTAGTTTCATATGTTGTAAGTCTGGATTTTAGGAAGCAGCTTGCATTTGGGGTCAAATTGGACTTCTTGCCCCCCCCCTCCATTCATGGCTGAGAGACTGGACCTTTGGGGCTTCTCCCAGCCCCAGGAAGGACAAGCTGCTGGAGGTGCAGAGGTGAAAAGGCTGCCCACAGCCAGAAGTCAGCTGGGCTGAGACAGAATGAATGCCAGTGTGTGTTCTGGCTCTTATCCCAGTGTCAATGAAGAAACAAATGATTTCTCCCTCTGTGGGAAAGGAGACCTTAAGTGTCTACCATATCGACCTGAGCTGGTCATCCTGGAGAGTGGAATGCAATTCTTTGTGTGTCTAGAAAAGGCAGGGTTTTCAACAGAACTCCCACTTCAAGATATAATACATAATATTTTTAAGCCAGGCATGGTGGTGCATGCCTGTAATCCTTGCCTTTTGAGAGGCTGAGACAGAAGAATCGAAGGTTCAAGGATAGTCTCAGCAAGTAGTGAGACTTATCAACCTAGTGAGACACTGTTTCCAAATACGAAATAAAATCAGCCTGGGGCGGGGGGGGGGGGCATGTAGCTCCAAGGTAGAATGCCTCTACGTTCAATCCCCAGTACCACACACACACACACAAAATAATATTTCTTATTCTTTTAAAAACTAATAGAGAGCCGGTGGTGGTGGCACATGCTTGTAATTCTAGTACTTGCAAGGCAAGGAGGATCACAGGTTCACGGCCAGCCTCAGCTACTTTGTGAGGCCCTCCGTCCACAACTTAGTAAGACCCTGTTTCAAAATAAAGAATAAAAAGCGGCCGGGCCTGGTGGCGCACGCTTGTAATCCCCGCGCTTGGGAGGCGGAGACAGGAGGATCGCGCAGGTTCGAAGCCAGCCGCGCTGGCGTAAGAGACCCTGTTTCAAAAATATAAAATAGGTCTGGGAGTGTAGCCCGGAGGTGGAAGGGCTTCCAGGAACCCTAGTACCACCAAAAAAAAAAAAAAAAAAAAGAATAAAAAGTAGGGCTGGAGGTATAGCTCAGAGGTAGAATCCTCCTGGGTTCAATCCCCAGTACTGAAAAGAAAGAAAGAAAGAAAGAAAGAAAGAAAGAAAGAAAGAAAGAAAGAAAGAAAGAAAGAAAGAAGAAAAAGGAGAAAAAAGAGAAAAAAGAAAAGAAAGAAAATATCTAGTAAGACTTTAAATTGCTACCCTACTAGTATGGGGTCTCTCACTGGGAGGTATAGCATCTTTTTTTATTTTTTATTGGTGCATTATAATCATACATCATATTGGGGTAAAAAATAGTGTGTACATACATGTACACATCACTGATCTAACCCCTACCCAGTTCCCACCCCATTCCCTCCCCGTCCCTCCCTCCCTTGCTTGGCTTAGTGCTTGACTTCGATATGTTTAAGTACATTGTCTGTTTTAGAGATTTTCCTTCTTCCCCCCTCCTTTCTCCTCCTTTAGGTCGTCTTGTTTGCTCCTCTATAGGATTTCCTTTTTCATCTAGAGTTCCTCCTATGACCCATTTCTCTCTAGCTCTCACATATTAGGGAGAGCATCTGATTTCTTATTTTTTGTGACTGACTATCTCACTTAGTATAATGTCCTCCAGTTCCATGAGGTCTAGCATCTTAGACTCCCCTTTTAAGTCATTAATTTTTCATTACAGAGAACTATGTGTTCATCATTTTTTTTTAAAAAAAAGAAGCATAATGTAGGTTTTTTTTTGCGTTGTTGTTGTTTTTGCAATTCTTATTGCAATTCTACTTTTCTTTCTTTCTTTCTTTCTTTCTTTCTTTCTTTCTTTCTTTCTTTCTTTCTTTCTTTTTTTTTGTTGTTGTTATTGTACCAAGGATGGAACCCAGGGGCTATACCTCCAGACCTATTTTATATTTTATTTGGAAACAAGAGTCTCACTAAGTTGGTGAGAGCCTCACTAAGCTGCTGAGGCTGGCTTCGAACCTGTGATCCTCCCATCTCATCCTCCCAAGTACTGGGATTACAAGCATGCACCACCATGCCCGGCTCAATTCTACTTTTCAGAGAGAAGATATTGGTTTGCCCTCCTGGGGTATGTTTGTTTTCCTGTGTATCTGCAAACACACACCCTCATATACACTCACGTATAAGAATACTGTCTTCACACATGGTATCATGTGTTTTGTTCCACAGTTTGGTTTTCACTCAACATTACCTCTTTTTATAGTAGCAGATAATGGACATTCTCAGTATTCAATTGCATGGAGGTATCCTAATACATTTAACTAGTTCCTCATGATATTTAAGTTATTTCCATTTATTTTGCTACTATTGTATAAAAATCATATTCTTGCAAAATTATTTTTTTCTTTTTTGAGGGTACTGGGGATTGGACCTAGGGGCATTCTACCTCTGATTTATGTCCCCAGTGCTTTATTTCTTATTTTGAAAGAAGTTCTCACTAAATTGTGGCAGGCCTCACCAAGTTGCTGAGGCTGGATGCACACCTGTGATCCTCCTGTCTCAGTCTCCCAAGTACTGGGATTACAAGTGTGCACCACTATGCCCAGCCCATTCAGTTATTTTTAAAGGATAGGAATTCTAGCATGATTTTTGAGTCAAATTATATGTACATTTAAGTGTTGATAGATGGCTGTCAGTCTCTATAAAACTGTAATAATTTACCTCCTCTTCTAGGATAGTACACGCTCCCATTTACAGTACCACACTTTCACCAACTTTGAGTATTATTCATTTTTATAGATGAAAGTTTATTGATGTTAATTTGCCCTTAGGGTATCATTAATGAGAAAATTTTCTTATTTCTTCAAGTTTTTTTTTCCATTTAAATTTCTTCTTGAAGCCAGGCATGATGGCACATGCTTGTAATTCCAGTACTTGGGAGGCTGAGACAGGAGGATCCGGGTTTCCAGCCAGCCTCAGCTACTTACTGAGGCCCTCTGCAACTCAGTGAGACCCTGTTTCAAAATAAGGAATAAAAAATAGGGCTGGAGATACAGCTTGGAGATAGAATGCCCCTGGATTCAATTCCCAGTACTGCAAAAGAGAAAATAAGTAAAAATCAATCAATAAATAGTAAATTTCTTCTTAAATTACAGTAGTAGCCTTTACTGTTTTCCTACTGAACACAATTTTAACTTCATTTTCAAAGACTTGAAATCTATCCAGGATAGATCTCATTATTGAATGTAAAATATTTACTTTATGTGCAATGTTTCAAAAAATTTGAGTGTGTTTTAAGTTTGTGAGATGAAGGAAAAATGCATTATTTAGTGAGTTGTTTGTTGTTATAAATTTTGATAATAATCACAATGAATACATACTGAAATAAATCAGAAAAACATTTATTCCCACAAACAAATGTGGAGTCTGGGCCTCGTTTCAAATTCCCATTTTGTCTTAGGAAAGTGAGTGCATCATTGCTTAATCCTAAATTAAAAATCTTGGTTCTGTGGCTCCATTAAATTCCCATTGTATTGTGAAGTATATTTGCCAATCTCTGGAATTATATAAATGGATTTCCACTAAGTAGGCTAAAAGAATCCACTAAAATAATTGTTATTCTTTTCTCTCTTCTAGTGCCTTTATCTCTGAAGCAGAAAAAAAGCCCAAGATGTTGAACCAAACCACTTTAGATAAGAAACGACTTACACTCTGTTGGCAGGAGCTGGTATGTGAAAAAATCTATTTATATTTATAACAGAGTTAAAAATGTTTCAGAAATAAGCCTCGCACATGAAGCATAGGTCGGAGGCCCAATAAGGATAAGGCTTAAAGGTCATATGTTCGTGTGATGTGGGGACGTGGAAGAAGGGACTATACACTGAGTAGGAAACACATTTTGAAGGTTGTCTAGGATGAGGCGGAGGCCCCTTGGTCTACTTCCTGATCTGACGGAGGCCCCTTGTTCATTCTCCTGAACAGCCTTGGGTTAAAGGCTCTCTGTAGACTCTTTCACTTGGCTCTCTGCTCTACAAACCAAGAGGCTAGATGAAATACTTCTCCTCACTCTTTGAGTTCTTTCCTTCCATTAAGATTGTCTTTAACGCCACCAGCTCCCCCCAAGTGCAAGGCCATCCCTGTGTGTCCGGGAGACCTGTGCGGTGCTTAAGATGCTCCCAGGTGCCTTAGCACTCAGGCCCTTCTGGGTGAGGGGTGCTGAGACACCCCAGGCCAAGTGGGCCCTGCATTCTCACCTCGGAACTGCAGTCCCAATGTCCCAACCCATGTCCCAAGGGACATTCTGAGTGAGGCTAAAATAATTCTGCAAAGAAAAATATCACTCAGCATTTGGTTTCTCAGGGGCATTTTAAAGACTTGAATAGAAGTCAGATATATGAAATGATTCTTGAAAATCAGTTAGTTAATTGAACTCCAGTGACTAAAACCCAAGTGTCCTAATTCCTTACTCATCCTTCTTTCTGGAATACTTCTGGAATATTCCACATACTTCTGGATTCCCACCATCTATAAGACCTTCCTACCCTAGTTCATCCTCAGCTCTTCAGGCTGGGGCCCCATCTCTGTACCATTCCTCCCCTGCAGAGCTCTGCCTTCTTACTGTCCTCAGTTCCTGGCCTGAACACACCGAGCTTTTAACATCTTTACAGTGACCCTGATCTCCCTCCTCAACTCTAGACTGGAATATGCAGTCTCCTAATGGCAGTCTTGCATGCTTATCTCTGATCAGTTCAAACTCAATATATCCTACCAAGCCAAATCAATGCCTTATCTACACGTGATCCATATTGGTGCTGCCAGCTACAATCACTATTGCTCCAATCAGAAGCATAGTGTCAATGTTGACTCTTTATCTCTCATTTAAAAAAAATTTTTTTTGTGGTACTGGGGGTGGAACCCAGAGGCACTTCTACCTCCAGGCTATACTCCCAGACCTATATTTTTATATTTTATTTTGAAACAGGGTCTCACTAAGTTGCTGAGAGCCTCACTAAGTAGCTGAAGCTGGCTTTGAACCTGTGTGATCCTCCTGTCTCAGCCTCCCAAGTGCTGGTATTACAAGCGTGCACCAGCATTCCCGGCTTTATCTCTCATTTTAAACAGGAGTTTGACATCAGGTTCTGCTGATTATTCCACTTAAAGACTGAAATTCACTCCACTTCTGCATCCCCAGAATCAAATCACTGTGTAAACTGAGTTCCTTATCTACCTTCAGAGCACAACCAGAAAGATCTTTCTTAAAGATTAGACTACTGAAATTACACACGTGCGTGCACACACACACACACACACACACACACACACACACACACACCACTTGAGTCTTTCAGTTTTTCAGAGGATAAAGTCCAATTCCTTTTCTATGATATGCAGGGCTATTCACCATCTAGCATCCCAATTGTATTTGCCATTACCCCCTTCCATATATTTGTGCTCTGACACTTTTAGGCTCTCAATTGTGTCTCCACAAGTGATTGTTCCCTCTTTTTGAGCTGTCTTCGTTTTCTTAGACACCCGATGAATTCTATGCACTTTTTAAGATTAAGCTCAAATGCCATGTCCTCCTCCTCCACAAAGCCTGGCTCTGCCCCTCTCTGTTCTGATGATATTTTGCACATTTAGAGTATTTGCATGCATTGCTTTCATCTCACCAAACTGTCAAGTCTCAAGGAAAGGAATGGTAAATCTGACCCTTGCCCTGGGCCTTGACTCCTGGCACAGTGGCTGGCTGAGAGCAGATATTCAGTTCTAGCAGTCAACACTAACAGAAGGCTTCCTGTGTGCCAGGCACGGTGCAGGGTGTCAGGAGCTCAAGGCTGAAAGTACATGGTGCTTTTCCTTGAGGAATATAGAGATTGACTGGTTTACTCATTCCATAAACATTTATTTAATGCACGCTGTGTCAGAAATGTGCCCCACATCACTGCTGTGTGACAGGCACTGACAACACAAGAGAAGGACAAGACAGAAGAGGTCCCCGCTCAAGCAAAGGTTTCATTTTAGTGGAGAAGATAGAAGATAGACACATAAACAACAAAAACATAAAAATAGTTTCAGGTTATGATTATGCTGGAAATTTTAAAAGACATGGTGATCAGGAAAACATGGGGGAAGTTGATACAATGGAGACCCTTAAGTTGAAGCCGTGTGAAGTCTAGAAGAACATTGAGGAAGAGGAAGCACTGAGTGTCCCAGCCTTGGCATGGACCAAGCTTGGCAGGTCTAGACCTCCTGAGGACCAGCCACAGTGAGCAAAGAGGGAATGTTCTGAGAGTTTGTTCATTTTCCCTTAAGCACATCAAGGTAGGCTTAATGAATATATCAAAGTAAATACTCTCAGAAGCCCTGCCCTTCTCAGGAGCGCCTGGCCTCTGTGTCTCAGGGATGGCTCCTGGGGCTGCAAGCATCGCTTTACCTCTAGGACAAGCAAGTGGTGAAGACCTGCTCTCTGGACCACACTGGGACCAACCCAGCTCTGCCTCTCAGTGGATACACGACTCTGTTTTCTTAGTCTTAAAATGGGAATTATTGTACCCATCCCCTAAGGTTGATAAGAGGAGAAATGAAGGATTGGTCTGCTAGTGAGAATATAAATCTTAGCTGCCATTATTATAATTGTTATTAAGTATCAGAAAGCCTAGACTCAGGTCCTGGTTCACAAAGCCATGTGACTTTGACAAATCCCTATCCTCTGACAGCCTGGCTTCTCATCTGTCTAAGGAAGGAGAAGTGGAATTCACAATCTCCATATTCTCACAATTTCTATTAAATGGGCAGTGTGTGCAGTAGTAGACCCCAAAATAGTCCTTGTGAAGAGGCTAGCTGTAGGGCTTACCAGCACATTCAGGGCTCCCCAGCAACAGGACAGTGTTTGCTGCCCAGACTTCTAGAAAGATCCATACTGATTCATGTCTCGTTCCAGGAGGCGATGTCCAAGGAGGCCAAGGGGATCATCCAGCAGCAAAAGACAAAGCTGTCTCTTGATGAAATGATCCGCGAAGCCCAGAACTTTGTGGAAAAAATCCGCTTTCTGGTTGATGAGGTAATCAACTCTAATGGCAGATCTCATACAGATTAGACCAAATGTCTTCCTAGTGACAGTTGGAAGTTGAATTAGGTTAAAAGATAGATCAGGTTTTTTTTTTTTTTTTTTTTTTTTTTTTGCCTTGCTGAATTGACTTTAGCTAGAACCGTTCATTTAGAGATAAGAGATTTTTAAGTTAAGCCAAATATGTATAGCTTTATTGATTTTTTTTTTTTACAAAGTCTGAGTATTCAGAAAAACAAAAAGCATGTTTTCTAACAGACTCAAGAATATTCAAAATACATACTCAGATGGTGGAAACTTTCATTGGCTTTCAGCTCTAAGAGGATTTAAACTCCTGTCCAGTAAAGGTCAAACAGCAATTCATTTTAAAGTTAGTCATAAACAATGTCTTCTGGAGACTTCTAAAATGACCTGGAAAATATTTGCTGCTGTCAGATACTGAAGCTCTTTCTTGTAACCTGCAAATGTGCAGAAACTTCCTAAGTGGGGTTTGTGGGGGAAGGCTTCAGGGCAAGGAAAAGATTTATTGCTTCTGTTGTTCTTGAAATTTTTAATCCTTATCTCAAATTGGTGGTCCCCTGGAGGCATCTTAAGTAGTCAGACAGACAGTGCATGTGGGAATTTTAATAAGAACCCCAAGGTTGAAACTAGGCATTGAGGGTTGGAGTCTGGGACTGACCGACTTTGGGCCCAGAAAACAATCTGTCTCTATTCCTGTATCAGAGAAGAGATGAATGACCCTTTGGGTACCAAGTATACCTGACTGTTAAGGTTGAGTAAGACCTTAGAGCATCTGCTTCCAGCCCAGGAGTCAAGCCTCCATTATAACAGTACTGATTCTTTTTGTTTTCGTAATTGTGCTGGTTCTGAAATGTGCATTTCACACTCCTAACATAATGAGCCACTTGGTATGAATGTCTGCACTCCTGGTTTTGATTAGCTCAACTTTAAAGTCTAATTTTCTGTGCAATTTAGCCGAGTTTCTTCTAAATAACCACCTAAAATGGAACTGGAATACTTGGTGGTTTTATTTTGGGTGTAAAGTTCCTTGTAGATTTGCTTTTCTTTACTTAAGGGTAAATGGAAAGACATTCATGGATTTCCGTTTTTGACTTTTTGTTTGAATATGATGGAAATTTTACCCGTCTTTGAAGATGTCTGATGCTTTGAAGCTAAATCATTATTATTGCATTGGGGGGAAAATTCAGGGGAAGTTGTAGAAAAATGTTTGTTCTACAGATGGAGAAAAGTAGGATGCTAAAGACACGCTACTGAATTGTGGGTCCAGCTTATATGTCCTCAAAGCATGATTCAGTTAGGCATATGGGATTTGCACATACTTTAATTTGTGACCTAAAGCTTTCTCTTCTCAAGAAAGCCACACTTAACCTGCTTGATTGCATAAATGTTAAAGAGGCTTGCATCATGGATTTTGTTTTGTGTAAGAGAACTTCTTTCAGGATAGGAGAACTCTGCAAGTACATTTGCTAAACACAGACCTGTAAAATCTCATTTCCTCTGCACACAGCCACAGCACACCATCCCTGACGTCTTCATCTGGATGCTCAGTAATGGCAAGAGAGTGGCGTATGCCCGCATCGCCTCCAAAGACCTGCTCTACTCCCCCGTCAGGGAGCAGATGGGCAAGCACTGCGGGAAGATCCAAACTCATTTCCTCAAAGTAAGTCTGCTCTACTTTTGGCTAAAAGAAGGAAAATGACTGCTTTCATTCCTGGGTGGCTCAGAATTTCTACTGTAAGTCCCTGTCTCTGACTCTTCTCCTCTGCTTCAAAGGTATGAGGAAAACCAGAACACCTTGTCTCTCATGATTCAATTTGCAATTCAGCAGGCTGCTATGAGACTGAATTTTTTTTTAAATTTTCCAATTATTATGTCACCAGATCTATATAAATATATTTTTAAATCTAGCAGCTATACATCAATATAGCTGTAATTTTTACTTCTTTGATTATCAGTAAGAATGAGGGGATAGAAGGAAAAAAGAGGAGAGAACAAGAGAGAGGAGAGGAGAGGAAAGGAGAGGAGAGGAGAGGAGAGGAGAGGAGAGGAGAGGAGAGGAGAGGAGAGGAGAGGAGAAAGACAGATTGAGATTCCAGATAGCAAAAATCAGGCCTCACAGTAAATATTACAGGTAAACAGTGGAAGTTCATAAAATGTCCTTCACTTCTCCAGGTGTCCACAGAGGCTGGAAAACTATTGGTATGCATACGGCAGCGGGCAGGCAGCTAGATTAGGAATCTCTAAGTGCTGTCCAGCTTCACGAGGCTCCTGTACCTGTGGTTATTAGATGCTGCCGATGGAAAGTCCCTTGTAAAAATTATCTCTTGCAATTCTAAAGACCACAATTCTGAGTCAGGCGTGGTGGCCCATGCTTATAATCCCGCACTTGGGAAGCTGGGACAGGAGGACTGCGCAGGTTCGAAGCCAGCCTCAGCTACTTAGTGAGGCTCTCAGCAACTTAGTGAGACCCTGTTTCCAAATAAAGTATAAAATAGGTCCTGGAGTATAGCCCAGAGGTAGAAAGCCCCTGGGTTCCACCCCCAGTACCACCCCCCACACACACACACAAAGACCAGAAGTCCCTAATCAACATGTTGATGTTGACAGGACCATGTCCCCTATGAAGGTGTCGGGGAGAAAAGTGTTCTGGGCCTCCCTCTTACTTTCTGGTTGATTCCTTGGCTTGTGCCAGCATTTTTACATGGCCTTCATTCTGTGCATGTGTGTGTGAGCGTGTGTGCGCACACGTGTACGTGTGTGTACCTGTATCTTCATGGTGGTACTGGGGGTGGAAGCCAGGGGCTTTTCTACTTCCGGGCTATACTCCCAGACCTATTTTATATTTTATTTAGAAACAGTGTCTCACTAAGTTGCTGAGAGCCTCACTCAGTAGCTGAGGCTGGCTTCCAACCTGTGCGATCCCCCCCCCACCCCCCGTCTCAGCCTCCCAAGTGCTGGGATTACAAGCGCCATCATACCCGGCTACATGACTTTCTTTTTAAAAGAACATGAGTCATGCTGGATTCATGGCCCATCCTATTCAAACATAATGTCACTTTAAGTTAATTAATTATTTATGCATTGACCCTGTTTTCAAATAAGTTAACCCTCTGAATACTGTGGATTAGGACATCAAGGGATGAATTTGGGGAGAACAAAATCCACCTGTAATAGAATTGCAGGGACAATATTTATTGGCTGTGTAATCTTGGGCAAGTTGCTTAGCATTCTTCATCTGTCTAAAGAATGTCCATCCCATTCTACATCCACGTATAGGATGGTTGGGAGGATTAAACGAATTAATCAGTGCAAGGAACACATGCCGTCAGTAATCACTCAGTAAGTGCTCAAACAGCTGGACATCAGCATCCTGGTGCATATTGCTGTCGTTGTATCCCCTTCAGATCCAGTCAGTTGTCTGTGACTCAGCATGAGATTTTTTTTGCCATGTAGCTAAAATAATTTAAAAACCCACTCCTATAAAACTGCAAATGAAAAAAAAAATTTTTTTTCTCACCCAAGTCATTCACCACAAACATCAGGGATTTTTTTTAACTTTTTCCATTCAAGAGGAATGCCTCTAGGGAGGCAAGAAACACTTGTCTTCAAACTAGCAAGCCGTTTCAAAAGGCCCTGTGCTAAAAATACTAGGAAACAGCATGAAGTTACTGTCTTCTAAATATTTTGATGTATCCTGGCACCATTTAAAATTAAAACAAAGAACAGCTGTCAAGTGAAGCCAGCAGAGAGAATTAAGAGGGAACAGAGAGCCTCTGCCCTGCGGCACTCGTAATACGCAGATCATCTTCCTCAATGTGTCCATAAGCCTTGGCTTCTTTATCTATCTGTATTTTCCTTTTGCTACGAGGATTGCTTTAGGAAGTCTTTGAATTCAATTACATATATGTAATGAAACATCTTGATAAGATGATTCTGCAAAACTATTTCCATTCCTGTTTTGATGGCTACCCCTGATTTTAACTCCCTCCCTCCCACCCACCACCTTCCTTTGTGCCCCTTTTATCTCACTGAACTGGCAAGTCTGAAAACAGCAAAGGCTGTACCAGGGAGGCACAGTCTTCCCACACCCTCCACTTAGTCTGGTTTCTTAATGAGGAAGTAAAAAGTGGGAAGAAATCATAGGACCTCTGAAATCTCTAACCCAGAGGTCCCCCAGGTTGATTCTGTTGCACAGCTTCCCATAAACATCCCACATTCAAATAACCTGTAGGCAGTTGCAGTTCAGTGTTAGAAACTCCTGCAGTTTCACAGTGCCTGCCCACTGGCAGGAGGCTGCAAGAAGTCCTGCAGTCAGGAAATAACTTTGTCTAAATCCATGTTTGCCAAACTTACTCCCCCAGAAGAGCTATTTACGACTTCAGAAAACTTCTCTTCTTTAGGGCTGTGGTCAACACTTTTACTGCTGTAATCCAAAAAATCTAAACACACAACTTAGAGGAGGAAAATTTATTTACTAACAGTTTTTGGATATTTTAGAGGCTCAATCCATGTTAGGGCAGGGAAAGGCATCAGGAAACGAGAGAGAGAGAGAGAGAGAGAGAGAGAGAGAGAGAGAGAGAGAGGAGCGAGCGCACACCACACACACACACACACACACACACACACACACACATACACACACACACACACACACACACACGGCTCTGTTTTCACATTGTAAATGCCAGAAGCCAGAAAGCAGGAGTAAGAGGAGCAGAAGCCATTCATAGTTCCCCAGGCCACACCCCCAGGGACCCGCCTTCTCCAGCCACACTGCACCTGCCTAGGTTACCACCCAGTAGATCTATTACAATGGATTTACCCACTGATGAGATTTCAACCCTCATGACTTAATTATATCAACTCTGAACATTTAATACCTGAGCTCTTCAGGGGACATTCTGTATCCCACCATATTACAGGCCCAGTTTGGGGACTAGTGATAGAGAAGGACCAAAGGTGTGTCATCTCCAGCCACACAACTAAGTATTAGTTTTGCTGAACTGTAATCAGGGTTCTATGATCTTTTCTTTTCTATAATATAAATATATTTATGATGCTATTAAAACTTCTGGAACAGAATTTACAGGACTCAGCCTAATTCTTTATCTAAAATATCATTTTCCCCCATTTAGTCCCATCTTCATTGTGCCTCCGATGGTTGCAAATGTGGAAAAGGAAACTCATTACCAAAAAGAAACCCTGTCTTTGTAAGGGGATGGATATGCTCAGAACCCAGAGTGGTACTCAGCCTTCCTCTTTTCCCCTCCCGAGTCCCCTGTGGGTGCTGGGTCCTCCCCTTCTCGCTCTGCTTCCGTCCGCATCCTATCTTATGCTCCATGCCTCTCAATCCTTTCATTTCTCTTTGGTTTCCAGCTTCTGGCCCAGGTTGCAAAAAGAAGTGATAGCTAAAAGTCATCCTCTGGGTCCTGTCCCGGAGTGAAACCTCCGGAAGGCCAAGAAGCCTTTCTCTCATTAATATTGATTGACCAACTCAAACACAGTTTGTCCATATTTCTACCACTCTCTCCTTTCTCTGACTTGCTAAGATTTCCTTTTTCTTCTGTGATACCTGGTATATGCCAGGACCCTGCTGGGAAGTGGGTGAGGTATGGTAGAGTCTAAGATTTTAGCATTCTGTCTCATGCAAGATATGTATTTTGGTGATAAAAATAGTTTTTGTGTACTTTTTATTGCTTAGTTATTTTTCTTTGGTGTGTGTCCATGTTATGCTCAAAGGGAAAGATCTTATGGTGGTTGGCCAGGCTTCAAGGGCACGTAAGAGCTGGGCGTGGTGGCGCAAGGTTGTAATCCCAGTGCTTGGGAGGCTGAGACAGGAGGATCGCACAGGTTCGAAGCCAGCCTCAGCTACTTACTGAGGCTCTCAGCAACTCAGTGAGACCCTGTTTCAAAATAAAATATAAAAAATAGGTCTGGGAGTATAGCCTGGAGGTAGAAAAGTCCCTGGGTTCCACCCCCAGTACCACATTAAAAAAAAAAGCACGTTAAAAAAAGGAAGGAGAATAAGGCAGAGGAGGAAGGCAGGAGCAGCAGACACACACCAAGCCAGAAGTGCATAGGAATCAAAACTTGGATGCCATTTTTGCAAGCAACTGGGGAAGTACTAATGCTGAGTGGATCCAACTTGGATGCTTAAGTGAGAGATTTTACATGGTCTTGCCAGCAATTTCATATATATGTGTGTATGTGTGTGTGTAAATTTAATATATATTTAACATATGCACACACACATATGTATGTATGTATGTATGTGTGTGTGTGTGTATACACACACACACACACATATATTTTAATATACAACCTGCCAATTCTAGGAGTGTAGAAGTGGTCCTTGAGGGGCCACTTTCCCAAGATTAACTGAGATTTGGGATCTAACTGGCAGTTCACACACGACCTTTTCACACACACCTTTTCTTTTTAAATAGCAGTAGGAATAAATGATGTTTTCTAACCCGGCATGGTGGTGCACCCTTATAATCCCAGTACTTGGGACACGAAGACAGGAGGATCACAAGTTTGTGGCCAGCACTCAGCTACTTAGTGAGGCCTTCTGCAACTTAGTAAGACCCTTCTTTCAAAATACAAAATAAAACGTAGGGCTGGGAGTATAGCTCAGAGATAGAATGCCCCCAGGTTTAATCCTCAGTTTCATACACATACACAAAAAGTGATGTTTTCTGTTGTTCTTGTTTTGCTTTAAGAAGCAGAGAGTACTGGATTATCTTGGGGCAAGTGTAGCATAGTGTTTTAAGAGTCTTACTGCTCACATGCTTAAAATTGAGGTCAGTAGATCAGCATCAACAGGAAGAAATGCATACTCTCAGGCTGGGGGAGTGTTAGCTCTGCGACCTTGGGCATTGTCTTAACTTCCCGAGAACGTCCATTTCTTTGTCTCTAAAGTACATTTAATAAAGCTGGGCGTGGTGGCACATGCTTGTAATAATCCCAGCATTTGGGAGACTGAGACAAGAGGATCGCAGTTGGAAAACCTCAGCTACTTAGTGAGGCCCTTTGCAACTCAGTGAGACCCTGTTTCAAAATAAAGAATAAAAAATAGGGCTGGGGTGTAGCTCGGAGGTAGAATGCCTCTGAGTTCCATCCCCAGTGCCGCAAAATAATAAATAAATAAAGTACACTTAATGAAAGTATCTACTTTATAGAGCTATTGTGAGGCTGAGTGATAAATAATGACTTGTTAGCAGTGTGCGGTAACAGGACATTCTGTGTGGAGGGAGAGACATTAGGTCAAAGCCTAGAATAGTACCAGTGCTCAACACATGCCCAATCCCATCATAATTAGACAGTAGATAGAAGGTTATGTAATCAGCAGTACCGTATGCTTCCTGGATGCTCTCTTAGACATTAGGATACCGTTGTGAAGCAACAGACAAAAATTTATGCCTTTATGAACTGATGTCCTACTGATGTTCACACATAGCAGAAGAATTTCTTTTATTACAACAAAGTAAGCTTAAGTCTCAATCTCTCTCTATCTCTCCCTCCTCTTCCTCCCTCCCTCCTTCCCTCCCCACCTCCCTTCCTCTCTCTGATTATGGAGATGGAACGCAGGGCCCCCAGCCCTGTGGACAAGTACTTTACCAGTACACCCCAGCCCTTCAAATACATATTTATTTTATTGAATATGTGCTCAATTTATTTCAGCTATTATAATCAGAGAAGTCATGGATCGGGAAGTATTTGTATTCCTATAATTAAAAAAATTACAAGTTGTAGAGTAGTTGCCTTTATCAGCAATAGGTGACCTTATTTGGATTCGTTTTTTTTTTTCCTGAGCTGAATAAACAATGGCATCCTCCTCCCTAAAGAATAAAGCCTGACTCCTCTGCTTACTGAGCAGATCCTCTCGCCTGCCCTGTCCTCTGACAGCTCTAATGCGCATTGCTGTTGTGATCCCTTCTGCTCTGAAAGCTCTCAGAGCTGTCCCTGCAGAACCAGGACTGGCTGGATGTGAGTTCCTATGACTCAGACCTTTGTTCATGCCTTTTCCTTTTTCTGGGATGTCAGGTCAACTGGTCCAACTCCAAGGTGCTGATTAAAGCTCAGGTAAATACAGTAGTGCCCCCTGGTTTATGGGGGATGCTTCCCAGGATCCTCAGTGAGCACCTGAGACAGCAGATAGGACCAAACTGTGTGTGTGTGTGTGTGTGTGTGTGTGTGTGTACATATATATTTTCCTTGCACACATACCCATGATTTATAAATTAGATACAGACATTAACAATACCTAATAACAAATTAGAAAATACTATTTTATTGTAATAAAATACTATAATAAAACTTATGAGTACTTACTTCCAAAATTAAGCATTTAATATTCCAGGGCTATGGGTAACTATAGAGAGTAAAACCAAAATCATGGGTGGGAGACACTCATTTGAATCTTTTCTTTTTGGGAGAAGGGTACTTGGGATTGAACCCAGGGGTGTTCTACCTTTGAGCTATATTCTTTACCCTATCTTATAAATTTAAAAAAAATTTTAAACAGTGTCTCATGAGGTTGCAGAGGGCCTTGCCAAGTTGCTGAGCGTGGCCACGATTCTACCATCCTCCTCTCTCAGCCTCCCAAATACCGGCATTGCGGGCATGCACCCAGCTTCCTTTGAATCTTTAGAAAGGATGGAGATGCCCTCTTCTCCTTCTCTGCTCCCTTAGTGTTTCTCTCTTTCCATTCAAGTAAACGAATGCAGGTCAGGTCGGAGGGAGGGCCAGGCTGTGTGTTATTTCCCGCCATGATCTCCTGCCCCTCCTCTGCAAAGGCCCAGCAGCCCTTGCACAAGTCACTAAATTAAGTTGATTCAAATCTGCTTGCAGAGCCCACAGAGCAAGATAAAAAGGCAAACAGCTATACTCAATTTTGAAGTCAGACGCACTCGATGGGGGCCTTGGAAATTGTCAGGGCAAGTTCTGTCTTGTTGTAATAGGATTTTTTTTTTATAGCTCATGGAAGGAAAATGGTATTGAAGAAAGGAGACATTACTGATAGGAAATTCTTAAAAAGTGCCACGAAGAGGCATTTAAGAGAGCCAAGAAAATTGGGAGTGGTAGCCATGTCTTAGAGGTGGTAGCCATGTCTTAGAGGTGGTAGCCATGTCTTAGAGGTGGTAGCCATGTCTTAGAGGTGGTAGCCATGTCTTAAAGGTCATCTGCTACTCTCAGAATGATGGCTTTGATAGCAATCCTAAACACAGCTAAGTCTAGGGTCTAGGAGTCTGTAGATGGGGCGAGAAGTCCCCCAAACCTGGTGACTGAGAAATAAAGGAGGCACACTGCATTAAATTGTTTTACTTCAGATCCTAAGAGTACATAGTACATGTATCACATCCATACAGATGCACACACATCCATTTATACATCCACATACTCCAGGTATACCCTCATCCCACACACTGATACAGATATAAGTACAATCACACACACACACACACACACACACACACACACACACACACACACACAAACAGCTGAGCATATTCCAAGGAGAGGAAGCAGAGTAGCCAGGGAACCTGAAACACTGCATGAGGAAGGGGTGAAGAAGTCCAGGTGTGTAGGCAGGCAGGAAGGATGTGGCCAGGCAGGTAGGTTCCTCAAGCACACAATGGCCTGGCATAGGCCAGAGGCATGGATCTCTGGATGAAGCAGAGAGGTAGGCGTTCAAGTTGGAGCTTCAGGACTTGGAAGTCCCAGGAAGGAAACTTCAGCTCAGTGCAATGAAGAAGTCAGATGCGGGGTTCATAGTCAAGAGTCTAGATGCAATCATGTATTCTTAGTTTGAGTTTCAGCTCTATTACTTAAAAACTGAGAGACCTTAGACAAATTACTTAATGTTTCTGAGCCTAAGCCTCCTAATTTTTTACCCAGGGCCCATAAACATACCTACCTATTAGGTTTAAGTGACCCAGGGCTTGGCAGTGCTTAGCACAGTGCACGTTTAAGCTGTGGGCCCCTTGAAACCTGGGTCCTCTGGAATTGTGGGTCATAGCAACTGGGGCTGCTTCTCTATGTGAGCCTCCAGGAAGGACCTCTTCTCAGAGTGAGGTCCACACTTGTCACCTGCTAACAAAGCGCTCTTCCTCTACCCTTGCCCCAGCTTCCTGGGAAAAGGCCAGCTGGTTGGTCGGTGCAAGCCAAAGTTGACGTGTACCTATGGCTAGGCTCCAACCGATACTCCAGTGCCGTTTTGGACAACTTGCCAACAGGCTATGAAGCAGAAGTGCACTCCAAAGCAGCCGCCACTGCCCACCCTCCATGCAACCTGCTCTACCAAGGTACAGTGCCCACTGGGCAAAGAGGGGCATTTGATGTCTCCAATGGGCTTCTGTGGTAACAGTGAGGCGGATAGCATCCGCACGTTGCTTGAGCACTGTTTTAGGACCAGCTTCTGTGCCTTCTTTAATATCATGTCAGAGTGTTCTTCCTTACCTGCCAATGTTCCACTTAGAAGCAGAAACTGAAGTCACAAAACTCATCTGCAATAAACATTTGTGCTTCTCTGTTAATGGAGAGAAAGCAATTTCAGTTTCTTTGCAGGCAGGCAGGCTATGTGGGTTGAGTTTGCCTTTTAAGCAAAACATATCTTTTTAAAGAAGTATCAGGAACTGCTTGTGCTTGTGTTGATAAGGCTTATGGAATCAAGGCAGATTTCCCCTTAGATGGCATTGAGGTTTTGACCCGTAATCTCCCAGAATCGCTCAGTGGAGACTGGTATCGGTAGGGGTAGGGTCCCTCATGTATCCCTTCAATTTTTGTCCTGGCTGCTTATAGAAAGTTGGTATACTTTATGGAATATGTTCTTCTATATAGTTAATTTTATGAGTACCATCATGTTTACATTTTCAACTTTGAATTTTATTATAAATGTCAATGTCTTACAATTGCATTTTTTCATTCTGTTTTCAAGTCACTTCAATTTGCACGATTTTTTTTTTTGCTGTGGAATTCAGATAAATCAGATGGCAGTTTTTCCTTCACTGCTCCCAGAGTTGAGTTTTGAGTGGAGCAGTATTAGATACACTGGAGAACTGTACACACACACAGGTCTTGTCTGTAGTCCAAGCTTCCTCTGATGTTAGCTGGCCTTGACTGCCACTAGACTCTCAGTGGCTCAATCAACAGAGAAGATTATGCATCCAGTCTTTGAACTCATGACATCTGTGCCCATTGTCATGTGCCCATAAGCACAGTGTCTTTTTAGAAGATGCATGATACCTATCATGTGCCAAATGTTGTGCCCTATACATAAGATCTCACTTATTTTTCACATGAACTCTATGAGGATTTTTTTCACTTTATAGATGGAGAGACTATGTATCAGAGATGCTTAGAGATTGCCCAAGAGCACACAGGTAGCAAATCATGGAGGAACCCATCTCCACGCCCTTGTTTGTTTGTTTGTTTGTTTGTTTCTATTGTTCTCCACCCTGCCTTTAGAGAGATTTTTGTCTTTGGGCAAGTAACACCCATATCATGTTATTTTCCTGTTTCTATAGACGCTATCTCTGGAGACCCAAGGCATGCTCACTATCATAGCTACTAACGATTCAGAGGAGAGGACAGGCTTATACCAGTGATTTTGATTCTCTCCAGCATGTTGGTTTCATGGGGTGACCTAATATGCTGTGTACTGACGTTGATGTCTTTGGCTGCCTTCCACACCCATGGAAGGATTTCATGCTCTAAAGAATAGCCATTCAGCAAATAATTAGTCCGCACCCATATATGGAAAGCATGGTGGAAAACTTTCAGGGGATGTAGAGATGAAAGAGAGGTGATGCTGACCCCCACGTGAGGCAGTCAGGCATATCTCTCTGGCCACAAGGGGAAAGTGAGCGTGGCACAACAGATGGACCTCCAAAGTGGGAGGAGGCTGGCTGTATTAGTCCAAGGAACAGAACTCGTAAGACTCCAGGTTTCAAAGAAGCAAAGACTTAGACTAAGAGAGTGCATCCACTAGAGCTGTACAGTGTCCTGCTCATGGGGCTGTGACCGGCCACTCTGTTAGAATCCCAGGGGTAATCATTTCAGGGTCAATTCATAGACATTCCAAGTTCATTCCCAGCTGAGAAATCTGCCAAATTCCATAGTATGCTGAGGACCATGGGGGTTGGCTCCTAACACACTCCTTTCAGGAAAGCTCTGTGTCATCTGCAGAGCATTCCTTTATCTCTGTAATGTTAAGGGTTTTTTTATTTTGTTTTGTTTTGTTTTGTTTTGTTTTTGCCAGCAGGGCCCAGTGCATTCACGAGATGGCTCACTAATGTCTGTAGGATAGGAAGAGGAATTTAAGAATCAAATATTTTGCTGTTCTGAGTTGGCCGTAGATCAGAGAACCCTATACTATGAGTACCTGGGGTTAACTGGGGAGTTTGCAGAGCACAAGTGTCCACATTCATTCCAGGGTCTGAGACATAACTGATGAGGTTTCTACATTCTCCAGGATCCATGTGCATCTCCATGTAGTCAGACAATGGCATAGGGTGGAGAGACAGAAATGTGAGCAGTTTTCAGGGGACATAGTAAAGAAATTGCTTGAGGTGTCCCCTGGCCTCTGCCCGTTTAGAGTCCAAGTCCTCTAGCACACACTACAGCAATGTCTCTCCCTCCACATGTTCTTTGCCTGACTCTCTCACCAACCACTCATCCCTGGCTTCCTGTCACTGAGAGTTGAATGTTCATCTTCTACCCTCTCCTAGGAACTCTCCAAGGGTAAAGGCTATCCTAGTTACATTAGACTCCTTGGAAACCATGAATGTACCTTAGAGACCAATGCCATACACAACAGACACTCAAAAATGCCATTGACTGCCAGAAAAAATAACTCAAGATATTTATTGAGTTTATTCAAGTAAATATCCTGTGGGGCAGCCCCTTACACATATGCATGCATGTACACACACACACACACACACACACACACACACACACACACACACACGACTGGAAACAGGAGAATCACTAGGGAATACGGGATATTTTAGAAACATAAGTGGATTTTAGAATCATACAGAAGTAATATCCAGGCTGTGCAAACTGAGGGAAAGCATTTTAGCTCTTTTGTGGGCACTTTCCCTTGCCTATAAAAATGGGAGAAAATATATATATATATATCATAAGATCATTGTGAAGATTAAGACAGTCACCGTGAGAAAGAGCCTCCCTTTCAAGGCGAACATCTCCCCCAAGTCTTCTTGTTTATAACACCACAGTTCATAGTAGACAAGTTATGGACCCAACCAAGGTGTCCATCAAGAGATAATTGGAATATACACACAATGGAATTTTTACTTGGCCATAATGAAGAACAAAATTGTGTCATTTGCAGGGAAATAGATGGAATTAGAGAATATTATGCCAAGGGAGAGCAGCCAGTCTCAGAAAGTCAAATATCGTGTGTACTCATTCATATGTAGAAGGTAGAGAGAAAAATAGGGAAAAAGGGACTTCGGGCAAATGAGGAGAGAGGCCAGGAGAAGAGTGAAAAAGGTCTAGGGGAGGGAGATGAGAGTGAGAAAAAGAAGAGGCTTGAAGAAGGGAACAGTTCAAGGTATATCTGGAGTATGTCCATATAGGAAGGTGTCACTACTAACCTCACTAGCATGTGGGGAGGGAGAGGAAGGCAGCCAAGTGGAATGAGGAGGGAAATACCTAGTGATGTGTGTGTGTGTCACTTTGAAACTCACTATGATGTATAATTACAATTCACCAATAAAAGTGCAGAAAGCAAAGTACTCTATCAATGGTACCTCTTCCTGTTCCTCACCGCCTCTATTCAGCCGCAGAGGAGGGTGGCACTGGTCACCTGTGGATGCGCAGAGGCACATCACCTCCAGACACTCATTCACCCATGCCGCTCCTAAGAAGCCTGCTAACCCGTCTCTGTCTGTGATTCGCCCACAGCCCGGCATGTCTTTCAGCTGAGAGCGCACATGTACCAGGCCCGGGGCCTCATCGCAGCTGACAGCAGTGGACTTTCAGATCCCTTTGCCAAAGTCTCGTTCCTGTCCCACTGCCAGACCACAAAGGTAACTGGGAAGCCAGCCCGCCTCCTTCCTGCAGCCAGCAGCTGGCCCGCAGAGAGCCCTGGAAAGAAATATGGGGGGCCTGTGTCCCACACCTGCCTCTCTGCGTGTGTAGGTGATTCAGACTAAGAAACAAGCATGGGCCAGGAGGGACAGTCATGTGAAGGTCTGTTATTTCCCTGAGAGCCATTGTCCTAGGGTAGAGGGAGTAAGTCTTGAAGGAAAGGAAAGATGGGAGGGAAAGAGGAAGGAGTGGGACCAGCCAGCCGGGGCACCTGCTGGAGTGCTGGGCACAGTGTGCAGTGCAGTGGGGAGCGAGCACAGGAGAAGACAGCACTGACGACCCTTGAGAGGCTTGGGCGCATCACTACCAGGAAGGGCTCCTAATCAGCAAGAGTCAAGTAGGATGTTTTCCCCCTACATCCTGTTCTCTAAGGATTCACTCTGTTCTCTGATTTGCTGCTTGGAGAGCTTAAGCTCTATTTTAAAAAAAATGTCCCTGGGAGGAAAGACACAAAGAGTCCCGAGGTCACCTTGCAGCACATCTACTCTAGAGCTGTATGTCTTTGAGCAAATAATCAACTCACCAGGCCTGTCATCTTCATATAGGGCTGTTGTGAAAGGGGCGAAAAGTTAAGTGAATAAAATGATTGATAAATGGTGCCCATTATATTGGCCGGTGTTAAGAGGGCTAACATTTTTTCTCCAAGGCAAAGCCTGGGACCTGGTTGACGCATTGGACTGTGTTTTGATTTATGATGCGCAGACCAAGAGGATGATGATGTGAACCAGCATTGCATCTGTTTACCTGGTGCCCGTCAAATGCTGGCTCTAGAAAGTGCAGACCAAACCCTGCAGCAGGCTGTGCTGTGATAAGCCCCCAGTGCAGGTCTTCACAGTCCTGCAGGAGAAGAGACAGGGGAGGTTTGTTCTGTCTGGGAGAGAGTCAGGAGAGCCTCAAAAGGAAGGTGACCCATCCTCATTATGTGACTCAGCGTGAGAATGAGAAGCCAGCAGACCATTTCTTCCTTCCTGGGCACTGAGAGGTTGGATACAGCATGGTAATTATGAGTGTAGACTCCATTGCCCTGGTCCCAATCCAAGATCTCTCCTTTATTATCTATGTGACTAAGCAAAACGCTTTTTGTGTTTCTGCTTCTTCCTCTGTGAATAGGGATAACAGTAATGTGTATACCTCCCAGAGTGAAAACACCCACGACCCTGCCTAGCTTCGCCCAGTTTCCAGCTGATCACTTCTTGTTGCCGTGTTGTTTTCTGGTCTGTGATTGAGTTTTCTACCATTGTGTTTTCTGGAGAGTTCCCAGCAAGAGAAATCTCAAGCAGTGGGCACCTGGGGCTCTTCTCCACCTGCCAGAACAACTCTGTAGTTCCAGGACCTCTGAAGTGACCCCTGGGTGGTCAGGGAGTTGAGTGAGCTCTATGGGCTGTGATATAATTTCGCATTTTCCATATAGTATCTTCATTTGATTTAGATCTGTATCTTGAAGTAAAAGATGGCTTTTGTTTATTAAATGATTACCTGAAAGGGAAAATAGGTTCTGTTGCGCCCTGGATTTGCCTCCATACTTTTTAATCAAATAGCTAATTTCTGTTGATAATAATAGTTATATATTTAAAAGCTCCCCACATCCAGGTATAATGCTAAGCAATTCTTGTGCATTGCTGGCTACTCCTCACTGCAGCCCAATGATGAATGTTAGTAGTGTCACCATTCTGTGGAAGAGGAAGGTGAGGCTCACAGACTATATAGCTAGAAGATGATGGAGCCCAGATGAAAGCCCGGTTTGTCCAGTTCCAGGGTCACCTTGCTTAACCATTCTGGTCCCATTTTGGTAAGAAAGGTTTCCAGTTCCCCTGTCCTGTTTCTATATTGACTGCCTCGAAGGTACTGAGGGAGACAGGCCTCATGAAACACTATCTGTGATAAGGAAAGCCATGCCTGGAGGACCTGTGGGCAGGGCTGAGTCCCAATGCTCTTGGTAGAACCCCATAAACTGACCACTGGCACACAGCAGAAGCAGCCTCTGAAGGCTGGTCCTGCAAACCAATCCACAAAGTGACTTAATGGTACAGAGTATTCTAAAGAGGAGAGTCCACTCATTGTAAATACCACTGAGGATATGGGACTTAGAAATCTGTCACTACAGGATAAAGGGAAAGAGAGAAAGCTCCTGCAGAGAAAGGCTTTGGGGCAGGTAGGGAAAGGAGCCAAGGAGAAGGGAAAGAGTTCTTAAAGGATGGGGGCGGGAGCCGGAGGTTTCCAACAATCAAACTGATGCTTCGTCCTGAAGACATGGATGAGTAGACAAGCTTGCCCCATGCACTAAAGCTAACACATGGCAGGCATTTGCTTTCTTTCCTCCTGTAGATAGGACCTCAAGCGCATGCTAGGCAAGTGTTTTACATTTCTATCCATAAACATTTGCTCATCTATAAATGAATATGAACTGGGATGCAGTGTTTTTTTTAAGGGTAGGTTAACAAGCACTAGTTGAGTTCCTACTATGTGCAAACAACTAGCAATTGAAACCTTTTATCTCAGACAATGCTCATAACAACTCCACATGGTAAATGTTGATCTTACATAAATGAGGAAAACTAAGCTTTGGAGGGATTTAATCACTTGCTTACTATGAACATAGAATAATAATAAAATCAGTATTTCATTCAGGGTTATGTGATTCTAAAGTGTACTCCTTTATGGTATCTGATTCCCTCTTCAAAGTGTCAACTAAATGCTGACATAACCTTCCAAAAAAAAAAAAAAGTAACCCAAAAAAATGCATAACTCTTCAAGGAAGCCCTTAAAAATGAGGCTCATCCTAGACACCTTGGCAGAGGAGTAGGAGAAGGTGTTTTTTTCTGGGTGAGCTTTTGGGACCTCTTGAAGGTGACCATGTGGTCTTTTGCACATGAGAACAACTCCATTAATATGCATGGTGAGGTTTGGATGAGACCTCTGCTCATATAGAGCAGTAGAAAGTATACAGCAAGTGCTCAATGAGGGGTAGCCAGTGTCACCATCACAGCACTGCTAAAATGACTCATGCTCCTGTGTGAAGGACAGCCACATAAAGAGCTGTTAGGTGCCTGCAGTGTGCAGGGTGCTGTGCTCGTGCCTAACACTGTGCCCAGCACACCGTAGGTCCTGACTGTGTCATGATAATGAGTGAATGGATGGCGGCCTCTGGAATCCTGTCAACTGGCATTTACAGGCCTGTACCAAAGAAGACATCGAAAGATTCCTCTTGGAAAGACCGTAAATTGCTTTTTATTACACTGTCGGGTGTCTGCTACAAAACAGATCTCCTGTCTATTTATAAAAGCAACATAGAAACTCAAGGTTCTTTGTGTCGTCAGCCTCTGACACAGGGTAACTGCACTGCAACTCCATGCTTCTGTTTACTAGTGAGATGAAGCCTTTTTTTCCTGTCAGGAAAGTTGGATTTTTCTCTGAAATATTATGCTTAAAGCTTCATTGTGTTTGAGGCACAAAATACTCTAAGGTCACAAAACAAGAAAAGAAGGAAATTAAAGAAACAGATTTCTTTATGATTTACACAAAGGGCAATAAAAATATCCTTTCATGACCATGGTACAAATGATTTAATGCTTTACCAGAGAGAAATCCATGCAGATCTCTGAGACAACAGTTTTATGAGGGTTCTGGAGTCTAGGAAGCTAGTCCAGGCCAGACTTTTCTCCTAGCCCTCCTGGCAAGGGCTCAGTGCAGAGGTGCAGTGGAAATCTCCCCAGGCCCCAGGGCTGCGCAACATTTGCTTGTGAAATCATGCATTTGATGGTGCAGCCTGGAAAAGAGAGAGAGGTGACTGTGGGCTTTTTTGCAGAACTGGTCTCACATATCAATAGGGCAGCTGCCTCCTTCCCTCCTGACCTGAGACACATCTGGCCTTTAGTTCTGTGAAACTGCTATGTTTCCAAACTAAACAGAGAAGAGGATTTAATTCCAAAGATTATCTTCCTTCTGGAGGTACCTCTAGAATGTCCTGGGAGGGGCTCTGAGCCAACCCCAGGTGAAGCCATCACAGAGCTGGACCAGTTATACCTGTTATTGTCCTGTGACCTGCCGGCATCCAGCCCTAGCAGAGTCGAGGTTCGTGTGTTGATGAGGGGGAAACTGAGGCCGATGAGAGAAGAATGCCACATGAGATCAGTCTTTCTCCATCTTATTCAGGATTTGTTACAGTTTTTATACCTTTTTTGTTGGCAGAAAAGCAAAGGAACAGTCATGCAAGCAGGATTTCCAAGGACAGGAAAAAGTTATTATTTGTTATAAAGTTTAGGGCAAGGGTGCCAGACATTTAAATAATCATAGTGTGTTTTGTCTCACTTCACAAGGCTGACTCAAACTCAGTCTTATACAGTGGCTCTAACTAAGGTCAGTTTGAACTTAATATTTGGCCCAATAACTTTATCCTTGGGGAAAAATCTTTGCTACCTGAGTCTCTCACAAGCCGCTGCCCATCAGTTTTAGTTATAATGTTTATACATAAAATTTCAATTATACATATTAATCCAAATAATCCTAAAATAATTTTAAGAAAGAAAGGAATGCTAGACATTCTTCATGGGGGAATCTATGCTGTTGCGGGTCCCCTGGTCGAGCTTTCTCAAGATCTGCAAAAGATGCGATAGCAGTGACCTTTGGTTCCTCTACCTGTATCATGCTTCTCCAAATTGTGACTCCAAAGTGAACCCCATCAAAGAAAGATATGAGGCAAAGTGGTGAGAGTTGCTTTTAAAACTTTGGCCTATTCAAAACAGTAAATAAATATCCATAAGCCCATAGAATTCTATACAAGGAAAATTTGATTTTGAATTCAACTTTATAATATTTGATGATAATAATTTATTTGCTCCTAAGTGGAGATTCACTAGATCCCCCATCTTCATTTTTCTTACCCATAGAATGGAGGCAATACTGCATCTCCCTGCTGAGGGAGGATGAGGTTAACAGCCTGGGCTTTGGTGCCCAGGAGATCCAGTGTCAGTTCTGCCATCTGCTGGCTCTGGACAAGTGAAAATAAACTTCCTGTTCTTTAAAATGTGTATCAACAACTCTACTCATAGTCATGGTGAGGTCTGAATGAGACTGTGCATGTACAGAGCAGTAGAAAACATAAAGGGAGGCCAGTGTTATCATCAGAGCACTGCTATGAGGAGTGAGCTGAAGTAATTTATGCACATAGAATATGAAGCATTAAGAATATAAGCTCCTGCAGGGAAAGAGCCTTTGCCTTCCCTTGAACATTGCAGATGTTTGGTTTATGGAATCACTTGAATGTTGAATGAATGAGCCAGGGTGGTGGTGATGGGCTCTCTTTGTGTCTGTTGAATGACCCTGGAGCCCCCTAAACCCACCTGAGTGGTTCTTTTGGTCCCTCCTTCCAGGTCATTTCCCAGACTCTGTCCCCCACCTGGAACCAGATGTTGCTGTTCAATGAGCT